>NC_088603.1:56505569-56856069 GCF_036013475.1 Columba livia | reverse complement strand
CAGAAGAGCTCCCTGCCTATCCGACCCTGCCCTGGGTACACATTCTCCTCTTCTTTGTAGAGACACTCATTCTTGTCTGGTCATCCAGTGACCCAGATGAAAGAACCAATCTGGCTGTAAAACAAGAGTAAGTACAAGAAACTAGGTTATCTATCAGAAAGATGAGTTTTCTGCTCTGGTATGGGGTGTTGTCACATGTATTAGTGATGAGCTAAAGGACAGCTGTGCCTCCTTCAGTGGCAGCCCACACTTAGATCAGCTCATAGCCATCACAAAAATGCAGCTTTAAAAACACAAGTATTTAATCCTCGATGCCAGGATCACCACAGGTGTGACCATATGGGCAAATGTGGCAACATAGAAGCAACGCCCAGAGAGAATAAACTGCAATGACTCAAGATCAAAATCACACTGCAGTAAAAATAAGACATTGTTGTTTTTGCAACTACTAAGCTGAATAAAAAACAGATGCTTTTTCCATGTTAATTTCAAATAGCCCTTTACTAACTTAAAAATGCTTTGTCTGTCTTAGTAGTTGTTAAAAAAGAACTGAGGCCCTTGGTATCTAGCTTTGAGTTTGTAGCTTGAGGTCTGAAACCTGTAGCTTCAAGTCTAAACCTCTTATATTTTAATTAGCTTTGCAACTCAGTATAGTAAAGTTCCAGTCTCCTAGAAAAGTGCAGATATCCCCAGAACTGAATGCCATCACTGAGCAGCACTGAACATGCCACTCAATAGGTTTTTTTCCCCCATACCTGAGCTTGGCTGGGAAGGCTCTGCCTCAGAATCACTTCCTCCTCCAGTGGGAACTCTCTCCACCCTGTTGTTTACTACAGCATCATCTTCAGTCCGCTCTGTTGCAATAGTTCGCTGGATATTTTGGTACCTACATACATTCAGAGAAAGGAACAACATACTTTACTTAATAGAACAGCTTTCTGGTGCCTTCTACCTTAACAATCAGCACTGGTTTTGAATTATTCTAATAATTCTGTATTCAGCACATGACAAAGAAGAAGCATGCTCGACTCCTTCAGCTTATGCAGCTACTCACACTTGGGCAAACCATTACTCCACAAATATGGCATTTTCCACTGACTAACAAATAGTTACAGGAGGTGCAAAGCAAGGAGCACTCAAAGGTCGAATTTACACAGGTATTTAGGCTACAGATTGCTGCTGAGCTTCCCTTTAAAAGATCTGGATGTCTGGAACCCGAAAGTACTGGTGTATTACGGTTCTTCATCTCATTTAGTCTTAAGGTAGCATAACCAATGCAGTAAGGATCAGTCCTGTGAAGCACCGAGTACCCTTCAGTCTTCTTTATTACATTATTGGATGCACATGCTCAAACCTAAAAAGGTAAATGCTATTAAGAGTGTTCACAAAATGTTTATTACAATACTGCCTGCCCAGCAGTTGGGAACAGTTCCATTTTGGTAGGCAATTTGGAATGTAAACTAGTAGACAGTGTGACCTCAAAGAGCTACAGTCTAATTGATATGACAGACACAGAAAAGTAAAATAGGATGTAACACATGAGCTGAGCGAAGAGTGTGAGAATGCAAGTGTTAAGTCCATTTCTAGAAATCAGTGGGATGGGCATTTAGCTTGGGTGGTAACTAGTTGGAGAACAAGGAAGAGAAAACAGTGTAGATCAAACAGTGAGGAGGATGACAGAAGATAATTCTGAATAAAAATCTGCAAATACCTTAAAAAATATAATGTAATTTCCATACCGATCATGGAACTAATTGCCACACTAGTTGATATCAACGGGATGATCCCAATCCTAAATAATTTACCAGATCAGGAAGAAAGCACATACCTGGCTGTGGGAATAACCTGGAGTGTTTTGAATTCACACTACACAAAACAAACTTTAGTTAACTTTTTCACTCACATAGACAGATGAAAGAGACATTAAGTTTTCTTTGGTTCTACTGGAAAGCTATGAATACAAGTCTTATATATTGAACAAGAAAATATATTTGATATACAGAGAGAGAAATAAAACAGAAAGCATACAGAGGAAGAGAAAGAAAGAAGCAGAAAGAGAAAGCAAGGGAAAGAAAATAGGCTCTCTTAATTATTTTAATTAGGTTTTACTCCACCCAAATATTTTTAATCCTTATTTCTGGATTGCATTTCTGTATGTATGTATATAAAACAGGATGGCTTTACTGCTTGCATTTAATCTGATCCAGCATTGTTTGTCTCTCATTTTCCTGACTTAGACTCTTTTCTCTTTCCTCAGCTCAAGTTCTGACTTGAAAATTGTACTTACTATCTCTTTATTTGTTAATGCACACTTTATCCCAAATTAGAAGTTAGTCAGAAGTTAATTCCTCAAAAGTGACACAGGTTTATTAAAGGCAAGCAGTTAGGATTTGATCTCTCAACAGACAGCATTTCCAGTAGCTCACTGCAACCCAATCTTGGGCAGAAGGGCTGGAGATAATGAAGAAAAATAAAGTTTTAATAGATTTATGCAAAACTTTCACAGTACTACGTGTGTCCTCCAGTACTCAGAGTCATTAGAAGCCACATATAGTGCATATTTTGACAGCCTTATAAACAGTATCTTCAGAAGGGTTTTTTTTAAGTTGTTTTGTTTTTTAAACTGGGGGTTTTGTGTTTAAGTAAACATTCATCTTTACAAGCAATTTGTGATAGCAGGTTTCACAACAGCATGGATTTACTGCAGTTTTAAACCCTCTGCTTTAGACCCACACTTAATATTTTTATTCACTTGACTGCAGGCAATTGAATGAACTTTCCATTCCAGTACTGGAGAAGTTTTACAACACCCACATGCAACAGAAAGGGGGAAAAAAAAAGCACTTTGTATAATCAAGGGATATATATAAGCACACATATAAAAAAACCCTTGTAGCTTCAATTTAACTAGATGGTAGAAAATCCCTACTGGCAAACCTTAAAGAGTAACACTAGTTGTATGCCAACAAAAGGCTACACTTTTCTTTTGGGTCTCAATACCATAAAATCATCTTATATAAATACCAGAAAATGCCAAAGTAATTGGAGAAAACACTGAAGTGCAAAAGTTACGGGAATGCCTCTGGAAATTTCAGTCTCCTTTTAAAATGATTAGTCAAAGAACTGGAGGTTTAGAAATACCACACTGTGGTTGTCTTAACTATTACAGTTATAATTTCTTCTGTTACTTATTATCCTTCAAATCAGTGCAAAGACAGGTCTGGATACACAAATGGTGCAAAGGAGTTTTCCAACAGAGCTTGAAAACAAGGGGCTGTTATCTGCTTCACTAACAGTAAGCAATTCAGGTAGTGCTGTAGAAAACATGCAATAGTCTTTAAAATGACAAGTATAGATATATCTTTGGAGTTTGCCCAACACCTGAATTCCGGTTTTGCATCCTCTATATCCTCAAGTGGCTAGTACAGCTGATGGGAATCTCGGAGCAGAGAAGGAAAGCAGGACTAGGCTCAATCACAGCTATGTGGTTTTTGTGTCTGCTTTTGTTATGTTTGTTTCTTTTTTTTCCTTCCCCAAGCTGAATTTCCAAAGCTTTGTGGTTTTGGCTGGACTGGAAATACCAGGTTTCCTTGTAATATTTTGGTCTCTCCATTCCCTTCCAACAAATGAAACCAGGAAGCCAAAAAATGAGTAGATATTGGTTTAAAAAGAAAAGTCGCCAAGTTTTTTCTAACTGCTAAGTGATTTTGAGTCCATATTTTGTATGAGGTTAGAGCAAAAGTTCAGGCTGCTGCTAATACTATCAGCAAGGCCTATGTTTGCTGTTGCCTCACCTAAAATGATTCTCAGGTGTGTTGGCTGAAGAACATTTCAAATAATGAAGTTTGAAATACAACAAAACAGTATTGTTAAAATGAGTGCTTAAAACAAAACCCAATCCTCCTCAGTGTTGATAATAACCATTTATGAAAAATTGTTTTCATCACAGTCCTGAAATCTGGAGACATGGAATGTTTCAAACTAGCTTTAGAGAAACAGTAACATAAAAATTATATCACCTAGGTTAAAAGTAGAGAAATAACTTGCCACTGGACAACTGCTCAGAGATTCAGTACAAATCTCCTTTACTAGAATATCAGGAAATGTTCCCAAACTTGGCAACAACAGGAGACCTCTGTATCCAATTCCTCCACTCAGCAGAGGTCTTTGGCAGTGAGAATCATCAGCTTTTTTCCTCTGTCCCAAGAAGCCATGATAGTTCATGTTCATTAAGTTGCAAAATGCTTGGGCTCCAGCGGGGCTCGGGTAAGGAGAGAGATGCCAGAGCTGAAAACCCTCTATACTTCTCGCTTTGCAACTGGAGATATGAATACTGAAAACAGAGAGATTCAAAGAATGTCAGCCCTTATTAACTGTCAGTTCCCAAGACAAATGAGTGGTAATCAAGTCATCACCAGGAAAGCCAGGCAGTCTACCTGAAAACATGGAATAACAACGTCTGCAGCAAGGCAGTCACAAAGACAATGCCTACCCTTCAGTTTCTACTGAGACAGCTGGTTTAACGATTATGCTGCATTAACTAACAGAATGGTAAATTCCTATGCAGACTCTCACAAGCACTTATTTATTTCCTGTTAGTGCTGAACTTACACGAGTTCAGTCTCAAAAAATAATTTTAAAAGAGCTGATGTATGTCCACAACAGAGCTTTCTGCTTTTTGTAGCAGACAATTTGCTTAAGTGGCAACCAAATAGTCTGAGCTTTGACATGGCCCAAATCACTCTTAAAGACAAATGCTAAATGGCAGAGCAGTCATGTAAATCCTTTGAAATAAATATACATTAAATATTTACTTTCTTCAGTATTTTTCTTTTTAAGCTATAAGGAAAACAAATACTGAGCAGGTCTTTCACCTCTGCAAGATACAATGCATGTTATGAAATGCTATTCAAAAGTTTGGTGAAGAAAGGAGATATTCTTCAAGACTGATGATGGTGTGAACTTATGTTGCAGAACAACCACTTCAAGAATGCTGGTTTGCTCTCCACAGGTTACATTAACTTTCTAGTTGTTGTCATTCAGGGCTCAGTTCTCTTTACACACAGTAACTCCCAAACCATTCCACACTCTGAAAAGAGTACTTTAAAACTCTGCATCCTTCTCTCAGCTGCAGATCTTTCTCTTAGCACAGAAAAAAGGACCAAAAAACTTTTGTGGTATTTTATATGCTACGATTGAATATAATTGCAGATTTGCTTGTCTTTTTCTAGCAACCATATAATTACAGTAAGTGGGGAATAAAAAAAACCAACCTCTTCTGAAGTAAAAAGGGAGGATCTTTGGCCAACTTTTTATTTTTTCTCTTTTTAGTCCAAAAAGAAAGCATGAGAAGGAAATGATACACAAATCTACGTGTGGACTAGTCAAACAAAGGGAAAGAGCGCACCCTGTTAAAGAGGTATCTCAGACAGCTTAGAATGAACTGACAGATTTACAGGGCCCAATGCAACAGTGAGCAGACCCGTCTGTATCTAGAAATGTGTACAGTCCTATTAGAGCAGTGCTCTGCCCTGGAAAAAGAGACAGACCTTTCAACAGGCCTTGAGTAGAAATGCCACACTGATATGGCAACACTATTTCAATAGCAGTCAGCTCAGAAACCTCTGCAGCGTAGCACTAGATGCTGACCCATCAATACTACTCTTACAGTAAATAGCAAAAGTGACTCCATCTTTTGGAATAATACTCCCTTCTCTTCTGGGAGTCATTTAAAAAAAAGTTTTCCAAAAGCTTCTTGCTGTTTGAAATGTTTTGCAACATCTTTCACTCAACAGTGCTTCCCATGGGGGCAGGATTTTGGGCACCGGACACGCACAGCGGGCACACCAGCAGGCTGACAGACATCAGCAGCAGGGACAGGAATGTGTACACTGGACTCTGACAAGGAGGAAAGATAAATCCTTAGGGAGCCAAAGCGATGCACCGGGGAAGAAAGGAAGCCACTGGGGCAGTGTGGAAAAAGGCGAATATAGGTGCAAGTGCTCACCGCCGGTTGAGCTGCTCCATTTGCTGGATGGAGCCCGACCTGTGGATCCCATCTGGTGTTGCTGCGGCTGTGGGGCGCTGCCACGTGGTGGTTCGGTTGACGTGATCAACGTAGAATACCCTCCCGTGGCTGTCTATCCGAGCTTCCCAATCTAGGGTTGGAAAAAAAGGAAGGGGTGATGCTGTCAGTGTGATGCCTTCCAGAAAACCTGAATGCGGGAGATACATATACACGCACATACATATACACAGACGGGGTATATACACACAAGAGATACTATATATAAAGTCTACATGCGTGCAATATATATTATGTGTATATATTTGAAGGATACCTTCAACCGTGTATATATACTATGTGCTTGTCTATATATATATGTGTATATGCCGTATATGCATATACATGAACTTTTCACACACAGCACATAGGTAGCCTATGGAATTCACTACCATAGACTATGAAAAGAAGTGACAGAGTGGCTACATTTTTTAAAGGGCTGGATAATTTTTCAATTAGTAATACTAGCTGGCTGGATTCATTGCAGGTCAGGGTAGCCACATAGAACCGATCCTCACTAGAAACGGCTTACATCTGAGTTTATATGGCAAACCCCATGTTTTCTCTTTTATTATGTTTCAGAACAAACATTTCATTTCTCTCTTTTTTTTATATGGTGGCTTCAAATGATATCATAGAGCACTCAAAGGCTCCCCTGAAAACTGATCACAGTTTGGTTGGACATATCCTTAGAAATCTCTCTAAACAGATTAGTGCTATAAATCTAGAGCTCTGATGAGTGCCAACCAGATTGAAAATGTTTGCAGCGTAATATTGAGCCTTCCATCATTATTGTTTCCTCCTAATGCTTAAGTTGTCCTGTGATCGAAAACTGAAGGTTATTTGGCATATGATGGCTTGTGGAAAATGGTAATGTTAATAAAAAAAAGTGTTTGTAACAGGAGAAACTCAGAAGTGAGTTAGCTAGCAAAGCCACATACCAAATTCATTGGAATGTATGGAGTAGTGATATAAATTAGGCTTGCTAGATTCATATTTCTACATGATGCATCAGCTGATGACATAGCTATGTAAATATATGCACATACTTTCTACATGTGTTTATATACAAGCCTCACATTCACACACAAAATCAGATATTGTGATTACCTTTGGGGATGAACACTTCCTCTTATTCCCATACTCTTACTATGATACCCTCCTCCCTGACGAGTCCATTCCTTCTTCTATGGCTTTCTATGATCAAATTCAGGATCAGGTGGATTTCATACTTGAGGAGAGTAGGACTGAAGCTGTACCTCTTCCTGCTGTCTGGAAACCTATCCTTCACGACCAGTTCCCATGCCCTGAATGATAACCCTGGCTAAACTCAGTTCCCACACGTGGGCTGCTCCCAGCCAAGTGTGGGTCATCTTAAGTCTATGGCTGGCTGGCTGTCCCTGACTTGTTAATCCCACAAACCATAAAAGATGGGTACTGGGAGTCCTTAGAGAAATTTTATGTAAGACTCCAAACCCACAAGACCCTCGTGCACCTGTGTTTTTTCTTTCAAAGCTGCCTGTAAGTACCTCAGGCCTTATTGATGCAAAACTTGTAGTCACACCACAGGTACACATATGGTGTCTCTAACTGTGAACATCACTATATAATTTTAAGTAGAGGACTCTCTCTTCCTCCCACCAGGTAAAGTTTCCCAAGAATGTTGTAGCTGTTCCAAGAACAAGATCACAGCTTTGTGAAAACAATGTCTAAAACATAAGACAGTGAAAACCAGCACATCAAGTATAACAGATGAACACTGAAGGAAATCAGACTGACACATGAGGAAGGCTGATGGCCAGAGCCTTGCTGAGCACACTGTCACTGGTGGCAGGTGTACCTCCATGGGTGGGGAATGGTCCTTCTGGAGCTATATATTATCTGCAATATCCTCAAGGAAATAATCTTGGCCA
Source organism: Columba livia (assembly GCF_036013475.1). Lineage (NCBI taxonomy): Eukaryota > Metazoa > Chordata > Aves > Columbiformes > Columbidae > Columba > Columba livia. The sequence goes on along the minus strand of NC_088603.1, from coordinate 56,848,092 downwards.
GATCAAAGGTGACATGATGTACCTTAACGTCACTAAGATCTTCATCTTCCTTGCTGTTGTATGGCAAAGGACGAATCCTAGCTTTCACCCCACACTGTTGTAGTATACATGTAACAAGTTGAGAATAATAAAGGTTGATGGATAATTAGAAACTTGTAAGCAATGCTGTAGATCCACACGCTAGGCAGCCTACAGAAGGCTCTACCTGGTCATATTGGTCTGAAGACTGCTGATGGACACTTAGTAAGAATAATACTACCCGATTACACAGTCAAACAGGGATTCTCATAATCCAGCCCTGTGCTCTACTGGCTCTAGAGGTCTCTAATTAAATGCATCTGGGAGTTCCTAAGCTCCTAAGCCTAATACTTAGAAATCTAGGAGCAACAAAACTTGTCCAGAGCTTGGAGGTCACAGCAAAAACATCAGGTCAGGTTCATGTGGACAGGATTACAACTTCAGGAAGGCTATCTCTGTTGGTTATATCAGATATCCAGCAGCAGCACCTACAGACATGAACTACACCTATCTGTGAGCACTACTTTATTCATTGCTTTATGGGTATATACACCTGAAACCATACACTGACATTTGCACTGGCATGCTAAAATATTAGGAACTCTGTGCGATGTGGTTTTTGAGAAACCTGCAGCATTACTTCTCCTTGCAACAGCATTTCTAATCAGCTGAATAACTCTTCTTTTTGTCACCCAGGAAGGCTGTCAGAGGGTGACAGATGCTGATACTTTTGTTGTACTCAGGTGGCAGGTGCACTTTTTGCCTTCCCGCAAGACAACCTGTAAGTCACACAAGTCACTGAAGCTGCATATGACACCAGATTTGTGGACAGGTGGATGGATACCTGCACAGAGAGAGGAACAGGCTGACAGGTGAACTGACAGGCAGAACTCTGCTTCTGAAATGTGCTCAAGTTCCTTCATGTTTCTTCAGGGGCATAGGTGACCTAGGAAGTGGCCAAATCCCCTCAGGGTCTTTTGTTGTTTTTTTCAGGCAAAATAAGACTGTGACTACAACAGAGACTAACCTCCATCTAACCTTCACACTAAGAGCTTGCTGGAGCACAGGTTGGGGACAGGACAGGTTCTGTTCTCTAGCGATCGTCCTCCATCAGCCGAGTCATACTTCACAGCAGCCTCTGAAACTGCTCTGATTTATACCAGAAGACACAACTTTTTCTGGCAGGACCAGAGTTCTGGTGGGACCAAGTAAATATGCTTTCCCTTTCCAAGCTCAGCCACACCTTCGGCAAAGAGCAGCTCTGAATTGGGCACACATATTTGTCTTAGCTTCGGTTCTGCAGGATTTCCAGCAGTGCCAGCAAACACATGCATAATAAGGGGTGACTATTAATACTGTCATGAGGCTGTACAAACTCTGGAGATCTTCTGTCAGTCGTGTATAGGCCTTCATATTCAGACTGGTCATTATAACATTCCTATGTAGATAATTAATCTGCTCTACCTTTTCTAAATAAAACTGTCCAAAAGGGAATTTCCTTCCTGAGACCACCTGTTGTGGGGTTATGATGAAACAAAGTTATTCAGAAAAATATTCACAAGAGAAAGAAGATTGTCTGAAAGATTCTCCATCACCAAAGTAAAACCAGTCAGCACTGAACTTGCAGCAGTGGCAAATTATCTTTAACTCTACTTATGGAGTAGCTAATGCTGCATGTGAGAAGTAAGCCAGGTTTAATCATATAACTCAAAGTATAAAGTTCCTTCTTTTCATGGGACTGAAGAAATGTTTTTCTAGGATTAAGAGGCATTTAAGGCACTGAGATAGGGAGACTAAATGCTAAAAGAAGAAACCTTTCTAGATTAAGGCTATAGTTTTCATTTCTAAGCTACCTTAAGACTTCATGTAGAGTTTTTGGAAACGGGCTTCCTAGATGATATTACCCAATTCAACTTTTTCTTCCCAAAAAGAACTTAGTAAAGTCTATTCCAATTAAGATCAATATAGTTAAGCTCACAGTGTCAGCCTTTACTGTAAAACTTATGTTATATGGAAACTCTAAAATAAAATCCCACAAATGGATATCACTTCTGTACTGTATCATCCCACATTGCAATTCATGTCCTTAAACCCTGTTGTAAAAGCACCTGTGAAAAACAATAGTAGAAATACTTGCCTTTTGAGGACAATTGAAAGAAAGAGGAAAAAAGTATTAAATTGGTGATGGAAGAATACAGAACAGATTCACAGTATGTTTTGTTTACCTGAGTTGGTACCAGTGTCCTATCATTAAGTCATCTAATGGGGGATGTGCCCTATTCACAAAGTGTTGAGGTAAGAGTGGGAGGAAGAGAAGTATTTGTCTGTTAGAAAGGTAACCATTCTCATTTCATCATTCACTGGCAAGCCACACTGGGGCTCCAATAAGAATTCATTGGGCTAAAGGCATTTGAATCATTCACGCTACTGCGCAGCTGACGCCAGCATCGGGGATATTTTTGGCTTAGGGAATACTGACAGTATGGTTGTTAAACGAGGAATTATTTGTGGAGAGCACCACAGGCCAAATAAGTGTGCTCCCTCCTTGGGCTTTGAAAAAAATAAGAGTGCTTTGTTTATACGCCTGGTTGTTTCTCTGAGGCACTGCACATTTTAGGTGTTAAATCATGTGAAGTTGAACGGGATCAGCAGCGCGTTGCAGGGCACAGAGTGCGCTCTGCTGGGCACTTAATGCCAATGCAAAAAGCAGGATAGTCCTCCGGGAATACACAAGGGAAAGGCTACAGAGAAAAGTGAGAACATCTCCAGCTGTTGATTCACTGGTAAAAATCCCATATTTTCAGCCTGCTAACCAATCATGTTACTTACAACCTCCTCATTTTTATCCAATGCAATGGCAGATGCCATTACAGTCCACAATGAACATAAAATTTACCCATTATCAAATCCAAAGACAGCACATTCTACATGAGTTGCCTATTTCCAGCTTCTGCTGGTTTTGCTCAGATTTGGACTTGTCTGTCCTAGGACCATCCTGACTGTGAAAAGTTTCCCAGTGGACCTGCAGGCAGAGCTGACAGACCACAGGGACTGCCATCCCAAACCATCTTTGAAATTGGTTATGGAAAGCCTGGAGACAAGCATTACAGAAAAATCAGAGTACTTTGCTGATACACCATCCAGAAAGCTTTACAGTGAGGCTTCTGGAACACCTGACAGGCACCCACTCATTCCAGTCTAAACACACTGACTGGAAACAGGGAAATGTTATTTTCATTTCATAGCAGTTAAGAAAGAAGAGGGACCAAGGCAGAGGGAAGGTTATGGAGCTTGTTCAAAATAACATGACGACAACTGAAGGCAGGATCAAATAGGGGAAACAAAAGGGCATATTGCTTGGGTTCTGGAGATGCATATACAGAACAGATGGGGTTAATTGGAAAGACATACTGACCTCTACACTGTTTGAGTTAACAGGAAAAGCTGAAAAATGCAATAAGTTAAAAAACTAAAGCTTACTTGGCGGAAGAGGCTCATCGATAGTTGGGTAGTGATGATGGTCAGGCCTCAGAGAAGGAAGCTGGCTGACTGGCTGAGAATTATGGAGTAAAGGACAATCACCTATGGACAAGATATTCAAGACATTGACAGTCATTCACTGTTTTCACAATGTGGTTCAAAAAATGTGCTACTGTAAAACAAGTGATTATTTTTAAAATAGGTTAGCCTGGTGTACTAGCAGCTCTGGTTATTCCTATTTTCAGGCACTATGTTAATAACAACTCATATGCCAAAGAATTATTAAAATAATGCAGTCAAGGCTCTGAGCTCAGGTTTGAGTCAATGCTAAACTATTATGGGCCAGATTCTGGACTCATAGACACACAAGTGTAAGCGAGAGAAGAATCAGGCTTGATCTCTGAGAAATACTGTGCATGTACAACCAAACTCAAGCTTCTGCAGAAATTGGCAGGAACACGCAAAATCCTGGTTCCAACTTTTAATTCATCCCATCAGCGGAATATGAGGCTAAAAGCTGCCCTGGATCTTTCTCTGCTTTTCCAAAAGATCAATGGCTGCGTAAGTGGACCAGAGTGTCAGGATTTTGCAGTCTCCGCAAAGCAGAAGATCATCCCCTTCTATAGGTCTTTTTCAAAATTCAAGGAGTCCATCTTGGGTGGAAGGAGGGAGAATGAGAGAAGGACCAGAAACAGGTAGGAGACAGGTGGTAGAAGAGGACAAAAGATAGTGAGATATAGTCAGGATCTGAGATAAAGAAGGAAGACCTGAGATACAGAAGAGGAAAAGAAGAAGAGAGACACAGAGTAGACAGTGCAGAGGAAGTTTTTAAACACTAACATTGTATATATGTCTATGTATCCAAATATGAAACAAAAGAAACCTAAGCAAATGTCCAAACTCACGTTCTGTTAAAAGGAATAAGTAGCTTGAGATCCAGTTAATGTTTATAGAATCCTTTATGAAATTAAGAACTTATGACAGAGATGAAAAAGCATTCCTTATCTTAGACTTTACTGCGAAAATAAGGAACCTGCACATTAAAACTTCAGGGGTTCCAGAATTAAGATTCCTTCTTGGTCTGTCCTTAAAACCTTAGAAACCAGGACTGTTTATCCTACTAATGGACACATTTCCATATTGTGCGGTAACAGCTCTTCTCTATAACCTCCAGCTCCAGGTGGGCCTGTTAATACAGATACAACCTGAATTCCATAAATATAACATCTGCGTGCATCGGAAAGATGCAGTTTAGAGGAAAAAGAAATATATATATATATTTAGCGTTTGCAACATCACCAGAAAATTACACAAAGATACTTCAAAATTAAAAATCATACCATTCAGCTAAGCCAAACTCACTGTGTGCTGGCTGGCTTAGCTGTCCTTAATGTCAGAATCTTAACAGCCTGAGAATGAACACTTTATATAAAGAGAAACAACCAACAGCTACAGGATAGAAGCCAATTTTGTACAAAATTGTAAAAAATTCTCACACCATCCAGAAGTGAGAAAAATCACTTAGATGAAAACACTCCCTCTTCTAGGTGCTCTGATGATACTGTATGGCCTGTTAAATGTCTTCATTAAGCCACTTGTGTATGGGCGTATCTCACAGTTGCATCTGCTGCATGTTTTGAACAGACAGCAGAGTTATGTAAGTTATTGCTCAGTGCTAAAAGTCCACCCCCTAGCCCTTCAAAACTGTGCTGTTACTACATGTGTTGCAGCACCAAGTCCCAGATCATCCATCTTTTTTTCTTTACTTACCTCACCACAATTGACTCTCCCCTAGTCAAGATAATTATCCCAAGCCAGCAGAAGCATGGTAGTGTAAGTCACCTGGAGTGGACGGAGGTGACCACATCTGCTGTATTTGTAGCAGCTGCCACGTCACGATGCAACATGCACATTTACTGAAGCACCCCGGTGATATCAAAGAGTGCTAAGAGCTGGGCTGCCCTTCAGACATACGCCCTCTCAGCTAATCAAAGCCAAGCCACCATGAACACGGCAGTGCCCTTTGAGGCTCAAGGGGCACAGTCTTGGAGCTGTACTGAATTCATACGCAGAAGACACCCTTTCCCCCCACAGCCCCTCTCAGAAGTGCACACAGTGCAAAATAACCATCAAATCTGTAAGCATGGTCTCACACACACGCATGCTCTTGCCTCCATAGGTGTATACTTGTACATAAATGCTGATCACACACAAAGACCCTTGCCTGTAAGGGAGGAAATTGTGCGTTTCTATGCCTCTGTGTACTTCTGATAATTTAATTCCTTGGGCTAGATTCTGCTCTGTAGACCAAATAATTGCCGAAGCTCAGCTGTCCAGAAAGCCTTTAAACAGTCCAGTGTGTAAAGCCACCCTTACACCTTCCTTTCTGCTCTGACAGCGTTTGTGGCAGTGAGAAGGTGAGGGTAAATAAATTTGGAATAGAGAAGGAAAAGGTAGAAGGATGCTTTGATTGGGGTTTTCCCAGTGATCCCCAAATATTTTACCCTTTTGGTGCCATTTTAGTTTGGTGTCACTTACAGTGGGAGACAAATGACTCAGGATTTGGAAATACAAAGACTACCTCTTCACCTCACTGCATACTCCTTAGCTGCTGCTAAAGCTTTTACTTCTTCAGCTGGAGAAAAATTATACACTAGCTGAAGATGAGTGACCAAACCCACCCTTCATGTAACTCCATATGACATAAAATGAGTTACCAAAGGGAGGAATTTAATGTAACAGTTTGGAGGGATTGGGAAAAACAGTACCTAAATTACAAAGACAAAGTATTTCTTAAGTATGTTTTTCTCTAGAGAATGATACGGAGATGAGAATTTTGTTCAGTATGGTTCAATTTTCGAAGAATCTAAGAAAAAAAAAATCTCTGTTGACTTGTCCTATGGTCTGTGAAATCTGAGGTAGATTTGTTTGATATGCAAGGAACTGGAAGAAATGGGGCTAGAAAACTGCGTTCAAGAAACAAATATTTGCATTTATCCATGCTTATGACTGCATAGCTACCAATCATATACAGACGCTGGCCCCGATCTTTAGCTGGTGTAAATCAGCATATCTGTCCCTTGACAAGCACAAGCTGGTCCTCTCGCTGACTATCAGAGACATGGCAGCACATCAGATACGTGAAATGGAACAATCCCAAGAAATAAGGAATGAGTTGGTGGATGTGATAATGCTGATCTGTCACATAACTACAGTAGCTAATCTTGATTTTATAATGATGCATGTATATCTACAGGAATCCATATATACAGATCGCCATCTGATTTATTTGGTTTTGCTGGGATTTTTAAGGACAGGCTCAATTATCCAACCCTCCCTGATATCTGGCCCAGCTCACAGCCCCGGGATTTGTGTGAAATAAACCGTGAGCTATCTGAAACCTTGATTATTTGATGCCTTCTGTGACATCCAGATAATCAGGGTTGCTTAGCGCATCGATTCTCAGGATCTAACCTTCTCTTCTGCTGCTTGGACCTGCTATTGGGGTGTCTAGACTCTCTGTGGCTCTTTGTGGATTCCCACCATGAGCTACTAGTTCATCTGGCCACTGGGAGGAGCCATCCACTTGCTCCCTGTCCAGCTCAGGGCTCTGTACTGAATCTGGCACTGACTCAAAAGCACTGTTCTCCTCCTCCTCATCATCCTGTGAGGAAAACACCGTGCTCTCAGAAATCTTTGCACTGTCGACGGAGGAGAAGCGGGTATGGCTGGAGAAGCGATTGTTACTGTCGTAACAGGAGGTGCTGTAGCAAGAAGTGCTGTAGCAGGAGGTACTGTAGCAGGAAGTGCTGTAGCAAGACGGGCTGTAGCAAGAGGTGTCACACGCCTCACATTCGTTGTCACCATTGGGCCTAGAGCTTGACTCGCTCTCACTTCCTGTCCTGGAGTGTTCCCCATCCAACAGCCCTTCGTTTATGTCAGAGAGTTGCTCATCCAAGGTCCCAGGAGGCACCGTGCTCTGGCTGAAGTTCTCTTCGGCCTCGTTTTCCAGAGGAGGCTCTGCTGCCACTGTCTCACTCTCACTGACCACCTCCTTCTCCAATGCTTCCTTGACTGTAGACTCCTCATCGTTCTCCCCGCCGTTGCAACCATCTTGCTCTTCTTCCCCATCGCTGCTCATCTGTGCCGAGGGCAGGCTGTGGAGCAGGTTGTGGATCCGTATGTAGTGCGTGCGAGGGGTCTCTGGCTCACCGCAAGCTGAAGCTATGACTGTCTCAAGTTCAGACACAGGCAGAGAGCATGGCCTGTTTTTCCTCTTTGCTGTCGTCCTCAGTTGTAGTTTGCTGTCTTCGTCCTCCTGTGCTGAAGCCCCTTCTTCTTCCTGATTCTTATCCGTGTCCTTGCCAGCATGTACATCTGCACTCACCTCATTAATAACTACTCCACCATCTCCCTGAGTACCAGAATCGACTTTGTTATTTTCCCTAACTTCAGTCTCAGGAGGAGACATGCAAGCCAGCAGAGCCAGCTGCTCCGTGAGGTCCGTAGCACTCGTAGAAGGCAGCACTTCTCCTGGCATGGATTCCAAGGGCTCAGGAACCGGAAGCACATCAACCTCCCCATCTCCTGCCAGCTCTTCTTTTAAGCTGTTCTGGTTGACTTCCCCAGGTTGTTTGACAGCCCCTGGGCTATCGACACTGTTCACACCGTATCCATTTAGATGTTCTGGAGCTGTACTTTCTGAGGTCACTGTGTTGATGCATGGAGGCTCACCGAGGCTTTCCTCTGTGGGGTTGTTCACAGGGCTTTCCTGGAGGTCAGCTGGCTCAGGATCTGCACTAATGGAGACCTCTTCATCATCTGTATGAGACAGAAAAGTAAATTACTTACTCTGTTAGAAAGAAGTGGTGATTGAACCCGAAGCTTGGCTATGGGGGCACAGACATCCACAGCAATCTGAGAAAATCAAAAGCATAAATTAGAGCATGAGATGAGTGGACAACTGAGCAACTATCAAGAAATGCTGTTTTTTTTCTTTTTTTTTTCCTAAGCAGTCTTTGTAGAGTGAATTTAAAAATCATAGGGCTTGCTCATGGTGGTAATCTGCACCGTACCTCCTTGCAACACAACCTGAAGGTAACGCATTCTTTGAGTCAACTGGCGTTAGAGGGAATATCATGGGCATGACAAGGAAGCCTTCCCTGAAGTTTTAATGACATTTTTCTTGTCATGCTGAAGCTAACAGGACTCCACAACAGAAAACTTAAAAACCTGATTTTTCAGACCCCTGAAAGGTGAAAACCTTCCCCAAAATATCCTTTGATGTGATCCTCATTTGTACCACCTCCTCCCAGATGCCAGACAACTTGGGCTCTTTCATACCATCCAAAAAGTCAAAAGACAGAAGTCAAGGTTTTCCAGCAAGGGGCAGATCACGATTTCCAACCAGTAATGCAGCTCCTGTTGGCTTGACAAAGTGTACCTGAGAGAGCACTACCATAGAGAGGCAAAAAGTCCCCAGGCAACGCTGTTGAGACTTCGACACGAAAACCAAGGTTCAAACTTACACCATCATGACAGTGACTTCCTAGTAACTACAAGAGAATGTGAACCAAAACCAAACCAAAAGGGAGGGATGGAGGGGAACATAGAATTATTTTTTGTTCTACCTTTTTCATTAAAAATAATCAAAATGAGAAAGTTTCTAATAATCTCTACTATTACATTCTCCATTTTTACTGACAAAGTGCAGATGACTCTACAGATTACAGCCCATCTAGCGCTTCCCCAGGATAAGTGATAGAGAAGCAGATGAGATTCTAGTTTTCTACCTTCTTCTCTCCCAGTGATGTGGCAGAATATTTGAAGCAGCCAAGAACAGGGGTATAAGAGACACCAGTAGCTCTAAGCTAAGGGGAAACAGGGAGAAGTTGTGACTCATGATGCATCCTGTGATCGGGGACTTTATGCACTTCCCTTTGCTCATGACGGTACCTAAAGTCCCAGAGCAGCCAGGAATGAATTCAGATTTCTGGGGAGAAATAATGCAAAGCAAAAATAAAATCTAGATAAATGATGGGTTTAGACTGACAATTACCTGGATGGATGGAAGAAGTTATCTCAAATCGGAACTGCAGCTGGCCACTGACATGATCTGTAGGAAGCCTGCGACCCAGAGTGTAGCTTACAACCCTGTCCCTGAAAGAAAACAAATATTGTCAGAATAGACTATAACCTACCCAACATGTACTGTGCATAGATAAAGCTGCTGTGTCCCACAAAAATATATAACGTTTTTCAAAGGCTATTCAACCCAGCCATGAGGGCATGTTGACTTGCATACGAGAGAACGAATGGCAGAAAAGGAGAGGACAATGTCTTCAATTACAATGGAACAGCTGTGTCAGTGAACAAGACAGGCTTCTGGGATACACAAGCATGTATGCATATATAGAGAGAGAACGGTGGGAATGGAACTTCTGCAGTATGGGTATGAAAATATCGACATGGGAAGCAAACAACTCCCACTTCAGCTATTGTAACAAGACTTCACTTGCTTGCTGATATGACCATATCTACCCTTCTGTAGAATCTTGCATGTCTGTATTTCCTTCCCTTCGCCATCTGCATAAAATTCAGCTTTCCTGTCCTTTCTTTCAAAATCCTGTACAGGCCAGTCCCCGCTTACCACCTTCTCTTTGCACACTGGCTGAATGACTGCTCTTCATCTCTTTCACCCCTCTTACCTCTATGAAGCTGAAATATCAGGAGAACACCTTCCTGACAAGGTTGATCAATGACTCCATTCTGTCCTTGTGCAGGTCCCTCCCTTTGCCATACTTCATCCACCCCTCAGAACAGAATGAAACTATAGAAGAGATTAACTTCCCAGCTGCCCAAAATGAGGCTGAATCAATGTTTGCAAAGCATTTTTGAGTGTAAAGGGTTTGCTAAATAGGAATATTTATACATCTTTTGGAGAAACATAGTTCACTTCTAGTTGGGCACAATGTATTTGCTAGGCTAGTTTCACATGCATCAGAAACTCATATAAATGAGACAATCTCAAGATTTGTGTATGATCTTTCTGAACTTCTGCGTATCCTTCTCACTGAGTTTGCCTGAGACTTAAAAGCCACTGTGGCATTAAAACTAAACCAGATCTAGGTGCCAGTTGGAGGCACTACTCTTGGCAAACTGTATCCTTAGATAGACAGTGTTTACAATAAGGAAGTAAAATAGGAAGATATAATCAGAAGATGATGAGAAATCTTCTCATACAGAGGGAAGCCAGTGTTATCAATTATAGGGCTCTACTTTCCCCAAGCTGGTCTTTTCCATCTGGTTTCTAAAAAGCTACTCGGTCTTCCCCACTTGAGAAACAGGGAGGTAGCTTAATCCCTTCTGGAAGATTCAGCTGTCAGTATCACAGCCAGTTTCTGAACCAGCTGTTCAAAAATGCTTCCAACAAGTTTAGCTTCCTGCTGTTCTGCTGAACTGAGATCTGATTTTCAAAAACGCCTTCTTGGGAATGGCATTGTCTATGCTCTCCTCAGTAGATGACTCTTCCTCTCCTTGCTCCTCAAGGTCTGAACCGTGTAGTTTAGGGCTATTTTTTTGGCTTTGTCTGCATACTATCCATCTTCCTAAAATTGGTTTGTTACTTTGGCAGCACAAACCTTCCCAGGACTTTCATGCAAAGGGGAAGCAGGGCAGGTTTGGTGAAATCAAGTGAACCAGTTATTCCTTGGCAGCAGGGTAGGGTCAGAAAGATTTAGTTACAACATGCCACAAGTAGTTTTTATAATATTTCCACTATCCAGAAATTAAAGGGAGGAGGAACAGATCTGGCATGATTTTAGCCCATAGATAATTATCTCAAACATATAAACAGCCTGTTGATAACATTAAAATAATATTCAAATTGAAAATATTGCACTCTCCAGATTTGCAGCCATGATACACACAAAACAATTTTCTTTCCTAAATGCCAGCTCTCATTTTTCAAAATGCAATGGATAGGGTTACAAAGGGAATTCTTTGTTGGGCCCATAGTCCTATAAATTCTAATTACGATCAACATCATTCATCAGACAACTGTCAGTTTAATAACTCCCCCTCAACATCATTATATCAACTATAATGATATATCACCAGGGACTTCAAAACAGCAACACACTTGTTAAACAATGGAAAGTAGCATAAGCAGCAAATTTACCCTATGGCATGTCTTTCTAAGAGGCGCTGAACTGGCATAGAGAGTTTTCCAAGGAAACGCTTGATGATCGGTCGGCTCTTCGCAAATTTGTCTTTAACTTCTATTTCCAGGACATCGGTGGGCAGGGAGACAAAGCTGAATTGCTGCAACAAAGGAAGAGCACAGAACATGAAGCTGGTGGCTGGGCCACAACAACACACAGCTGCTAGCAGCTTATCAACCTCTGTAAGTCTCTCGATTTTACACGGGACAGAAACAGTCCTTGGATTTCAAGGCACAGGCCTGCAAAATAAAAAGAGCTTGGCCTCACAGCAGGCAGGTGGAAGCATCCTACAGGTATTGAGTAATGCTGCAGAATCAGGCTTAGGGAATGCAGGAATTTCATTTATCCATGTCATAGTACCATCCAACAAGGCTTGCTGACTCTAAGGACAACACATCTGCAGAAACATAATGAACTCTGCCCTAGCAATGATTATCGATCTAAATGTAACTGCACATATTATGTTTTTTCCTAAAGTTCTAAAAACTTTAAATAGCTGCAAATAAGTACAATTGAGCTGGCAGACCAGACAGATGTTTAGCCAGCGCTTCCCTCCAAGTGAAATTAGTCCTCTTTGCATTTGACCGGCTGTTTGTGGTACTTCAGTTGTAAGGCACACCTCAGCTATTGAGAAGTCAGCATCTAAGGAGGTGAAGAATACAAGATCAGGCTTTTCTGATATGTCATGAAATCTCTCCCTCTCTTGCTCATCCCTGCGCCACTGTAAAAAGGAAGAAGTCTGAATAGACTGTTTATTTGAATCAATATCCTCACCTGATCTCACCATGATCCCACAGAGACCTAAACCAGAAGGCAAACCACAGCACAGGCTACTGGAACAAATGATACCGGTGAAGACAAGAATGGCACCATCCAAAATGTTGTCACCAAGTGCTTTGGAACATGTGACCACCACCTCAGCTAATGTGGCTCTAAGAACATTTATTTTTATTTGTGAGCAATGTTTCAATAAGCGTTTAGAGACTGTGTGCATGCAAACCTGATATAGGAACAAGGAGGGTGAAATTTTAGGTTGCAGGAGCAAGGAAGTTCACATGTACAGCTTCCAAGCATGGGAGCATCAGGGCACCTGGAGATGTCCAGATGTCCCCATAGGGAAAGCAAAGCTCTACTTAGGAATAACAGTGAAAAGCAGATCTGTTAGATAACTCTGCCTTGCTTGCTCCTAGATTGGCTAAATTCAGTACAGACTGGCAGCTGGTGATACAGGTCACTGAATCCTTTTTCCAAATAGACCTGCTGCTATTAAAATATCATCAATCAAAAAAAGCACATCTCTGCTGTGGTGTGCCGGAGTAGAAAAACTGTTAAGACTGCTGTTTACCTAACTGAAAGGTCAGTATTGAACTGGAAGACAACTTCTGTAGTAGGTGAATATTGAGATGGATAAAAGGATTTTCTACCTTTCCTGCTGCCAAAAGCAATCCTCACAACAGCATCATGCTCCGGGTTATCAGGCCTGGAGTTAAGCCCTAAATTGCTTGCTCTATTGAATCATGATCTAATTTTCAGAAATGCTTAGTTCAAACCGCTTCAAGTGAAATGAATGCGAGTGGGATATTCTGTTAATTAGGCCCTGCAAAAATGCAAATAATCAGAGAAATACAATTAAAATAACAGCTTAAGCATTATTGTCTTCTCATTTTTTTTCTACATCTCTGCAACAGGTTACCAAAGATGTTAAACCTAACAAAGGGGAGAACATTAATTCCACATGCATATTGAAGGTTTCCTTATAAAAATAATTTGTATTACCATTATTGTTTTACCTGCTAAAAACCTTGGGCAACTGTCACTTCATGACATTTACAAGGAAAGCAGAAGAAGGGAATTAACTTCTAACCAAATGAGGTTATTGTAATGTACAGCAACTTGCCGTTTAAGAAATTCTCCACTATTATGCTGTTGACACCTATATTACAAAAAAAGTCTCCGTGGGTTAGACCATGCACACACACAGCTAAAAGGCTGAACTGTTCATAAGTGGAAAGTAAAACATAGGGTTAATGGTCTGCACCTTCCTATATTATTAATATTTTGTCTTGTTGTACCACTCTCAAGAAAATCAGAATCTGCACAGACATTTGTTTCCATTTCAGATGGAATGCCGTCTGACAGCTCCTTTCTTGCACAAGAAACACATTGAGGTTTTTCCAGAGCAACTATCAGCACCTGAGCAGACAGTACGGATGCATGGAGCAAGGTGTGTTGGAATCAACCAACGGAACTGTCCTTTTTTCCTTGACCAGCAGCCCCTCTCAGACGCACAGGGATAATGATGTAAAATCAAATTGTGTTCCAATTCCATCACCTCTCAACCATCGCATTTAGGGATATACGAGACTGCCCGGTGACCAGCCCCCCGTCTATGGTCACAGTTGCCCAGTGCTTCTGCTAGAAGAATGTTCTGACACATAAAAAACATCAGCATCTTGGAAAAACGATTAAGCCTTTAAGACCAGAAGTGTCTTGTGGCAGAACTCAAAGGTTTTACCTTTTGGAAACAACTGCAGTTTAAGATCAAAAGTGGACTCAGTGAAACAGGTTTGCAGACATCTTGTAAAATGGTGATAATTTTACATCATTCACTTTTCCATTATCTATGCACTTGCTCCTGCTGTTGCTCTCATCTAGTTTAATCCTTAATGGAAAAGATTTTCCTAAGGCAATCTCTGACTGTGGATGCCTCAGGCTCAAGCCATCCACACTGAAAAGCCCCAAGGAATCCTTGTTTGCAGAACACACTGGCCTCTGGCCCCCTGAAAAATGGATCCCAGCAAAACACCTATTTTTGAGGACTCAAAAATTTATAAACTCAATTTCAAAAGTCGTCAATCACTTTTGAAAACATGCAGGTTCATGTGATTTTTGAAGATGAGACTGTCGTCTTTGGATGTGGAAGGAAACCACCATCAAACCCTAATTTCTCTCTCTTTGTTCATCTTCTTTTCTGACAAGTGCTGGCCCCTGTACCTTAGCCACAAAACAATGGCTGCATTTACACTGTTCAAGCCTCAGCCTTTACTATGCTATCTGTCTGGAAGAGAAAGGACACTGCGTCACGGTCTTCTCCAATTTAACTAACATAATACATTAGTATTATATTACTGCTGTAATAAACGGCACCCTTTCCTTGCCTAGTATTTGCTAATTGTCACAAAGAAATGGCCACTTTGTGAAGATGACATTGTGAGCTTCACCTCTGAGTTGAAAAAAAAAAGAAGACACCAATTATAAATTCTGCAGCACCCTTGGGTTCACACTCAGTGATATGATTAATAATTCATCCCAAGGAGAGGTGAGAAAAGGAGCTACAAGATCACAACAGAAATAAGAACCAACTCTTCTTCAGGATAAGGAAAGCTTGATGTGTCTTCTTATATGTGCCCACAAACTACACCACTGATAACCAAAAGTGCTGCATTTTAAGAATAAGTCTGGTTTTGATGCCACTATCACAATTTTTATTGATAAGTCTTCCATTATTTGGAACTTCTCTTGTTATCATAACTCTTAGTATTAAAGAATTAACTCAGAAATTAAGCTTTCACATTAAAAATAAATATAATGTCAGAAAAACAAGAATACAAAGGCTTTAGTACAATGTGCCCAAGTATATTATTTTCAAAAGACTTCTGATTTTTCTGACAGTCACTCCTTGAAGCCATATTCTTGCATGTTTTGCAGCTGGTATCATCTACCATACATTTCCTTTCAAAATCTAAGACAGCAATCTTTAAGCTGTCATTGAGGTCACAACTCATTCTGTGGGCTTGTTCATTGGTTGGGTTTTTTTCCACAAAAATTTAAGTTCTTTGCATCACGACCATTAGTGCAAACTCTGGAGGTCTGGTCAAGAACTTCATGGAACCTGCTGGAATCCAAAGACACTAAACTAAAGCTTACACTGAGAATAACTGTAGCAGGCTGTCCTGAAGTTTACATAAAAGGGCTTTTTTCACAGTCAAAGAACAAAGTGAAAATGTAATTTCTGGCAGTTTTAAAATTCTGAAGTCCCTACTTAACTTTTTCAAAAGGTTTAGCCTCTCCAGCTGTCCAAAGGTCCACAAAACTTGACAATGGCTCCATGGATATAATTTGTGACTTTGTCTGAGGATTTCTTTGTTAGCGAATATAAAACTTTCAAAGGAAGTCAATGATCTCAGCACAGGTGCAAACTCATCTACCAAACCAGCTACAGCTTCAAGCCTAAAGCCCCACCAAAGGAAAAGAGTTTGTCTCATGACTGATTATGTATTTATTTGAATAACAGCAGAAAACAGCAGAAAACAGGACACCTGGGAAGACAATCCACAAAAATTGTAAGCGATGGCTAGAACTTGATAATTTTACTCTGTCCTTAACAAAAATTCAAGTAAAATGCATTCTGCAAAACATGAGGATAAAAACTCTTACAAGGTATCACTGGACTCAAAATTTATAGTCACGGCGCGAATGGATAACAAACAAAAAGCTAAATCTCTCTTCTCTGATTAGCCCAAACCAGTAATTGCTTACAACGTTGCATTAGTCACAGTGCATTACCCTGCACATCACATCAACTGTTGCTTGGTACAAAATGACTCTTAGAACTTGAGATGATACATGACACAGCACACTCCACAGAGGAGACAGCAGATTGCCTCTACAAAACTGCCAAGAAATTACCATTATGAACAACCTGTTTCTCACAGGGTGCCTGGCCCCAGAAACAGTCTTAGAGCCCATCTTGTCCATGTGGTTTATCAGTGTATCAGCTGTCCCCTTGTCTGATCTTACTGCCTAGGGATGAGACGGCTCCTGTTTACAGGTTAGATGTAGGTGACTGGGGATTGTGGACACCCTCGCAATGAGGAGCACCACTGGAAGGTCAAACAGCTGCCCCTGTGTCTGGGCTGGAAGTATCTCAGAATGGAAAACCTCCAGAGTTAGGGGCTTGAAAGAGAGTACATGGAAGCTCTGAGTGCTGAGCTCCAGAGGGGGAGAAAACCTTTTTATTTTTCTCTAGAAACATATTAGGACTGTTATAAGAAATGGTTATGTTAACTGTATACCTAAAAGAAAGCTATGTGCAGAAAGTCTGAACACAAGGAATGACTGAAGATCACGGAATGTTAGGGATTGGAAGGGACCTTGAAAGATCATCTAGTCCAATCCCCCCTGCCGAAGCAGGAACACCCGGATGAGGTTACACAGGAATGTGTCCAGGAGGGTTTTGAATGTCTGCAGAGGAGACTCCACAACCTCCCTGGGCAGCCTGTTCCAGTGCTCTGTCACCCTCACTGTGAAGAAGTTTCTTCTCAAATTCAAATTGAACCTCCTGTGTTCCAGTTTATACCCTATGATGCTGGGGGAAAAAGCACATGTCATGCCCTTTTGCCTTGCCTTGCCTTGCCTTGCTTTGCCCTTTTGCCTTGCCTTGCTTTGCCCTTTTGCCTTGCATTGCCTTGCCGTGCTTAGCCCTTTTGCCTTGCCTTGCTTTGCCCTTTTGCCCTTCCTTGCCTTGCTTTGCCCTTTAGCCATGCCTTGCCCTGCCCTGCTTTGCCCTTTTGCCTTGCCTTGCCATGAGCAGAGGTAAGGAGGCCTTGTGGTGACTGATGCTTCCTGATCTGTGGAATACAGAGGCCATGTCTGCATCAGGAAGCCATGTCTGCATCAGGAAGATGCAGATCCAGAGAGCAGATCCAACAGGAGCAGATCCAGAGAGCAAAGCAGCTAGTGCTGTGCACCTGATGACCACATCCAGACATGCTGCAAGGGTTTTACCATGGAGTAACTCCAGGCTGGTGCCCTGGATTGAACTCCCATTATCATCTAAAAAGTGTTAGGTGCCCTCCTGAAGCACATCTCTTGGCTTACTTTCTGCTAAGAGTAATTCAGCCCATGCACTTTAAGACTGCCAAGTGGTGTCTTTAGTGGGGAGATGAGGAGATTCGCTTTGAAACTGCTCTCTGGAACAAAAGAAAAATACTATTATAGATGGATTCATTGAGTCATGAAGAACCACGATCCATAGAATAAGTTGGTATTTGTATGATTTTCTCAGTGTCTTTTTCATTTCCTTTTTAGGATGTTCTTGCATCCCTCTGGAATTATGATGGCTAGGAGGAAACAGACATGCCCTAGAAGCAAAGCCATTGCATCTCTACTTTCCCCTCTTCTTTAGCCATTTATCAATGCCTGTCCCACTTGCTAAGAGTGGCAAGAGATCCAATTATTGCTTTGTTCCTACACATTTAATGAAAAGAGGCAGTGGGATGAGACAGACCCTATTAATTCCTCTCTAAGAGAAAAGCTGCAGCCTTATAGCATATCTTGTTAGACACTGGAGAATTTGTACCAGTCACAGCCTTAAAATGCCCCATCTAAAAGAAAAGCTTTAGTTGATATTTTGTCAGGTACTAAAAATCAACAAGACATTATTAATTATTTCTATAGAAATAATATTCCATATTTCCAGAGAAGGGAGGGAGAGGGAAGAGCAAAAGTGGTATGATGGAGAGAATGGCATTAACATATTAAGTATTCTGGGGGTAAACAGTGTATCATCAGTTTTGGCTCTGGTCAGTAGTAAGTCATTAGGATTCTCCTCTCATTTACACAGATTTTACACAGCCGCCACCTGCGGATTCACTCCCACAGAGACACAAATCAGAATCAAAGCTACCTAGGATCAGCCGACACGTTCATATTCTTGCACCATCCTAATGACCTAAATACATACTTGGTTTAACATTACTGCTGCCATCTTTGAGCAAGATCTGAAAACACTGTAGTGAACACCACTGAAGGGGTTTCAGGCAGTAACCTGCTTCTCAATGCCTCTTCGCTTCCAGACCCAACAATGGTTTTACATACACAGATGATCAATAAGTTTCTTAATGCGAATAGATCTTGTGGGGGTTTAATGCTTGACTTATATACGCTAAAGAAAGAAGGCGCATCCTAATGCTGACCTGGTAGAATTCATCTGCATCCATTTATAAGATAATAGAACAGAGAATAGAATTTCTAGAGCTTGAGAATAGTCTTCGTAGAAAACCAACTAATGACGATGATTAATTACCATGTTTTAGTTTTACTAATATTATTTGTACCCCTGAATACGGATAGATCACAGTGATCAGCTCTCAATAACTCTATCAAGGAAGCTGTTGAAATGAACAGAGTATGTCCATTAGCACCACTTGGACAAATCAAGTGCAAGTCAAGTTCTTTAAAAATAGTCAGTATAACAGCTGGTGAAAGGTACATAAATTAATACGTTGGTGACAGGAAGAATTAGGCTCTTGATTTGGAGTTGAACAAGCAATATAATTAAAAAGAAAATTTATTTGTGATATCCATCATGCCACAGGGACGATACAAGCAGAAGTAAATCTTAAAAGGCTGTAAATTACATTTGATGGATGAACACAGATTTAGTCTTTCAGCTGAATATTTCATTAGTGGGTTTTCCATTTCAAATACTCCAGTGAAACACTCTTAAAGCACTCACCACTCTCCATCTGTATTATTCTGCTCCCCATTCAAAAACCTCCTCTACATATCACTGCTGTCCCACACAACACTACTCATATGAACAACGGGATAAGCTTGTGGGGAATTCCAGTTTCTTAAACTTACTACAGTACTCCTCAATGATAATACAAAACATTGCAGAGTCAGTAGTGTCAAGCACAGAGCTCCACTGCTGCCTATACATACCCTCCGAGTCCTGGAATTGAGAAGTGACTGCAGGGTGCCAGATTCAATGTGGTACTTTATTCTGGCATCACACAATGGTAGGTTGGTTTTGGTTTGGTTTTGTTTTGTTTTTTTTTCCCTTACAGTAAAAGGGGTGAAGATAAACAAGTGTTGCTGTTCTAAGGTCGGATTCAATCCTTTCTACTGAATGCCTTCAAAGTCAGATAGGGCCTTCAGTAAACTGGCTTCCTAGATTTCTCTCTCAGATTCACTACCTCTCTGTATGGGAGACAAGGAATAAAATGTCCTTCCCATCCATATCATGTATTTGACAACGCTCAGAGTTACTAGTTAATAGTCTCATCAGGAATTCTTTCTGATAGCTTAGATAGTTTTGCAAGATATCTCTTACGTTATTAAGGACAAAATTCAGCCCTAAGACATTAGAAATTTAAAAGAACTTCTGGATAAACCAGGTGCAAACATTGCTTAAAGAGTCAGGGTTTTTTCTTCATACACATTGTATACAAATTTATTCGCACAGCCTAGACTGAAAATATTTGAGGACGCTCATGAGCACAAATGTACAAGATTAGCAAGACTGATAGTCTTCTACACACAGAAGCTGCAATTAAAATGCTCTTCTAGAAGAATAAGATATTAAAAAAAATCCGGACATATTTTTCACAACATAACCCATTCCTGAAGAAACGGAAGTTGTCTTGGGCTTTCACACTTCAGTCATCACCGGATATTCAAAAAACTGCAGCTGTAAAATCACAGCTTTTCTGTGTAGTCAAACTATGTTTTACACTTTGCCTGGCCATATGTGCAGCTACCACTTTATAGGCTTTACGCAGTCCCAATGACATCTTTGGCAAAACTCATACTAATCTGCATTTCACTGCACCTATATTGGACTTAAGCTTAGGTTTAAAGGCCTCCAAGTTTCTGCAGCAGAACTGTTCTATCTGCCAGTGGAAGGGGGGGAAAAGGTTATCTAAGTTAAACAACAAATAAGTAGTTCTATCAGTATGACACTCCTGTTGCTCTTTTCATACGTTGGGCTTCTGCTGAAATCACAATGATTCTGTGAGGCCACGGCAGGACAGTTAGCATGTAGTGCTCCAAGTATTAGATCAAAATCAGATCAAATATAACCTGCGTTTGCTTAAATTCATACAGTTGACTCAAATATATTAAAGCATAGTTAATGGTTTAACTTTGTTCTGGAAAGATTCATTTTTGATCAAGTATCCCCTGCTTGCCTCATTCTAGGTCTGTGCTAAATCAGGTAGCAACCATCACATAAAGCCAACATGAAGCCCCAAGAGAAGCAGAAAGCTAATCTAAACCCCATACCGCATGATCTGGCTACTTTGACAAAGTGTCTTTCAATCCCAGTAGTGTTGGGTGGTCCACCATATACCAGCCCAGCATTCATGATCACAGAATCGGTGCCCAAATTATGAAGCCACATAGCATGAGAAAAGCAGATGCAAAACAGCAGTCAGTCAGTTGCATTCATGTCATCCTGGCATCCTTGCAGGCAGCATCCAAGCCCAGTGTTTCCACCACGGACAACAGCCTGCATTACAGAAGCCCTCTCTCCTCAAACCACCTCCCTCTGGCATTCGAGCCCCTGACTGTTTCGTTCTCCTGATTTTGTGTTAGTAATCCGAAGAGACAGGTTACATGAGAATTTATTCAAGTGCAGTATTTTTTGAAAGGTTGTGGGTTATCCGAGGTGCTGAGTAGAAGTTACACATGTGAAAATACTGTAATTCTGTTTAGCAGATCTGACACATTAACTACTATTTGTGAAGTGCTCTTGCAACAGAGTATTGAACACGTCTGCTTACACACATCAATTAATTCACCAGTGAAATGCAGCTACCTTCAGAGTGATAAGGCAACCACCCCAAACAGTATTTTGTGCCTCAGCTATAACTTAACAATATTTGTAAAGTCCAAGGCAAAGAAACAAACAGTGAAGATGCAGGGAGTTGACATAGCTTGTATCCTAGTACTGGGCTCCCACTTTAGAACAATCTATTCTTCCAGAGCTAGAATTATCAGAGTTGAAATTCAGTGCGTCATTTAACAGATGACACTTCCTACTACTTTAAATATGCTGGATGGTTGCAAAAGCCAATTTTTGTACTTATCTCATTGCCCATTCCTTGAGGGTCTCTATCCAGTCACAAGCAAATGAACAAAAACTGTGCAGCAGTTAGCTCAAACTGTCACAGTTAAGAAAGAAATTCCATAAATATATCTAAGGGAAAATCCAGAGGCCTGAAGTCCTTTATTTGCAAAACCATCAAGAGAATTTGCTAACCAGCTGGTGGTATGTGAACTGCTTTTTTTCACCACTTTGCTTTGTTGCTTATGATTCCTCATGGTCTCTATTGCTTGTCTGAACGACCGCTTTCCTGTTTGCTGACAGATTAAATCTTCTTAAAGGAGCCTTTTCCAAAGAATGTGACTACAGACACATTGTCTCAATATAAAACAACATAGGAATAGCATCATTACTTTTCTAATATCAGTATTAGAAGAGATATGATCAACATTCACCCTTCTCAATTCTATTAATATCACATGTACAGAAGATTTAGGGCCCTTCCTTTTGAGATTTCCTTTGTGTTTTACCTCAAATCAGCATGGTATGACAACTCACCACTATGCCCTTGCAACCGTGTGGACTGCCAGAGCAATGTCTGCTTAACTTAGCAGTTTAAAGTCACGCCGCCCAGTGGCACACAGTCTCCAGGAACTCACTTATTTCATTTAACAGTACAGATGTCGCTGAAGAATGCACCAGTTTGAAACTAGAGCCAGGAGTAAGAAAACAAGCATGACCTTCAACCCTGAATCTGTAACAAGTTCCCTGTCCGAAGACATTTGTCATTTTCTGCAGCTGCCTTCTCCTCACTGGCCCTGTAGAGGCCTAAACACCATCAGTAGCTTGTCTGGACTTCCTCCAAAGTACTTATCATTTGTCATTATTATACATGACAACATCCAGCACTTTGGCTTAGCAGAATCTAATCTTATGCTTCTGTGAGCACGTGAAAACATACAGAAACATCACAAAATGACCCCTCTCTACCAGCAGAAGATACCACTTGAGCTTTAGCCTCAGTGAACAATTCTCTGTGTGAGGGCTCTTCCACCTCATGTAGAAGCTTGCTGCAAGTGTCAAAATGTCCCAAGCTACTTGAAATTTCAATTTCCTTATGTCCTCTTGTACAAAGTACTGCAAAATAGAGCAATGAAAGAGTAGCTCTAAGTCAGGATAACTTGTGCTGAACAGTATTGAAATGGTCTGTGAAATGAAGATGCTCACCAATAGTACATGACACAGATGAAAAGCTGCCTGAGATATCATGCTGCTACCAAAGTGTTCTTATAATACAAGTGGTTACTACGCAAATGGAACAATCTGGTAACATCAGAGGGAACATCAGGATTAATTAGTCTAAGTAAATGAATTATCCCTCAGTCTGTAGGACTCTAATTTGGTGTTGGGGCCCTACAAAACTGAGTCAATTCTTTCACTTCTGATTTTGTTCAAGGGTGACCAAGAAAATATATAAAGATCCCAGTCTGTAGCTATTTCTTTAGTGTTAGTTCCTTATTTCAGATTTTTTCAACTTTAGCAGCCAAAACAAATTAGACATATCATTCAGCTGGCAAAAAAAAATATTTGGCTTCTATTTACCTTTAGTGACAGAGAACCTTAGGAAAGAATAATCCTTTTGAAATAATATATTGCCTTTTTTTAAATTTTTTAAATTTTTTTTTTGGAACAACAGCTAATGACTGATCCATTTAATGAAATGGTTGTGATCCCTCAATATTTTTCACTTCATATATTCACATCCAGCAGTGAAAAGGGTGGACAGAAGAATGGCTACCACCACGATTCAGCAACAGTTTGCAGTCTTTCTTCTCCCCTTGTCCCATAAAGGGACAAAGCTGAAGAAAATCAGGCCTAGGGTCTTCTGTGCAATAGAAACCAATGTGGGTTTCCAGTACAAAGACTTCAGACCAGCTGACGTGCATAGACTGCAACACAAACGCATGCAGTTAAACATCTCAATATTAGCTGAAGTGAAGGCAGAAGGAGAACATGTTGAATGACAGCACAGCTATTTTGGACTCCTTAGCCACTAACGGGCTAACAACAGAATGGGAGAGGCAGTGTGTTTGCATGCAATAAAGAAAACCAAGGGGCTGAACAGAGAAGCTGGAAGACAGCTGCGCTCTTTTGCTTTCTGATGTCCATAATTAGGCCATTTCATTGTTTCTCCTTTTCTTGCTGCCAAGCTCCATTGGAAAAGAAATGTCAGCTCACAAACTCATCCATCCCGCATGGCCTGAGAAGACACCCATGACATTTTATCAGGGCCACATTCTTACTCTATGGTTATTCTATCCTCCAGCAGTGCAAAAAGACCTTGAAGCGAGAACAAATTACACTGGCTGAGGGTTGCCCTTATCAAGAGATGACTTTGGACCAGTATTGGGTTCTTCTAAAAAGCCTATTTTCAGCCTCCATCGGCAAAGCTGCTACATCCCTCTTTGGATAAGGACAGCCTGTGTGCCACCTCAGCAGATAATTCTGGCTGATAAAGAACTGTGGGATCACAGCCATATCCTTGGTCCTCCTTTGAGTGTCAAGTCCTGGCATACACTTGCTGCCAGCTCCCACAATCACACGTACCGAGCGTGACATACACACACAGCAAGTCTCCCCTTCATGCCTGCCAGCCTCTAGGCACGTGTCTTATGCACTTTACTGAAAGATCTCTACCAGCCCCCTGATCCTCCATGTCAGTTCCAGCTCCTCATCTTGACCTGGGACCCCTCAGCCAGATACATCTGATGCTTGAAGCCACAAAGAAGTTACGGCTTGGTGGATTTCTCACAACAGGGCTTTCCACTTAATTAAGTCCTGTTAGAAGGCGTTTTTCTCAGACTGGTTTCAAGGTCATTGCCCCTGCCTCTGTCATATAAGCTCCCCAACACAGGTTCACCTGTCACGTAACCCGATGTGGTACCTAGTTTCTTGACCATCCTCCTGCAGGTAGGAGTATTCAGTGACATTTCTGCTGCCTTTTCTTCTCCACTCACACTTTCATGTCTACACAGTTTGACCTAATTATCCCTCAACTACCTTACAATTTGCATTTTAATTTGAATACATCTATTTAGTCTATTTACTTACTTTTACTCTTTCCTGCAGTGGAGAGATTTGTCTGACAGGGAACACCAGTAAATCACACCTGTTATGTCAGGCTCCTTTAATTCCAAAGAGGTTCCTTATTCTTGGCTGTCTGTTGCCATTTCGCATTTAATTTAGAAACAGCAGGCAGCAATTGAACTCTCAGATCTCATTAATACCTACTAAGCCCTTCCAACAGGCAGCAGCAGACTGGAGAGTGTTTCTTCAAGGTGATGGGCAAATGCGCCAAAGTTGCCTTTAATTTATATTGCTACTGACACTTTTCAATCGCATAGATTCTTTTCACTTGCATGCTATACTTGCCCTGCTTTATATAATGTCTCCTCTCTGTGCAGGAACACTATGACAATCAGGCAGCAGCCTTTCACACTGTTCAAGTTTATTTTTCAATTCTGAGTTATGAGTTGGCCTTCAACAATTAACAGCTTCATAAATTACATCCACAAAGTACAACCCATACTGAAAGTTGTAATGTATCATTCATCCTTGTCGCTAATTAAGCCTTTTGCATTAAGACAATAAGTTATGAAATACATCAACCACACTTAGGTCAACAACTATTTTAGCCAAGAAAGGTGTTTTGTGTTTTGTTTTGTTTTTTAGGGATACTGCTAGATTAATTTCCATTAATTCTCAGCTCAACACTCAGACTGCTTACCTCTCCTTGCCAGATCGGGTTAACAGTATTACACATGATCTTAGATCTCTTCTCCTGTCCATGATGAGGAAGCGCTGGGAAGATGCTATGTTTTCCAGGCTGGATGGAAATCTTCAGATAAGGATCTGGATTGAAGAACATTCCCTTCTTCAGACCAAAAGCCTGGAAATCTGAAAGAAGGTAAATAACCTGATTATTTTTCACATTTCGGGAATTCAAATAATACGTCAGGAATATCTCACTATGCTTCTTGTGAGATAATGTAAAACCAAACCATAATGATCTTGTGATTCAGGATTTACAAATGATTATATAATGAAATTGCAAATTTTACAACCTGAAAGTGCAGAGTGCTCTGGCTTCTAAGTCAATATTTATTCAACTCAATTTAAGTGATCTGCTGATTTTTCTAAGGAGCTAAGCATTTGGTCAGTCTAATGGCAGTGGTAGGACTACACTGAAAATGAGATCCATTCATTTAATCACATGGACGTGGCATTTGGCACACAACATACGTCACTTCTAGGTATCAATTTTCTCTTCCCATGAATCTTACCTTTTATACCACTTTTTTTATACACAATGAGTCATTTTACTTTTTTTTTTTCCCCACTTTAAAATGTTTCCTTCCCTGCATGGTTTAACTTCACCTGTACTACCTTAGGAAAACTCTTGTATATAATGTCGAGATTTTAAGCAGGGCTTTCTTGCTGCAGAAGTCCCAGGGACTGTAACAAGACTCATGCAGACAAAAAATCTCCAGGCACTTATTTCAAAAATTACTCATAATATTCTAAAGAAAGACAAAAAGTCTTTTAAGATTTGTGCCTTTGAAGCCAATGAAATACAAACCACTCCACAGGCATATCAATAATTTTGCCTAAAAAGCTACAAACTAAAGCCTCTGGCCTTCTTTTTTTCCAGATACTTTTATAAGATTTCTTGGGAAAATATAAGCACTTATTCCTATCAGAGAGTTCAGTAGCTAATTTATTTTCCACTGCTCTTTGCATGGAGATTCCCCTCCTCTGTTTAAAGCTTTATTTCACATAGAGTTATACCCACTGAAATGTGTTCTGGCTACTTGCTGTATTGAAGAGGTACAAAGTATTAGTGAAGATAATTTCCAAAACTGCTTAGATGTATAGCTGAACATGAAATTTAAACACACATTTTTTCTTTTAGGAAGGTTTTGAAAACATTAATTTTCAGAGTCTTTTAATTCTCTTCTGATTAAACCTCTGGCAGGCTGCAGGAGACCATTCAAAACCTTTCAGGCAGATATTTTGGATGAATCTGAAAATGACACTCTTTCCACACAAACATAGGCCTTTTTTTCCAGAAATCAGCTATATTAAGAACAGCAATAAGATTCACCCAGTTGTATTTTGCTTCCTTAACATATGGTAATAGCCAACACAATAAAATGTGCAAGTTAAAAAGAACCACTTTTGTTCTAGTTGGTTTTAATTATCTATTCCAGCACATAATTCATGTTGCAGATATTCAAAAGCTGTTGGGCAGATGGTCCAGAAACAGACTGTATTTTAAGAATCTCATTCTTGTGACGTTCTGTAAAAATCAACAGCAAATAGGGGATGTCACTACTAACAGCCTATTTGGAAGTATTTTGCTGACAGTATGTACTGCCATGGTCCTATCAACAGTATTACACAAAGAAAATATCTGGTTCAAACTGATATATCACTGAATTTTTTTTCTAAGTGTACAATATTTATGTAATCAGCATGTATCACATCTATCAGCCCTGCTGGAATCCTATATGGCAAACTCTCTTGCTTTGGAAGTTATACTGTTAGAAATGCATTCCAGAAATAGAAACCAAGATTGCAAAAGCACTAGAAATGACAAGGCCCAGCAGTGTAATAGTGTCAGGCTGCTAACATATGAGAGGAGAGAAAGACCTCTGGGATCTTATTTTCTTTCTCTCTGATGTTTCCTCAAAAGATTCTGAAACTGAAATATTTATTGCTGTATATGTTTCTGATTTTTTTTTCCTTCAAAGAGAGACCACACTATCTTTGAGTACCACTGTGCAAAGAAATGGTTTATTGCTAGACAGAAAATAACTAGCACTCAATTATGTATACTTACATATTATGTATCTTAAAGAACATACATATTATGAAGACATACCAGTCTCTTCCCACTTATGGGAATTAAGCACAGCCATGAAGGTGAAGGTACTCCTAACCTGAGTTAGTAGTTTAATTTTTGTATTTGGATGAGAAAAAATAATTTAGCTAAGGACACAACAGGAATTTTTATTTGTATCATGTTCTTGCTTAAATTGCGTAATACAACAAATTTACTAAAAATGTCAGTCAGAAACTTCAATTTTTAATGTCCAAAGCACGCAAAGGGATAGCAGAAATCGCTTTCTCAAGGACGAATGTCCCAGTTATACTTCCATCTCTCACCACAAATTCTCGGCACTGTGAAAAACAGATCATCAAAAATACAAAAGCTCTGAATAAAGCCACACAGACATTCGCAGATATACAGAAGTCCACTTAATTTGAAGTGGAACCTATGGATGCTCTAGCTTCTTGTAGCCAAAGGCTCAGGTACTCTCTTACCACGGCTGGGTAGCATCCTAACAGCAGAATCCCAGCTATTCTGCTTTCCCAAATGGAAATACTTCTCTCTTATCTGTATTGTCTTCAGAAAAAGGCTCTGAAAATATGAAATATTTAAGTGATGATTTAATGTTAAGTGAATTTAAATCTTTGGAGAAACCAATGAATTCCAGAAGGCTTGGATGTACCTCACTGTATACTGTAGTTTTACAATGTATTTCTTGGAGGAATATGAGCAAATGCTACCAAAATAACTCATCTATGCTTTGCAAAGGTGTATTTTCATCCAGTCTCCTCAAAATGTTATTAATATACCATACGTTCCCATTTACTCATAAATCACACTTCAGCATGAAAGAGGTTCTACACATCTATCAGTTTAATCATGTCAGGCCATCTTTCATGAAAGATAACAGAGGGAAGGGAGCCAGGTGGAGACACACCAAGCACAGACTCTTTCACTGCCTCAGACTTTCAGTAATTGTAAGTACCTGCATCCTAATCCAGGTAGGTTCACTTCATTACAGAAAATGGTTTATACTAACTGCTGCCTGTTGCTGTCCCCCAGTGAATAATGTATTTATTCCAACTTCATGGCTTCCCTTCCATATTGCTGATCTCTAGGTGTCTGGATGAGACCTAAGGAAGTGTTGCTCTAGGTCACCTCAGGTGGGCCGTAGACTTCCCTGTCTGTCTTGTAAAGGATCATTCTGCAAATCCATTTTCCATGCAGCATTACAAACTTAGAGGCACTGATGACTGCATAACAATGGAGATTCTATTTTTGTGGCAATTTGGAAACTAGCGTGTGTTTATTGGTGAAACATGGAACCAGGTGGGGATATCAATTCTGACAGACACAGCTTGAAAGCATTTGTGTTTTATCATGTTTGATTTTGCCTCAGTACAAGTGACTAAGTTTTCAAAAGGTCAGGGGAGAGGAATTATTTGGGTTTGTAGGTCACATTTTGTCACACTCAGCAAGGAGATTCTCTGATGGTAACGATCAGCAAAACTATGGTGAAGCTGGTATTTCAGTTCCCTGCAGGCATAGCAAGGTACTGGTCCAAACCCATGCTTGAAGAAGCATGACAGAAAAGGATGCGGAATCAGAGCAAGAACCAGAGTCTGGAGCAGTTTGGTTTCCAAATCAATTAAGTTTAGCCTGGTAATCAATCTACTAGTTCTGTGTTAAAGAACTTAGAAGATGTTGTACTTGAGAGCTGAGCTTTTGCCAACAGCTTTGGAAGAACTGTCCTAGAAATAATACACCAAGCTATTCTGTGCAGTTTATAAATATGTCCCAAGAAGACTGAGTCCACCTAGTCTCTTGATAGTCCATATTTTACTTCACTGAAGTACACAAGTCTACAAACCAGCAGAAGGGTCGAAGACCAATGAGTACCGGAGCTACTAGTTTTGAGAAACTGATATTGATGTTCTAATACAGTTGGCAAATTCCTTCCAAAAAAAAGACAACAAGCACTTCATGTCCTGTGAGTTTCCAAGCACGATTCAACCAATTTCAATAGATGACTTGTAGCTAGCTATATTGACACTTGTGGAAGAGATCATCAAACCCCAGTAATTCTATGGTCAAGTCACTGAATTCACATTTTTCTTACTTAGCACATTACCCAAGTGTTTTCAGAACCAGGAAATGATACAAATTCCTCATGAGTCACCTGATCCTCTGAGAATATGAAGACATCTTGAGTTAGGCCAAACCTGCCCAGAATACATCTAGAAGCACAACTACTGAGTGGTAACAGTTTTAAACCAAAGCAGGGAAGATTCCGACTAGATATTAGGAAGAGATTCTTCACCATGAGGATGGTGATACACTGGAACAGGCTGCCCAGTGAAGCTGTGGATGCCCAACCCCTGGAAACGCTCAAGGCCAGGTTGGCTGAGGCTTTGAGCAACCTGATCTAGCAGAAGGTGTCCCTGACCATGGTAGGGGCGTTGGAACTAGAATGACGTTTAAGGTCCTCTCTAACCTTCATTCCATGATTCTATGATTCCACCATAAAATTACCAGGACGCTAGAAAAACCAAAGAGTCAGTGGAAAGACCATAGCCAATTTAGATTGTGATTTAGCTTGATGAATACCAAAATGGAATGTAATATCTCTATGATCTGCTCATTAATGACAGAAAGTACAAATACTGTCATCTTGCTGGGATCCTGATAGTTCATGTATCAAGGCACAATAAACCATCTTCATGATCCATCACCACAAGAGAGTTGCTAATTAAGATGTCAACAGACAGCTCCAACATTTGCAAAGCTGTCCTTTGCAAATTCCCAAAGGGCTGCCAGCTCAGGTCTGACACTGAATAAATGTTCTTGAGCAGGACTAGTATCTGGGTTGACCACCAATGAGGTAAAGTAATCGCCATGGTGCTAATATGTCAGTGTTTCTTTTGCAGAGTGCACTTTGCAGAGCTTGATCAGAACAAGTATGACCTGTCTTAGAGGGTAACAGTTTGTATACGAGCTACCTAGGACATAATGGTGGTTTCAAAGGAGGAAAGAACAAAACTCTGCTTTCTCAAGAATCAACAGGAGGCATGCAGGTACTGCTTCTCAGCTACGCGTTTTTAGAGCAAACAGAAATTATTTTAGCTACTAGTAGTGTAATAACCTTTCAACAGTAAGAGCACAGCAATATTGCATTGACTTTGAAATGCCAATTTAATTCATGCAGAAGTATATGATACCAAAATTTATCATAAGGAAAGTGGACACATTCACAGAAGTATTGCATCTGGTATTAGATTTCAAGAAGTGAGTATTGAGGAATTTTAGAAATCAAACAGTAATGTGCAGTGATAGGAAGTCTTAAAATCCAACAGAGCAAAATAATGCATGGGCATTGAAAAAGATACTACATATTGTACAAAAGATTACTGCCTCGATCAGCTACTGAACAAGGTTCTGCAACTGGTGATATATGAGAGGTTAAATCACATCATTAAAGTGGTTCTTTCTGCTCTCAGAAATCTACAGATATATAGACAGACTCCATTTTGCTTTTTAAAAGAGAAAGAATTTGCTGATGTAGCTACCCAAGGAGGTGCTTAAAGATCTGAAATTAAAACAAACAAACAACTAATTGGAGCAGATAAGCCCAAACATTTCTGTCACATGGGGCTCTCGAGCAAAATATTAAAGACAGTGAAAAAGAGAAAATAATTTTTCTCATGGGAAATACTACAAGGGAAAATGAAACGGAATCTCATTTGTGTAAGGAAGGGGCAGCAGAGGTATTCAGGAAGGAAATAGGTCTATTAATAAATGAAGAGGCGTAGAGAATTCAGTTATTCAAAAATGTCTGAAAGACGGGCTATCTTTTTAATTGTCTTCATCAAGAAGGAAAACACAGAAAATGATTGAACAGCTTAACACAGCGAGAGGGAGTTTTTATCACTGCAATTAACTCCTGGAGCAAAGTACCATCTCTCAGAATCCTCAGATCCAGACTACGAGCCTGTCTGTAAGATACGGCTGAGCCAACTCACACAAAGCTCCACACCATGGGACAAGGTGGCCTGTGTTACAGAGGATAATGAAACAGCTGAATTCAAAGCCTTCTGAGGCCTTTAAATCTATTAGTTTAGAGCCTTGCAGTATTTTGTAGGCTCAAAAGAATTTGGAGGTGGTAGAAATTCACCTCACCTTTGCACAAACTCTGATAGGTAAGAAAAAGTTGAGTGATAAGTAACTCAGGTTTATAAAGAATATATCTGGGCAAGCCAGCTTGAGTTGGGGAGGGCAGAAGAACAGGCAGGTTTATAGCAATATTAAAAAAACAAAATGTAGTGGCTACAACTCCTGTTATAAAGTCAGTCACTAGGATTTAAAAAAATTGTTGGAAGACAAAGCATATTATAGATCTGCATTCTGATCAAGGATTTCATGGTAACTACCATTGTCAAAATGACCCTTAGCAGACCTAATGCTATTTTCAGTTGTGATTTACACTCTGACTTCCATAAACTGACAACTGATGTTACCTGAATGTCTGGTCTGAAAGCCACTCAAAAATAACTAACACCACTTCTCAGAGAGGTGTGAGGAGGATAAATGCCCGAATGTTTTTGAAATATTTAGATCTTCCGGTTATTTGTTCCACAAGAACACTTGAAAATAAAGAGTGTGCAAACACATATGTGAAATATTAAAGCCTGAAAAATGATATTTGATGCAACACATAGCTAGGAGGCATATCATGCAAACTTTATGATACCACTTTCTAAATATACCAGCCAACAGAATGGTTTCAACGACTTTCAGCAAATGCGTTATTCTGCTGCTAGACCATGAACCTTCACTGAAGTAGTTGGTACATGCTGGAAATCTTAGCACATTTCTGCTTTCTGTACTTCATGTGAGAGCTCTGACACTTTCAGCCACCTTATCAGAAGTGTGACATTCACTGGTAACAGCAGAAAAGTCATGCTGGAAAGTAAATGCAAAGTGGCTGCATAGCTTTCCTTAAAGACTGCATTGAATCTGGCTAAATTAGGCTTACGATATTTTTCTTGGTATTTTAAATAATGAAAGCTATAATAATAGAGTCATCATATAAACAATTAAGCAGCTTAATTGTGGGAAATTATCTTCTTTGAGATCAGTGTTGTTAATGAACCTAGTAATCTGAACTAACTTTTCGCAGGACCAACTTCCAGTATTCAAGGAAGCAAATACAAAGAAAAGAAATCTTCTACTGACATACTGCAAACTCTCAAATATTTCCATTCTCAAGAAGCTAGTGATCTCCTTTTGCCCTGAAACATCAGTTTATGCTTTTTTCTTTGTTTGAATAAATTTTTTCAATCCAGAAATCTTTTCTCAGGAAAAAAGTTCCAGTGAAACCAGTTGGATTTTGTCCAAGCAAATCTCAGTGAAACTACAGAAATAATAAAGTACTTTGTCACCAGCTTTTAGAAGGAGACTGTTCCTGTACAGTTTATTTCAATGTAGGGTCTCACTGGAGTGTCTAGGCAGTAGAAAAAGCAATACAAGTCAGTTGAAATGGATTGATGTTCAGTATTTCTTGGGATTTGGCCTACTTCAAGATTTTTCTCTCCCATTCTAATATATTTTTCTTAAAATGATATGGTAGAAGGCATAGCTCCTGTTGCATCCTTTAGATGATGGACAACTTAGGGCATGATGGCTTTGTGTTGGTGCAGCACCCAATGCAATGGTCCCCAGTCAGACTAATGGTATTTCATCTCTCTTTTTTCTTTTAATTGCAACTAAATCAACCATAATTTGGAAAGCTATTGTCTTTTAAGAAATTACAATGAAGGTGACAATATACAAAAATATAGCTTTTGAAAAGAAGTCTGATGAGCTGAAATAATTTGTGGTAATGGAGAGGTTATTGCTGCGATAGTAGTGCAAACAGAAAGGAATCCCAGCTCCTTCTGATGCCTCTGGAAGGCTGGCTCAATTTGCATTTTATTGGGTAGCAGAAGATATATGAATAGCAATAACTTTACTTTGAGAAAGACAACATTTTTTTTCATTAAATAAGAAGGTAATAAATAAATGCTTGTGATGTGTTATTATGTTAATTTCCGAAAGACTGAAATAGGGCTATTTTAATACCAAAGATTTTTTATAAAATAATTGAGAGCTCAAAGCCTTTCATATACCTGTCTGTGATGATGCTGTTAATATTGACATGATATAAATGTAAATGAATTGCTGTGAAACACTAGAATAAGATATCCCAAATGTATTACATAGTATGGTCTTTGTATACTGAGAAACAAGCCATAAATTAGATAGTTTATAAAAGGGTTCATTGAGACAACATTATTTAGCAGTCTTACAAATTATTCCTCTTAACATCTCTTGGTCTACTAGGCAAAAGAATCTGAGAGAGTGAAAAAATGTTACTAATTCTGGGAATCATTTTCTGTGTAATATTATCTAAGAACATTAAAAAATATTAACTCTATTTTTGATGAGCTAAACCCATGGTTTTATCAAATTAATATGACTGGGTGGGTGCTCAATGTTCAACCCAGCATAACTAAGTGAGGTGTTAAAAGAACCCCATCTAATGTCAGTCTAACCTGCCATTTATCATATATAACCTCTCAAGAACCACACTGACCACTTAATTGGGAAAGCACTGGCTTGCATGCTCAGTATTAAAGAGATATAATAGTCCTAGTTGACTTTAACACAACTTAGAGATAAGCTTGAAATAAATAATGTAATGTGATGCTTATGTGAGTGTAGGACTTTATGCAGAAAGGCTTATGCTTTTAAAAAATTTGAACTAGGGTAACTGGGGTATAAAACCACTGTTTTTTCTCTGTACTACTTCCTCAAAGGATTACCAAGTCAAGTTCAGGATCTTCCTCTTTGTCTTCCAGGACCTAGAACACATGAAAACCAAACAGCAAGCACAGAACTCCAAAATGAGAGCCTTACTCATTACTCCCTTTTGGCAAACTGATTTTTTTCTACAGAAGTGGTTTACAGATTGTTACCAAGGTCAGATCAAATGGTCTGTAGCTGCTCCATGGAACCATGTTAAGCCTTTAAAACCTCCTGTGACATGCCAAGTAATGAGGCTGAACATTCTTCAGAAACTGTAGAGGACTGAGAGCAGTTTTCTGGCTCAAGAAATCCCAGAGTCACTTCTGAGCAATCCAGACAAGCTTGTGCACCACGGTGCATGGATTCACCTCAGGTCCAGACCAAGACTGGAACATGCTCTCCAAGAAACAGAGGACTACCACAAATCATATTTTGCTCTGCAAGTAAAGCTCGTGCCTTTGATCTTGCTTTCACTGTTCTACATATATAGTACCACATTTCATTATAAACAGGAAAACCTAACACAACCCCAAAACTCTACTTGAACAAGATACTTCAGCACATAACTCTTGTTGAAGGAAGTGTGGCAATAATCATAGACATTAATTCTACTTCTCAGCATCACTTCTAGAGCAACAGACAAAAAATCATGCATAAACATATACATACATACACATACATACATAAAAATGGAAGATAAACATGAAAGGTTTTAGTAACTTCAGTTTCCCACTCTCCGAGCTTAAAGCTTTCACATCATCAGTGACTCACCTGACAATGAAAAACTTATCAGTCTCCGACTTCCTTGTCCCTGGATTGAATCTTCATTGGTGATGCTTTTAAAAATCTGCTGGAAGAAAAACAATGGTGAGAGAGTAGTCTCCAATAACTCCTGAACAGATAAATTACTTAGTAACTGGCTTTTTCTAAAGATTCTTAGGTTTACAACTAAGAACCAATTAGATGACCATTAATCAAAACACTGCTTTTATCCAGGTAATAATTTAACCACTAATGACCTAAGTCATCCCTCCCTGAACGATTTTCTTTAAGAAAATAGAATGATAAAAAAATACTACTGTAATTTAAAAATAGCAGTTCCTCACCCAAAAAGGAACTGCTATATTAAAGAACATGAGATAAAAACTGCGTGAAGGGATGGGGATGTGGCTCTTGCCTCTAAAAACAATTTATGTCTTTATAACATCTTATTAGTAGTGTAGAAAATCTTGTTTACAGAAGGTTTATTGCATACAAGTAAGAAAGGCTTCTGAGAGCTTACTAACAACCTGTGTGAAAACTAACTGTGAATTATTATAACAATAAGTATTGAGAGTGATCTGGAAAAAAAAAAAAAATCAATAGATGACCCTTTGTACTCCACGGTTCAGGTTTAATGCCAGTTTTTGGTCCAGCATGGTTATTGGAGGGCTGCTGTTGTGAAAATTAGGGCCCAGGCTGCCTTCTGGCCATGGTCAGAACTGGGAAGCAAGAATGCCTTTGAGCCAGTGTCTGGGGCACCAGCAGGAACACACCATCAGCAGTTTTCACTGCTGTTGCCCCAAACAGAGCAGAGGAGATGCCACCTGGAATCAGGCTCCAAGATCAGTAGGGAGGTGGTGGTGCTATTACAGCCTCCCACCAACTTTGGAATCAAACCAAGCGCTGCTCTGCTCCCAGGAAGCTGCAGCTCCTCACCGCTCTTGCCATTCGGCTGTCGGGCAAAAAAAGAAAAAGCACATTTATGCAGTGAAGTTCCAATTTCTGCCAGGAAACAGTAACTGAAGTCCCACTCAGCTGTGACTCACTCCTCAGTATATTAAATATTGTGCATTCAAGCTTAACTTAGAAAACAAGCAGCTCTTTGCCCCCAGAGAGTTCAAAGCCTGGGCAAGGTGGCAATGCTGCCCAACTAGCAGGGACAAAGCAACAAGCAAAGCCTGCAGGTCAAGAAAGAAGTGAGGCCTAGATCATAAATATATAGGGTGAATTTAGCAACATCATTTAAAAAATGGGCACTGTTGGACTTGACTTTTCATCATAATCAGTTTGTTTCTTACAGACTCTTTAAACGGGAAAAAGGGCACTGAGTAGAGCTGGACTAGGAGCAAATTCCAATAGAAATATCCCTGCTGGATCACAGCTGCCCAGTTACAATTGCACTTTAGGACTTCTCAGATAAGCAGGTTTCAATCTATTTATTAAAGTCACCACTGACTTCTAAATAGAGACATATTTAAATAAGAATATTATACATGACTAAAAGAATTTTAGGACAAGAACTCAGTAACCTTTACCAGCCAAAGCTGTAAACCCACCAAAAACCAATGACGTTTCCTTGTCCAGACGTATTTTTCATACTACTTAACTGCCTGGCATTTATTACACATTATCCTTTAATGCTTACTACTTATGGTCTTGTTCTTGATTCTGTCCTGGGCCAAACGACCTAGATATGTGCACATTGGCAAAACACGTGCTTTTTTCCACTACTTAAAAAATTCTCTGGGTTTTTTAGATCTGCCACGAATATGAATAGTTTAACAGTCTATGCTTTGAACAGACTGGGGTGGATCTGATAGGGTCCTGCAAATAGCAGCCTGTTGAAAACTTGAAAACACGTTGCTATTAAATGACCCTTTTGGGGCCATATGTACATCAGTGAAACTGTATTGAGACAGTTATGCTATATATTACACTGGTAAAACTTCACCAGTATGACCAAAGTGGCAAACCTTGGCACTATACAAAGACAGTAAAAACACATCCAACCCAATAAGTGAAACAACATAGAAGAAAAATCATTTGCTCCTAAAATATCACAGAATCACACAATGTCAGGGATTGGAAGGGACCTCGAAAGATCATCTAGTCCAATCCCCCCGCTGGAACAGGAACACCTAGATGAGGTTACACAGGAAGGCATCCAGACAGGTTTTGAATGTCTCCAGAGAAGGAGACTCCACAACCTCCCTGGGCAGCCTGTTCCAGTGTCCTGGCACCCTCATCACGAAGAAGTTTCTTCTCATATTTAAGTGGAACCTCCTGTGTTCCAGTTTGCACCCATTGTTCCTTGTCTTATCATTGGTTGTCACAGAGAAGCGCCTGGCTCCATCCTCCTGACACTCACCCTTTACATATTTATAAACATTAATGAGGTCACCCCTCAGTCTCCTCCAAACTAAAGAGACCCAGCTCCCTCAGTCTTTCCTCATAAGGGAGATGCTCCACTCCCTTAATCATCTTTGTTGCTCTGTGCTGGACTCTCTCCAGCAGTTCCCTGTCCTTCTTGAACTGAGGGGCCCAGAACTGGACACAATATTCCAGATGTGGTCTCACCAGGGCAGAGTAGAGGGGAAACAGAACCTCTCTCGACCTACTAACCACCTCCCTTCTAATACACCCCAGGATGCCATTGGCCTTCTTGGCCACAAGGGCACAGTGCTGGCTCATGGCCATCCTGCTGTCCACCACCCATCTATTCTGTGAAGCAGGCGTACTCCACACTGTACTGCCAAGTGCTCACCTCTCAGTCACACAATCACAGGGCCACAGATAGTGCTCCCCCAGTTTCCACTTGGTCCATGTTTCCCCATAGAAACCAAGGCAGAGGCAGGAGTGGGGTGAAGAAGCAGGGCACATCCCAGGCCTCACACCAGCGAAAAGCCGCAAGGAGGCTGGGGTGCACATCTGCACCCAGGAGTTGGGAAATGCTCCTGTTTTGTTATTTTTTTATTCTATAGATGCAACAACTGTGTCTTAAATAAGGGTCAGGTTCTTAAACGACCTGATTGTTAATAAATGTCAGCCGCGTCACAGGCCTCAGATGCGGCAGGACACATGCCGGGGGGCGCTCCAGCAGGCAGTCGTCTTCTCAAAGGAAGGAGCAGATATGCAGGGACGTACCCAGGCAAGGACATTAGGAAGGCTGGGAAAGTGACAAGGTGCTCCAGCCACCATGCTGACTGGGGTTCACAGTGTCTTGAGGCTGGGGAAGTGCACCGGTCATACTCTTCCTGCTTGCCATTTATCATGAAATTAATCCAAGCTGGTTTTAGTGGCTAAACTATAATTATGTTGGGAGTTTTGTCATTGTAGGTAAATCCTGAATTTAGCCATCAGGAGGTAAAAAACCCTCTATCTTCTCAACTGCTACTTAACACGTAGTTAGTTGACGGAAAGACAACATGAATCTTGTCACTTGACATCCTATGGACTTGAAGTCCTTGATATGAAAAGAACAAGTGTCGTATCTATAATAGATATGAAGAAATGGGACACGAGCTGCAATGTCAAACCTAGCTGAATCTCTCAGAAAACCCAAGGCTTCCTAAACCATATTCAAACCTCCTTTTGCTTTCCCTGCTTGTAACCGGAGCCGGTGACATTGTCACTGATGGGACTTTATGCACTCATGGAGTTAGAGAAGTACCGGCACTTCCTTTAAAATACCCTCCTGTAAACACACACTGTAAAAAATATTCCTCTGGTCTACTACAAAGTTTCCCAACCTCTGAAGACAACATCCAGAGCCTGTGATGGCTACGTGCAAAACACAGGGAGGTACCTGAGGCCAGATCTAACCCTCTTGGGACTTGGTGGGCTCAGGAAAAGCTCCACATTTGGTAGCGCTTTTCATTTTTTTTCAGTACAGAGAAAAAAAGAAGACAGAAGGAGAGGAGTGAAAGCTAAAAATAGTACAGCTGTGTCCTAACACCACTTTTCCTTGTGAGTAGTTCCTGAAAATGCTGGGGGGAAGTTATGTGACCCTGAATGAGAAAGGAGGCAGGTTTCACACCAGGAAACAGAGCCCTTGAGACTCCTTCCCTCTTTAGCCATGGTATGTGTTATGAAAAATAAATAAGTCTTGAGAAATCCCAGACTACTACTGTGCATCGGTTCTTGCTGAGGTAAAATTCCAAGTTCATCACTAAAAATCAGTCTAAGCAGAAGCTAAGAAACATCGACTCTCACAGCTAATTAAAAATATCTCCTAAAATACCTTACCCATCAGACTACGTAGATATGTGGAAGAATGACAAGGACAACCCTCTTGCTCCTGAAAGTAAAGCAGCCTACAGGACATACCTTGGGCAGCCCTATTCAGCCTCCCTGTACCTCTTTGTTCCATTGAGGCAAATACTTTTGGACACATGTACAGTTTGCACGTGTGTCTTGAAGAGGCTTCAATCATGTTTGGCTGGTGCTGCACTAGAAAATCT
Organism: Columba livia; assembly: GCF_036013475.1. Lineage (NCBI taxonomy): Eukaryota > Metazoa > Chordata > Aves > Columbiformes > Columbidae > Columba > Columba livia. The sequence continues at coordinate 56,808,582 of NC_088603.1, read as the reverse complement.
GCTTTTGGGCACCACAGTGACCAGTAATAGTGGAATGTGCTGGTAAAGCGCTCTTCGCATCACCAAGTCACTTCCAGCATGTTTGTATGTTGTGCAGCCCAACTTCATTATTTTAAAAGTCCTGTTGGTATGAAACAGGATTAATATGATCTTATTACATGCTTCTACTGCAGCTAAACATGCACAGCTGATAAATACAAGCACATGCTCCTTTTCCCATACACAGCACAGAGAAACACCGTTATGCCTTAGATTTATAATTCTGTAACACACTTTCCTCTCCAGAAGGGCATTTTTGGCCCCTGTGACCACACAAAGAGATTCAGCAAAGCTAAGCAAATTTTCTTTTCCCATAAATAGAACATTCGGTTTAAGAAACTTCACAGTGACAGTCAAAGCACTTCTGTGACAGTAGCTTCTGCTGCAAAAGACTGATAACAATTGATGACCATAAGTGATATGAATTATCTCACACAGGCTGGTGGTTTTTACACTTAAAACAGAGGAAACTGCAGCGATATTAAAAACAGTGCCACACTACCTGTTGTATTTGTTGACTTCATTTTGTGAACATCATGGGCGTGACCTAATGCTCAATTCAATCAAGTTCCAACTTTAAAAGGTGCTAATTAAAACCTAGAATATTTTACACTGACAGCACAGACTGTAACTACAGTAATATTTAATGCAGATTAAATAGTCAGGTACTGTAAACTAGCAAAGCTCTATCCTGGGCCATACTAACTATTCACAAGAGCTTCTCTTTAAAAAAGCGGATCTAAGAACATATCAAAGTCTTCAGAGAGGCTCACACTTCCAAGCAGTATTAAACCTGTATGGAAAATAGAAGTCTACAATGAAAGAAAACTCAAAACTACAAAAGTAAAGCAGCAAAGTATTTTATCTTTATACACACCAGCTCTGAGGATAAAAATAAGTAGATAAGAGCACTGCAAAAAGGGAAGGCTGTGACCCACGCTTGATTCAAATCACAAGTGAAAAATAGCCTCAACTCAGTCCTAATTTGTGCATCAGCAAACAGAAAAAATACTGCTAGATGTGTCAGAACTAAAGACGTGGTGTTGCAGAGCAGGGAGGAAAGCCAAGCTGTTCAGTAACTGCCTGCACTATGCTTGCTTCAAGCTGCAGTTCTCTGTTCTCTGCTTTTCAAAGCACTAAACTTGCTCGCAGATTCAAAGCAAAAAAATAAGTAACATTAACAGCCTGAATTCAACAGTCAGGAACAAAAGAAGCTGATACTTTGTTCTCTGTCTCCTTTCACCTCTTTGCATCCCTCAGTTCATTTGAGATGTAAGACAGGTCTAAAACACCCCAGCCTGATGCAGGAGCACAGCACCAATTTCCACTCTCTACAGCTTTGCTGATGTCAGTTTAGTCAACTTTGAGCTATTGTTTTAGCAGACCTGTACATGGCACAGGTGTCAAGAACAGTTCCCCAAAAAGTTGTTCTCCCCTAATCTAGTTTTGTTGGCTTTTACTGTTGCTCTCCTGATTTCACTGAACTCTTAACATTAGGACAACTCTCTAAGCAAATGGCTTACACTTTCCTCAGCTCGGCAGTGGCCTTTTCACAGTGAAAGAATATAAGACATTGTGCCAAGTTAATGCTTCATATTGTGCCATCCTCTTCACAAAGGGAACAGTCCCCAGTAGACCTGCAAACAGGTGAATACTCACAGTTCCTCCTAGTGCCAATTTTGGGAAAAAAAATTACTAAATAAATACAGACTGAATAAGTGCTTCCTTTCTCCCCATCCCTTGACTTCTTTTACGTTTTGGGAACACAGAACCCACTGGGACACAAGGGGCGAATTGTGGAAGGAGCAGAGACCTGATCTCCATGACTGTCACTGACAGCATTATGGATATAATCCCAGGCACCACTTTGAAAGTCTAGCCCTAATTAGTGGCAGTGCTTCAGCTACAACCCTCACTCCCTTAACAGAATTATCCAGCTCTTGAATGCAATATATTCTGATTATCCTGTTAGCTACTTAAGCCACTGTGCTGGCACGACAGTATTTTTCTATGAGGTGCTTCCAAACGGTAGCCAGTTTCTCCAGCATCAGCCTAACTCCCTGCTGGGCTCTCGCCTCTGAAGGACTGTGACCACACACACGCAGAGTCTTTCCCATGTGTCACGGTGCCATTCTAGCCTTGTACTGCACCACCTTCTCAATGTCATTCCTTAATTAAGGGGAGAATTTGCCTTTTGTGGGCATACTGCAATTGCCCTCTGCAAAAAGCTCCTTTTGCCTCATCTTGCAGCCACATTTATTGATTATTGATTACTACATTTATTCCTGGGATACAGAAGTTTTTCATTCCAAAACCTTCTCTTCTAGAAACCCTTAAAAGAGGCAGCAAAGAAGAGATTAAACATTTTTACATTTTTTTTTTCTTATTGATAAATTCTTTCAGTAGATTCTAGATAACAAACCCTGGAAGCTAAACTAAATTGCCAGAAAAAACTGCTGTTTGGTATCATCAGTAAAGTCCTCCAGAAGGCAACTATCAACAGGCTATGACAAGAGGACATTCAGTGACAGCACAAACCAAGTGTATGAAGTCTCCTCATTGGCATGAAGATATTCCATATTCCCTAATCTGCCTTATACAAGTATGCTGTTTCAGCATAACCGGCAGCTAGAATCAGGATGTTAAGAGCAATCATTTTCAATTAAAACAAAATCGAGGATTGAGGCAACAATCAGTATCTCCCACAGAGTCCAGTATCTTTTTCTTCCAAAATTTCATTAGAGTCAGCTTTTTCATTGTTTCAACAGTTCTGCCTAATAAACTTCAGCTATCCTTTGGCAACAGAGGAAAAGCTTTGATTAGAGATTTTGATCTTCCATCACCCTTTGAAACTTCATTTAAATAAACTCTTTGATTTTCAGATACTTAAACACAATCACACATGCATGTGGACAGGCTTAGGGTTGTGCTTTCTGGGTCAATGGCTGGACTCCATTTGAGCAGCAGCTGTGTATGTAGCAAAATCCTGGGATGACTGCTTTCTGCAGCATCTCCTACCAAGTGCCCCCACGTTGGCTCTGACACTGATTGCTATTTGATGCCAGTGAGCCTTTGAGTGCTAACAAGTCTCTCAGCAAGTTTAAAGTAGTCCAAAGGATGACAGTAGTTTACAAACCGAGAATGCAAAACAAACTCTAGTCGAGTTGGCAGGAAGAAGGCTCCTTGCAGTTGCTAAACAGCTTTGTGCTTCTGTGCTGGTTTGACTGAAAATGAGTTAAATTTCTTCATGCAGTTAGAAACCTTTCTTTTTTGTAGCTAGCACAGTCATTGTTTGAATTTAGTTTGAGAACAAGAAATAACACCCAGGACAGAGTTAATGTTTATAATTGCTCTGGTCTGAGAGCCAGGGACATTCTGAGCTCTGCCCACAGGTGTGAGGCAGCGAGGAAAGGGGGCACGGATGGGGCAGAGCTTGACTAACATCCAGACTGATCAATGAGAGTATTCCATCCCACTAGAGTCATGCTCCACATTTAAGGAGAGCTGGGATCTTTCATTCATTCTCTTTGTCAGAGTTTGGACAGAGACCTGTTTGGGGGAGTTCTGTTAAGGAGTTTCTTTGGTTCCCACCATTTTGCAGAGGTCTCTGGGCCCTTTCGACATTTTCTCTCTTCTCCCTCTGGGACCAGCTGTTCGAGACCAGCTGCTGCCGCCTGGGACTGGCTGCTCGATGCAGAGAGAGTTCGTGAAGAATTGCATTATCTTTTATTTTATATTCTATTTCTATATTATATATATATTTACTAGTAGTGTATTAGTATTTTGTTATTTTATTTAACTGTGTTTATCACAATCCAAGTTTCTTCCTTCTCTTTCGGTTCTTCCCCCTATTTTGGGGGTGAGAGTGAGCGAGCATCTATCGTGATTATATTACTAGCTCGGGTTAAACCCCAACAGCTTCCCAGAGCTACCATCATCCAGAAAAAAACCTCTAAGAAAATCTGGGTTTATGATCATATTTATAACAGGCAGATCCCCAGTGCAGGACAGGATCAGCCCTGTAAACCTGGCAGGCCCATACACAGGGCATTAACAGGCTTAAGCACTCTGACAGCAAGAACTGCTTGTAAATATTATTCCGTTAGGAACAGCCATGCAAGATCCTACAACCCACTGAAATAACTGGAAGGTTTGCCATTGGCAGGTGAGATAGGACCACTGGGCACTCTTTGGATCCTGTAATTCTGCATAAAATTTGCTCCTGCAGACTCTAAACTCAGACTTCTCAAGAAAATGTTTTGTTTGTATAAAGAACTAAAAAAATCGCTTCTAACACCTTTCCTCTTTGCACTATGAAATGATAAGAGTGACCAAAACGTAGGGCATATATTGAGGAAATACTCTAAACTCTGACACAGCCACAATGTCTTCAGAAAGCAGGAAACTGCATTAGGTGGCAGTTTGTGCTTCCAGGCAGCCTTCACTAGAGCTTCAGAAACTCCTCACTCTGCTATTGTAGTTTGGTTGGGACAAGTTACGTAGATGAGTAATGCTCACATGTGAGAGACAATCATATCCTTCAGCTACGCTGTATTAGAAGAACATCTTGCTGTCAAAGAGTCTGGACGAGGGAATCAAGGCAATGACGCTTTACACTATAAAAGAAGCAGCAAGGCAGTGAACAATGCCCATTCTTCTATACGAATGCCCCAAATATCAATTCACTATGAATACCATTATTTCCACAAGTGAGTTACAGTCCCTTTACTTTCAGCCTCGGAACCCACTTCAGGCAGAAATGAGGCAACTGCAGAGATTTGTAGTCTGATTTAAAAACCAGAGAAATATATCTGTTACTTCAAATATACCTCAGTCTTGCTAAATTACTAATAAAACATTTGCATTCCACAGAGCATTTTTCTAGTTATGATGGCAAAGAAAGGGTCAAGCTGAGAAAAAAAAACAACAGAAAACAACAAACAACCAATGAAACCAAACAAAACAAAACCACCTTCTTTTACAGTGTCTACAGTCACGTAATGCAGCCTCATTCATACTCTGTTTTTCCTGTGTATCTTTTGGGACATCTGTCAGAGTCAGCAGAAACCGCTTATCCTATCTCAGTATATATTGGGATTTTATTTCGCTTGTTTGTGTGGTTGGGTTTCTTTGATTTTTCTTTTTCAGAACTGCCTTCATCTTCCTATTTGGCTACAACATTCACAGTTCCGTTTTTCTTAGTTTGCTGCTTTCTAGAGTAGCAGGCTGTAAAATGTCAACAGGCTTCTCTAGTGTAGTGTGCTTGTGGGAATACTCATTGTAATCAAACTGCCATAGAATAACCAATGTTGGGTGAGACCTCCTGGAGTCATCTAACCCCTCAGTCAAAGCAGGACCAACATAGAGCAGGCTACTTGGGGCCCTGTCTCATTGAGCTTTGAGTATATCCATGGATGGAGATCCCACAAGCACTCTGGGCAACCTGTTCTGATGTTTGACTAGTGTCTTGAGAAAAAAAATAATAATTCCTGAGGTCAAATCAGAATGTCCCTTGTTGCAACTCGTGTCTATGGCCTGCTGTCATTTCACCATGTGCTGAGAAAAGTCTGTCTCCTTCCCTACAACCTCCCATTATGTAAAGACACCAGTAACATCCCACCTAAGACTTCTCTTATAACTGAACAAATCCAGCTCTATCTCTGCTACTTCTATGTAATGTCAATGACAAATCTGAAGAATGAAGAAAACTGCGGCTAGACCCAACCTGAAAATGATGGTGGTGTGGTGTTACAGCAAACCTGAGTTACAGCAAAGACTTCAGGGAAAAACCGGCATTTTCAAAATCCAATCTGCTGTAACAACTGAATTCACTAAAGCAATTTGGTCATCACAGAAAGTCTCATGAAGGATTTGGCCTGCTGCATATTGGATACAAGACTTCCAAACATAACATCATTATATACGACAGGAGGGGAAAGGGATGTCAGCTACACGCAGGAGTGCTGTCACTGTAGAGAAATCATTAACTACAGTGTGTATAATGATATAATTCTTGTAGATCTTAAATAAATCACATCTTATCAGCAACGGAGGCGCTTTCTGTTGCATGTGTCAGTTTTGATGCAAATCAGGGTAGAATTCATCTCATGCACTTCAGTCAAGCCTGGGAAAACAGTTCTGTGGAACAGAGCAAGGCAACGCAGAGCTTCATGGCCCCAGCTACACACACCACCCACTACTCACATGGAAGAGAAGTGGCTCCCATCCCCACGCAAACTCCACGCAGGGCTCCCCAGACCACTTCGCTTCCTGGACACGCTCACAGGAAATCAGGTGTGCTCTGCACAAAATGCCTCCCCCTCATACCCACCAGGAACATTCCTGTGCTCTGCCAGCCCTGCGCAGGCAGTCCCCGCGCTCACTTGTCTGCGGCTGTGTGAGCAGTGATGGGCAAGGAGAGGAGAGCAGAGCCGACTGCTCTTGCTGGAGCTGGAAGCCATGGTGAGCAGAGGCTGGTGCTCTGTCATGAGGCTGCCCTTCCAGAAGTGACTCTCACTCTGCTTTTCTTCTATTTCCTGCAGTTGCAGCAGCAAAATTTTCTTGGTTAGCATCCAAAACTTTGGCATACATGGAAGGAGGTCTGATCCACACCACCTCCTTGGACCACACCTCCCTAACTAGCTGGAAAGAGAAGAAAAAGAGACACAACTTTTCCCCTGTCTTGGAGTGGGCTGTGCTGCCAGTCCACAATGGTACATGAAGTATGACTGCTTAATCTGGAAGTCAATTTAGACCCGTCTGAAAGTGGTAAGAATTTGGCTGCTGACTTCATGGCATTAATATTTTACTCTCTTTTGCTGCAGAAGCATTATATATCCCTGAACTGCAGGACACTGAAGCAGCCTGTGCTGACCCCTTGTCCATGATTATTATATCACTCACAGTAGCAAATGAGGAGGCCATGAAACAGACTTCGCAGTTTCACCCTTCGTTCCTTACCCTCAAAGGCACAACTGAAAAATAAACGTGCAGAGCCTGAGCATCCTCGCAGTGGTAGCAGCTTCAAAAAGCATGAAGACTCACAGGGTGCTAACTGCATACCATAGGGAGGCAGCTGCAAAACCAGCTGACATCACGGAATCACAGAATGCCAGGGATTGGAAGGGACCTGGAAAGATCATCCAGTCCAATCTCCCTGATGGAGCAGGAACACCCAGATGAGGTTACACAGGAATGTGTCCAGGCAGGTTTTGAATGTCTCCAGAGAAGGAGACTCCACAACCTCCCTGGGCAGCCTGTTCCAGTGCTCTGGCACCCTCACTGAGAAGAAGTTTCTTCTCATATTTAAGTGGAACCTTTTGTGTTCCAGTTTGTACCCATTACCCCTTGTCCTATCATTGGTTGTCACCAAGAAGAGCCTGGCTCCATCCTCGTGACACTCACCTTTTATATATTTATAAACATTAATGAGATCACCCCTCAGTCTCCTCTTCTCCAAACTAAATGCAAGCTCAGCCTCAGATATAACCACAGCTCACCCTTGCAGAAAGCAGGAGGTATCTCACATGCCCGGGTGCACCTGGCAGCTTTGGTCACCCCCCTTTGATGCTCACACGGTGACTGCTATTTGCCAGCTGTGGCAGCAAGGTGTCCTGAAGGCTGGTCGGTGCCAGAGCCCAGCACGCTTTTTAGGCAGCCTGGACCTTCTAGTCAAGAAACTCTTCAAAACTGTGAAAGGAAGCAGCCAGCAAAAACGTGACAGAAATGAATTAGAAGAGAAGAGAAGAGAAGAGAAGAGAAGAGAAGAGAAGAGAAGAGAAGAGAAGAGAAGAGAAGAGAAGAGAAGAAAAGAAAAGAAAAGAAAAGAAAAGAAAAGAAAAGAAAAGAAAAGAAAAGAAAAGAAAAGAAAAGAAAAGAAAAGAAAAGAAAAGAAAAGAAAAGAAAAGAAAAGAAAAGAAAAGAAAAGAAAAGAAAAGAAAAGAAAAGAAAAGAAAAGAAAAGGCAAAGCTCTACGGAAGAATAGAAAACAAAGAAAAGAGTAGTGGAGGATGCTATAAGGAAAGCAAGCAATTAATTTCTGAAATTTCAGATCTCCCACATCCTAAAAAAATTCCCTCTTTCCCTTTCAGATCTATCCCAAACACACACAAAAAAGCCCTCAACAATCATTAGTACAGCTTTGTTAGAACTCAAACCTGATGGCAGCAGCTTTCAAGCATGCCTGCTGGCACAGGTAAGTTAGATCCTTTTGGGAAAAACAAACGAAATATATAGGCTGCTATTTAAACCAGGGCTTCCTGACAAGTAGTGGCACCTCCAGACTTTTCCAGCACTAGGCTTAAATATTCCCATATAGCTGAATCAGCTCTATGGTAACGGACCTTGGTTGCCCTCAAATACCTCACCTCTGGAAGCACAGTCTTAGTACTAGTCTGCTAGACAAAAGGTCATAAATGTGTTGGTACCTCAAATATGGTCCATTACACATTTTGTGAACTAAACTTTAACAATTGCCCAGGGTTAGTTAGGTCATATGAGCGATACTGCTGGTCCTTTGCTAAGAATATCAACATATGGTCTAATTAATGTGGTTTATACTTATGTTCACCATAAAGTCCTACTGCATTGCCATAAGGGCAAACAGGGCCTCAATGTAAATAAAAATCAGACCCACTGAGTTAAACAGGGTACTGTGTAAGAACAATTAAGTTGCTTTCCATCAGACTTTACAGATGTAAGAATTTAAGCCTGCTTTGAAACTGGAGATATTAAGTGAGGAGGGGCTGCACGCTTTCTTTATGGATGAAAACATGCTTGTCTGAGAACCCAGCTAGCTAGCTGGGAAAAAAAACCCAGATATTTAATATAAGTGGAAAATGTTTCTCAAGGGATTCAAGGATTAAAAACAAACAAAGGGCTTAAAACTCTATTAAAAAAATTCTTACCACATCTGCTGATATATCACATACTGACCTACATCAATTCCCCCACTTGAACCTCCTTTGTTCTTAATCTTTCATAGAAGTAATAATTACAGAAAAAAAATATTTAGAAAAGTATGCAATCTTATATAACTGTATCCATCAGCAAAACTATGTTAAGGGAACATGATTATCCTGTTGACCTCTTAGAAACCAGGAAACATAAACCTGAAAGATAACTGTGAAGCATTAAGTCTGCCTCTTCATGAATATAAATTGTAATGCTGCTCTCTTTTTTTAGCTGTCTCTGATCATAACCTTTTCCTAATATAACATTACAGATATATTTTTGGATCATCTTTATGTGGGAAGTTAAGTACAGGCAATCCAAGATACTTTGGATTCAGACAAAGCATAAACCTAAAAGCTGAATCATGGTAGAAAAAATCAGAAATACGTAATGCGAAAGTAAGAGTCGAGTAAATGAGGTGGAAAGGATGCCATGACCACAACAGGGCTTGCGTGCACATGCAAATGGACATACACAGACAGGAACATTCACGCACGCTATACTTGAAGGGCAGATATCTGCAGGCACTGATGTGTGCTGAGTTGCTGAAAAGTTTTCAGTTTCAGTCACCACCTACTCTTCTCTTTCACCTCCTTAGGGTATTCCCACTGGAATAACCTGTGAGTGATGCCACAAACATTCAAAATAACCTACAAATCCACAAGTTACAAATGCGAACACGTTCACCTCAGAGTCAACTCTACAGTCATGTCTGCTGATTTTATATAGGTTATCTCAGGGTATGGGTCATTTCGGGACAGATTTTCAGAACTGGTTACTATTATAAAGGGTCATGGATTCTGAAATTGCAATAATGTTCTTCTCATCTCACCAAATCTTCCTACCATCCTGCCCTTCCTCCCACAACTAAGGAAAGCAGATAAAGAAAAAAAACGAAGATACTTCACGGAAAAAAAAAAAACAAACAACAAAAGATGCTTCAAGAAAAGTCAGTTATTTTAGTCCTTTACACTGGCTGCTGGAAAAGATTTGGTTACTGAAAATCCAATCAGGACTAAAGTTGATGGCATCTATGTGTTCCAGTAGAGATGAAACTTCATTGCCAGATTGCACACTGAGATGTTCAGCCCAGGCTCTGGATCTGGCTTTGGCAAGTTTTACAACCTCTTTCTTTCCATCCCTGTCTCTGGCAGTTTGTCTGGATGCTGCTCTGAGGTCAAGAAATCCTCCCAGTGCTTGAAACAGCCACATTAGGGAACACCAGTTGTTGAAATTTGCTGAAAGATGCTGAGTGAGAGGTTGGGCGTGCAATCGCCCACCTCAGCTAAAATTTATATCTCGGCTTGTATTATGGATGCACGGACACAAGAAAAGGACTTGTACCTATTTCCCTGCTTTCCTCCCACTGTGCCAGCCTTCCAGCTGCCCACAGGGAATGCAGCACACTTCAGCATAGAAAAATGTGATTCGAATAAAACTTATGTTTCATTTGTGGGTGGTTCAGAGACTTTATGATCCATACATCTACCCGAGAATTTATCAGTGTTCTCAACTACACATCAAAGCTTTGTAAAACTATACTTTGCTTTTGCAGAGCAAATTCACCACTGATATATTCAGTTCATTCCTCATCTGTGTGTTCTAAACATTTTCCTCGCATCTGTAAGCCTGCAGGCTACGGCTTTTGACTGCAACACTGAGCACCCAGCAGCTTGATGGGTGCATTGAAAGTCCCCAAACAGAGACCCCCAGAGAAGTCTCTGTGCTCTTTTCTGCAAAAAAAACCACCAAAAACCAAATTTTACTCAACTCTTGTAAGTTACTTGCATTATACTCCAAAGCAGCTATCCAAAGCATCATGCCTTATAGCAAATTAAGTAATTTTAAACAGCCAGGCAAAGAAACCCAATGTAAGTGACAAGCAAATTGTATCTAGCCTATATTTGTGCAATAGTTCTCCCAGGCTTCGAGAGAAAGACCCACTGAACCAGCAGGAAGATCTCTATTACTTCAGTGGTTCTGGTTTTCAGGTTACCATGACCTACACCAATAGATTTAAAAGCCATAGCCACAGCTTTTAAGCATCTTTCCCTGCAGATGAAGCTTCATCCTCCCTTTTCACTTGGCAGCATGTCTGAGACTGAGCAGCAGACACTGTTACACAAAACACCATCTTCAAGAAATAACATGAGCCTCTGACATCCTGATGTTTTAGAAATCACTGATCTCTTACAAACATAACAGATATGTTAAACATAAACCAATAAACCTGCTGCATTTGCCAAGTTTTCCTCACATAGTATTTTCATACAATCACAGAGGCATCACAAGAGTTTTACAAAACAAGTTCCTTCACTGCCCCAGCTCCATCTGCTTATTTTGCCTAGTTCATTGTAAGCTCCTAAAGAGTCATTTGGGATTTTATTCAGTGCTTTGAATAAGCAGTGAGTTCATGTTTTTCCCTGTACAACTTTTTAAATTTATTCAAATTCATTGGAAGGCTTATCCACACAAACAGTTGTCTCTCAGCTAACATCTGCATCCCTTCCTCAACATGAGTAATTTCTTCTTTCTTCTAATCTAATGACCATGGCTTAGTATGCTAACTTTCTTGGATGAACACGTCAGTCAGTCAGAAACCTGGCCACTGTGCTCTTCAGCACGGCTAACACTTGCTCCTAAGTCCTTTTCTTTGTCTCATCAGCTAACAGAAAATAATAGCAGATTAAAGACTATGACAAAAACTTCCATTTAAGTATTTCTAATCCTTTCAGAAAACATTAATTCTTAGCACATAACTGAGAAGTAACACATTGCGACCCACATCTGAGACAAAATACAAAGCTGTCCAACAGCAGCGCTAGATAACAAAGCCAGACACAAAAAAAGCTAAACCAATTTGAAATTGCAGGTACTAAAGATGGATCATAATTACCCAAATTAGAATCTGAACAACTAGAATTCATGCATTAACCCAGGTATTCTTGAAAAAGTGTCAGTGCAATCTTAACAACCACCAGAACACAGGCTTCTTATCTTGATGAAAATGCAATGACCTCCCAGAGACACTGGACTGGAAATTACTCCCTGGGTCATCAAGTCTAACATATACATTAATTGGTACATCTCACTGCAACTGATTCAGATTACTTAGCTAATTAGCACCATTCCTGCTCAGTTGCAATTCTACACAAAAAGATGTGGTTATCATCCACTCTCAAAATTTAATTTCTCTTCCTATATTGTATACAAACACACAAAGACCTTCCTCAACTCATGTATACTGGAGGATATCAGAGGCTCTGAAAATGCCTGCTTTGGCCTTCAAGAAGAATCTCATTTTGTATTAAAAATTGTGCAAGATGCTATTCAGATCAGAATCACATGTTGGTTGTAGATACTTCCAAAGCACCTTAGAAGAACATGCATAAAAGGAGACACAGTAAAACTGTAAGCAATCCTAACTGGTAAACAGAAGATCAAGAGCTTCTAATCTCTCTTCTTCATTAAACCTAATAAAAGGAGACACAGTAAAACTGTAAGCAATCCTAACTGGTAAACAGAAGATCAAGAGCTTCTAATCTCTCTTCTTCATTAAACCTGGAACATAGGAGAAGACAATGAAATTGAACAGCAGTAAATTCACAACTGAGGAAAGCAAGGACTGTTTTTCTTGCAAGGCGTAATCGAAGGGCAAAATTTGTTACTGCAAGGACACAGAGAGGCCAAGGATTTATCAAGACTAAAAAAAGGAGAGAGATGGCAAGCGGGAATATCCCAAATTCTATAACACGGCAATAAAAAAATCAAACAGAATGGCAGTCCATGACCTAAGCGAACGAGGTGTGCCTGCCTTACTGATTTATTATCTGGGACTTCTTTTTTAGTGCAGATTTGACTTGCATCTTTATGTGATGGCTTGTGGTGCACATCCAAGTGTACAATTGATAAGCCCAAAATTACTCCCCTGCTGCAATGACTTCCAGTCACCAGGCACCACACTTGCCGCATGGACACAAGTTTTTCCAACAGCCAGCCCCCTACGCCTACCCAGTGCACACTGAGAAAGGGCAACTGGTGAAAATGTTATGCCCAGTAAAGTCACGATCACAGAATCACAGAATGTCAGGGATTGGAAGGGACCTCGAAAGATCATCCAGTCCAATTCCTCTGCCAGAGCAGGAACATCTAGATGAGGTTACACAGGAAGGCGTCCAGGCGGGTTTTGAATGTCTCCAGAGAAGGAGACTCCACAAACCCCCTGGGCAGCCTGTTCCAGTGCTCCAGCACCCTCATCATGAAGAAGTTTCTTCTCAAACTTAGGTGGAACCTCTTGTGTTCCAGTTTGAACCCATTACTCCTTGTCTTACTGTTGGTCATCACCGAGAAGAGCCTGGCTCCATCCTCCTGACACTCACCCTTTATATATTTATAAACATTAATGAGGACACCCCTCTGTCTCCTCTTCTCCAAGCTAAAGAGACCCAGCTCCCTCAGCCTTTCCTCGTAAGGGAGATGCTCCACTCCTTTAATCATCTTCACTGCCCTGCGCTGGACCCTCTCCAGCAGTTCCCTGTCTTTCTTGAACTGAGGGGCCCAGAACTGGACACAATATTCCAGATGTGGTCTCACCAGGGCAGAGTAGAGGGGAAGGAGAACCTCTCTCGACCTACTAACCACCTCCCTTCTAATACACCCCAGGATGCCATTGGCCTTCCTGGCCACAAGGGCACAGTGCTGGCTCATGGTCATCCTGCTGTCCACCAGGACCCCCAGGTCCCTTTCCCCTATGCTGCTCTCTAATATGTAATTTCCCAACCTATACTGGAACCTGGGGTTGTTCCTGCCCAGATGCAAGACTCTACACTTGCCCTTGTTATAGTTCATTAAATTTTTCCCTGCCCAACTCTCCAGCCTGTCCAGGTCCCGCTGGATGGCAGCACAGCCTTCTGGCGTGTCAGACACTCCTCCCAGCTTGGTGTCATCAGCAAACTTGCTGATAGTGCACTCTATTCCCCCATCCAAGTCATTGATGAATATATTGAATAATACTGGTCCCGATGTGGACAAGCAGTCCCAGAAACATAACAGAGCACAGAAAAACAAACCCTGGTCCTTTCCTCTTCATGCCTTGTCAGGCAGTATTGTGGACATAACCAACGTGACCTAGAGGATTTCATGCCCATGCACTGCAGGACTCCTGTTGCTTCCACAGTCCTGGGAATTGGACTAGCTGGATACTGGAAACTGCCTGACAGCAGTCCTGTTCCCTCTTTTCTCTCCCAAGTGAAAAGTGTGATTTTTAAAGCAAGATTGTGCCAAGTATAGATGGTCCTCTCACTAAATGATAGCCAAATACACACAAAAAATAGCTAGAACACAATGTGCTCTTTTTTCAGTCCATTGTAGCAGGCCTCCAGAGCACCCAGTGAGACTTAGGTGAATGCATGTAATACTGGCAATAACAAATCAAACTGATAAATGCAGGGGCAAAGGGCAGAAAGAATCTATTGTATAAAGCAACGTCAAAGCAAGTGTTTTTGCAACTTCTGAACAGATACATACTGGAAAGGTGTGTCATATAGCCTGAACTACCTCTAGTAAATTATTATAGCTGGTGTTCACCTGCAATCAGATTTGTGCCCTGTCATAGCAGGTAACTCCTACAAGGGAGGAAGCAGCAGGAGACTTAATTCAGAATTCTATTACCTTCACCTCTGAAGCATCATTCTACTTCCTTCTTTAAACAAAACTTAAACAAAATCTGCCCTCAGTACGACCATATAACTTTATGGATCTGATCAGATGAAGGAGGGAGTATGTAAGACAATTAAAGGCCAAAGCACAGATGATTATACTAGTGCAGTGTGCTCAACAGTCACTGATCTTTCCATAATTTACTAAACTACAGAAGGGAGTAATATGATGTGCAGACTATTAGTATGGCTATTATGTGACCATAACAAGAAACATTCAGAAGGCAAGTGGCTGGGAAATACCAGACACGTATTGAACCCATTAACGAATAAATGGCTTGTGTAATGATCTTCTTGGTGTTGCTGAAACAAAATCACCCCCGTTCCCATCTGTCATGTTTTTATTTCTTCACTTCAACTTTGTGTTGCACTGCAAGTCTGCTAATTAAACCATTCTAAATCTACATTTAGAAGTTCATACAGGATCGGATGCCCAGTAAGGTTAATTTTGCCAGTGTTTTCTTTGTGCAAAGAAACTAGGGCAACAGGGAGAAGTCCAAAATTGGTGCAACTGCTCTGCAAGGTGAAGAGTAGGCTGTGGCCAGTGAAACTCAGGGATAGCTCAGCAGATCCACAATTAGCGCTGCTTAATTGGAGTCCATGAGGGGGCAAGAAGCTGACATCATTTTAATGGGACATATGCAAATGGTAGCCTTCACCCTGCCTTTTGTTCTGTCCCAACCCTGCTTTTCTGACTGCACAACTACAGATCAGGCTAGCACAGCAGGAAAAAGTCTGATGGATGAACACTTAAAGAATTATTTTGCTTAACAGTTTCACAGATGCCAGCTTTTTCTTATGTCATCTCTTCCCTGTTTAAAACCATTGCAGCTAAGCCTACAGCACTGCACAATGTGCCAAATAAGGTTTTGAAGCTGCTTGACACAGTGCTCTGTGTCAATGGTTTCAAAGCGGCACGGCCAGCGCCAGTCGCAGGTGCCGCGTTGGAGAGACGCGCTGTGCTGAGCCGTGCCGACCTGCTGCCCTGCCTTGCACTCACACCACGCAGGTGGCTCTCGTCCCTTGTCTCCTGTGTGTGCAGTCCTTGAAGATGCATGTGAATTATGCAAAAAGTGAAAAAAAAAAAGCACTGAAGAGTATTTCGGGCCCATTTCTGGCATTAAAGGTCTTTTCCAATCCACTCTGATGTTTGCCACCAAGCTTAATCTTAGGTGTTTGTATTTAAACTTTCATTATGATAATTAAATACACTACACCTCTCTCTTTCATACAGACAGATCAGGAAATTGTGAAGACTGCAAAATTAAGTAACATTTAAATATGCAAACAGCTGTGCTGGAAAGCAGAGGCATTTCTCCTGGCTTGGAACAATAAAAAAGAACATACCTGTGTGTTCAATTTACAGGCTGCTGCTCAGGAAATCAATGCTGATGTTCACAAAGCAAATTGTTTGTACCTTCCCTGCTCAATTTGTATTTGTTAGATAATAAATTCTGAGCACTTATCTCTCATAAGTGGTGTAAATCTAGGAGCGGGTGGTGATAGGAGTTTGAACCACACCAAGCTGAAAAAGTCAATATCAAGACAGGAAAAAAAGCCACCAAGTGCACAGATCCGGATCACTTGTCACTTTAGCTATTGACATATCCAAAATCTGTCATAATGATAATGCTGCTTGAAGTGACTCTACTTGCTAGTTCTACTTCATTTTGAAAGATACTGCCAATTAGAAAGAAAATCGTTAAACATTTCCAGTAAAGTCAGTGGGGTTTCAGCACGTGCTCCGCATCTTTACTGAAATAGGACTGCAAAAGCCAGTATTATTGGACTGCACTCAGAAGAGGCTTTCAGTGAAAATTAGTTTTCTTAATATTTAAAGAAAACCTCTTCCCAACCATCCCAATTTAAAATGTGAGTAGAGGAAACAAAAGGAAGGAAAAGGTTATTATTTATAACACAGTGACTATAGTTATGCTGCAGTCAGAGACCAACTACACCCTGGTTACGCTTTCCGACTCCCCTAATTCATATAAATGGAGTGCTCGCTATGTGACAGGGTAATTGCAGCATAAATACAATAGTCTTTATGCATCTGGATACTGAAAAAGTGCCTGTGTTACTGAGGTGGCAATAAGAAATAATTTGGACATGTCATTAACCTTCAAATTCTTTGAATCAGTGCTAATTAGGATATAGAGAAGCACAACCAAAAATGTAATTACACTGAACTAAGGGCTCAACTGTGTAACTATTAGGAGGCTGCTCATGTGAGTAAGTATGCTTGAAAATAACCAAATCAGGCTGTAAAACACTACCATGGTTTTATAATGACACAAAACGGAAGTGAAAAAATTAATTCATGACATTTTTCAGCTTTAACAAATGTGCTGAGAGTTGTTCTCGCACTAAAAATCAATCCCATGTATTTTGTAGGTGGGGAGGGTCAAATTCTGCCAGGAAATCCTTCCCTCCAAATCAGTGTTAGCTGTAGCTTGTGTAATGGCTAATGTACCCATTCAGTATTTACTGCCCTGGAGCCAAATCCTAGATTAGGGCATCAGGTGATACTACAATATTAAGTGTTGAGAACAATATAGTATTAATGAACATATTTTTCTGTTGCTCCTAAACCTTTCCTCGCTCTCTTTTATAACATCACCTCTCTAGAACATTTCAAAGCAAGAGTACATTGAGTGCACATAGGAATTCGCAACATAAAAGTGCTAATGTTTCCTATGCACACAGTAAAATATTTGCCAATTCACTACTAATAAGTACTACACTTCCTTTTTCTACCTCTGACGAGTTTAGTGTGAGCCATTATACCTCCTGAACTCCAAACTTTCTGTTAAAATGCTGAAGCAACTCCCCAATAATTTTAACTTTCTTTAAATTCAAAGACTCATGTTCTCATGTTATACCACTTCATGTCAGCCTACACCAGCAGCAACACACGAGCATGAAAGGCAGGCAGGATGTGGACAGCATTGCAACTATTGTGAAAGAAATATCACATCAGAAGAAAACCACAAATGAGCAGATATTTCTGATAGATGAGAAGCCCACACAGATCACCTTCCTCCCACAGTTTATGGATCAGCTATATTTTTCAGAATTATTCACCTCAAATGGTTAATCAGTAGAATTCACACTTGTTCAGCAGTTGTTTCTTAGCATATATATTTTCTGTCTGATGCCCTTTTACATTGGAAGGAGACTGTACCCTGGCAGAGAGCACTTCATGTTTGACTGCTAGAGTCTACGGTTCCTTCCAGCTGAGTGAGTGTTTCCAGTCATTTCCTCTGCTCATTTTGCCTTGACTTTTTCATTTCTGAATGACTCCGTCTCCTTTGCAAGTAAGCAAAATAAGAGGAGATGGATACGGGGATGGGTAGAATACAGGTGGTACTGACAATGCTATTCCTCACCCTGCGTTTGAAGGTAGCTGCATGTTGGGGTTGCTCTGGCTACTTATCTTGAGATAAGGAAAGGGGATTGATTCTCTTGCTCACTCCTGACAAACACTTGGTCACCTAGGCACACCCATAGCTCCCAGAGAAGTGCTGCTTCCCTCCCTGGAAATGCTGAGCCTTCCAAGGTACACCACTTACATCTGTTATAGATGTACCTGGCTTGCATTCTTTGCTGTGATTAATGGCAGCAGCCTGATATTGTGTTTCCATAAACTTCTGTTTTTTTAAACCTCAATTGCTGAACAATGCAGAAGCCACTAGGAGTTTCTGCTGTTTCCTGGAGCATAATTATTCTTATACTCTCAAAATCAGACTGTTGGATTTATTACATAGTGATGCCCCATAAACACAGTTTTAAAACTCACCTATCACACAGTAAGACACAAAGTGAAAAACAACACAGAACTGAGATTTTTAAATCCAGCCTTTGGAAAGACTAAGAGATACTGCTGCTCGTACATGCACACTCTCATAAAATCCCGGCTTGCAGCATGTATACGGAAATGAGGCAGAATGCTTCATTATCACACACTCCTTGGCAGCCCACACTGACGTAACAGCACATAATGCAAATATTTACAGCAGGAAGTCCTCAGGATTGATCAGTCACCACCAAATGGCAGCAGCTTATCAAGCGGTAATTCCTACTGTGGGAAACCCAGCTGAAGCAGCATTTCCACATAAGCACAACGCAGAGAAGGTCTCTTTCAATAATTAGCTCCAATTTACACAGCTTTCCACATGATGCTAAGTGTATGTGATGAGTGCCATCATGATCTATGAGACAAGAACTGTGGCATGAAAGCTCCAGAGGTTCGATCAGCTGTGGTTCTTTGCATCTAATATACAGCGAATGAATGCTCCCAATTTAGTGAAGACATTTGTCCTGAGGCTAAAACATTGATTCTCCACTTACTGTCTTTTAATTGTGATGGATCCAATTTATCTTCTTAGGCTATAAACTCTTAAGGGAAATGGTTTTTCTTTTTCATTCTGTATGCTGTTTTCACACCTGCTTTATTTTACTGCAAAAGAGTGGTGTTTAGGTTAAAACCTTTTTGCACCAGAGAGATACCATTTTCCTATTGCTAGAATGAATTGCTGTAACTTGTATTGTTTTCCTACAATGATATCTGATGTAAAGATTAATGGTGACAAAATTATTAATAAATGGAGAGTAACAAATAGAGGAATGTTGCATATGTTGTAAAAATGTTCTTTCCTACTGAGAAAACTTTGTTCATCCATACCATGGTAATGCTTATGCTTTAGAAGTATAAACTACTGTGCACAAGAAAGATTGCTTTCAAAATATAACTAGTCCAGAAAAAAAGCAGCTAGCCAGGATGTCCCTTCCTCCCAGAACTGCAGGTGCTCCGTTTTACTGTCATCACCCCCAGGCCTATCTGCTGCCCCAAATTCACATTCACGCTCCTGCCATGTATGAATTTGCCAAAGTGCACAGCCCTTCATTCCCAGATATTCAAGCTTGACGACTCACAGGAGATAAAATGTGACAGGACTTTTCACCAACTAACGAACTGCAGGGCATCCTAATCAGCAGGAGAGGCAGCTCTAATAACTGGGCTACATTGTAAGGAGATAAAATCAAATGGAGCAGAACACGCATAATACAAGAAATGCGAGAAGCTACACAGCCTAAAGCACCATCGGTGCTATACAAAGGCATCCAACTAACACAGCAACTTTTTTTTTTCCCCTTTGGAAAAAGGATTTCTTTTAACTGCCAGTTAAAGATGGTCTCAGCAGCGCGTTAACAAGAATGGCAACCGCTCTACAGCCGCCAGCAAGACTACTTCCAGCTTCTTTCCCCTTTTCAATTGCAGTGAACCGCAGTCAGACAGACAATGAAGGGGTTGGTTTCTTTGTTGTTTTGGTTTTTGTCTTTTTTTTTTGTTGTTTTAATTGTGCTGTTAGGATACTGCTGGTTATCAGTGTTTGCAGGTCTCGTTGAGAGACAGGACAGGACGCACACTGAGCAGGCAATATGCCAGCTGCTGCCCTTGCCACAGGAGCTACCACGTGCCCCGAGGCTCAGACAGAACCTTCTTGGGTGGCTCTGGCATCAACTGCAGATGAGTCCGTGTTAGCACTGTCCCCAGAAGGTCACCTGTCCCCAAATGCTGCCTCTCAAAGGACACCTGCTCTGGATCTTTTTCCCAAGCTGTGCCAAACAAAAAGGTTTGCTTGTGTCAAATAAACAAAGCCTCGTTCTTTCTGTCCCTCTACTGACAGTCTAAGCTTCAGGGTGAATTTGTGATGCCATCACTACAATGGAAAAACTCCCTACGCAACCAGCTTTTAAAAAAACTTCATCCCCTATACCCACAGCAGGAACCCGGTTGAGATTTTTTCCCCTGAAAAACTATTATTTATAACACACTAAGGTCCAGGAGCCACGGCTAAAAATCCTACTGACTGCAAAAGAGGGTAAATTTCCAAGCACAGACCACAGGATTCCCTCTTCCAGCAGAAAGGATGTGCAAGAACCTGCCTCAGGAGCTGAGACAGTTCCCTCCGAGCAGAACCCCTCTCTGCACCCAGGCCGCAGCAGTCAGAGAACCACAGCTTCTGCTGGTCCTGTGAGAAACACCACTCCTGGGACCCTGGGGCAGTGCTCTAAATCACTGGAGCAATGAAAACAAGCGAGGAATCTGATGCGTCCAATTCGATCATGGAGGGCCCTGCGTGTCAAGTCTCACTAGGGTAAGAAGTGTCAGGGCCCTCGGATGAGCTATAGGCATTGCGCTAGAATGTCACGGCCCTTAACTGATCACAGAGAGGAACAGGGGAAGATAAAACAATCTATCGCTTCGCTGCTCAGTCGTGCTGAGAATATGATTCAAGACACAGGGGAAAAAAGAAAGAAATGGGGCTGCCCACCCAGCACACCTCACTGTGGAGCTGCTGCAAAGGGATGGGGAGGGACTCGGCAACACAGATGAAGCAAGCTGTGCATTTACTCTCTGTTTGACGATGGATAAGCAGAGCAAAGTATGAAACAGAATAACTGCTGCTTCTTTCAAACAAGAAATTTCTGACCATTGTTCCAAGCTATTATATAAAAAAAAAAAAAAAAAAAAAAAAGTTTTAAATAGATATAGCAGTTTATTTTGTGATTTCTTTAAGATTTTATCCCTCTCTCCTTCCATCTTGGACAAAAAAAAAAACGGAGGACCATGTCTGGAATTCACTATTAGTGAAACCACACTCAAAAGGTGAGTGCTTTTTGTGTGTTTGCATTTCTAAGGATAATGTTTGCCTTTTGCATGGCTGTTACCTCTGTGCCAGTGGCAACCAGCGCAGAGGCACACAAGAACCCAGGCAAAGGCTAGGGCTAGGCAAACCCTTTGTTATTCCCTTCCCCATCTGTCCAGCGAGGGTAACACCACTTTCCAATGGTACAGAACACTGTGAAACACTTAACAACTGTAGTAGTAAAGGTCGGGCATGTATTGCAGAGCGGCAGATATAGAAAGCTATCTGATGGTTTCAGCTGGGACTGGAGTTTGGAGGACCATACTTTGCTGAAGGCCTTCACACAGGCAACAATCAGCCCATTATTTTTCTCTACTCTCTAAAGGAGTTTTCATATCTATAGCATTTTTCTCCCCTCATACAGGAGGATCTCTCTGGGTTCATATTGCATAAGCTTTGTTACTAGTGCTTTGCTCTTGTTGTCTTCACTTCTTGGTATTTGCCTTACAATGCACCAAATATTTATGTCACACAGTAAACAGTAAGGAGAAAACAACAGAGAATCTGATGCTGCACCTACAACACTGCTGGCCTCCCTGGTCCGTAAAGGACACTGGCAAAAACCACACAGGCAATCCAGAAAGGCAGGAAAAATTAGCAGATGATGTGAAGAGAATGCTATTTCCAAGGACACTGGTTTGGCCCTCAAACAGAAAACCGTTATCTGATACCACTTTTAATTATATTTTATTTCGCAGTCATGTACTGTATATTCAGCTGAAGGTCATAATAAGTGGTTCTTTTTCTCATCTGATCTCTACAAAGACCAAGAGTACTGCACACAGAGGACTTCCTTTTAAACACAAGTCCTGCTCAGCTGAAAGTGAATGGTTGCTTTATTTCACCATGACCATACAAAAAGGCCTCAACTGAAGTACTTGGGAAGGTTGTATTTGCATGTTAAAAAGGCACAGGTCCTCAGACATTCTTCTATTAACATAAAACATATTGTGAATACTTAATAATGAAATGTAAGTCTTCCGCACGAGACCTGAAAAATTTGACTATTTGGTTCAAACTCAAGTCTAAGTCATGGAAATGAATTTTTTCTAATCTGTCATCCTACTGGTATTTATTGCCTTGGTTGGCTGGTTTATCTTTCAGAGAAGACTGGTACTAAATCAATGACATAGATCGTACCACCCAAGCTGATGATAAGAGGGAAATGAAGGGCAAGTCCTGAGTCAACAAGACACCATTCACTACAGGCTAAAAAGAACTTTTCAGCATCCCACACAATGAAGATAACCACGGCCACATCATAATGTTCTTCTGCAAACAGCTGAAGGAAACTCTCTAGGATTTGAAACCAGTGAATGCCTTCCCTGTGAGCAAGTCACATCAAGACCCATCAGCCCCTACCCAGCATTCAGTTTGAAGCTGTTGAATCTAACGAAGGCAAAGAAAAACCACTAAAAGACTTTACATGAGTCAAGGGTGAAAAAAATTAATCTTTCCTGTCTCTGGTACAATCAGACACAGTCAACACACCACACGGAAGACTTTTCAGCCTTTCTAGAAATATTAATTTGGGACTGTTTAAAAAAAATAAAAAGAACAACCTTTAAAAATTTCAGCAATGTCTGCTGAAACCTACATAGACCCACAGGTAATACGGTTCCTTCTTGAATCCATCTTCCAGACTAAACAACATCTGAGCTAGTCCTTTTTTAATGCTGGTTGGACTAAAGCTCCTCACCTCATGCAGATCTCTGTCAAGATGAGTCTGGTAGGCAATGAAACTTTGCCAGCAAGGCCAGACAAGCTCTAGAGGTCAGCAAGTCCCTCTGCAGGCCTCTGAAAAATAGTTCACTCTCAGGGTGATAAAATTCTCCCAAACCAGGCAAGATATATAGCTTTTTAGAGCCATTTGAGTCACAGAGCTTTGCTAAGCTCCAGCAAATCGAAACTGCTCTCAGTGAAGCCTCAATCTGTCAAAAACAATCTTCAGTACTTTGACAGATCAGGACCTGAATGCCCAGTTCTTAGCATTGATAGGAGTGTGTCACAGTGTAGCTGTTCCTGGAACTCAGAGGCGCAGCGATGAAAATGCTCACGCCTTGATTTTGAAAAAAGCACCTTAAAATAGGAAAGTCTTATTCCTTTTCTGGACACTCACTATATTTACAACCCCAGGATCCCAAATCCTCTAGAGTTATCACCCAAACTTCACCGCACCCAGCAGAGAGAAGGTAACTTTACAGAACGGGACACAGCTAGGGCATGGGACTTGTCCCAGTTTAGAGAAGTTATCTGTGACAGATTGAGAGCTGAATCTACATTTGCTTGGTGTACAAACCCACATCTTAACCGAACATGACCCATTTCTCTGTACCACAGTGCACTGAAGAGCAAATATTATGCTCAGTTTTCATAAAAGTACACAAAGCAGGCAGGGAAGGTAAGGCATAGCACAGTGACGGCAGGGAACATACACTGGAAGAAGTATAAGGTCGGCATAACTTACGGGAGCTGCGTTGTTTTTCACTGTGACACTCGGAGTTGTGGCTCGTAGTGCCCCGCTCACACCATGGTAGTATTTGAAGCAGATCTTTGTTTCAGCTAAAAAAAAAAGGGTAATTATTTTAGATTAGAAGAACTGCCAGGGAGAAGCTGCACGATCAGTTGCAGCTCCCAGAAACAAGGCCGGCAAGCAGTTAAATTGTGAGTGGTCTGTTTCACGTTGGCTGGCACAACAGGATAACTCCTGCCTCTGATCTTCACCTTTGCTACAGTGAATTCCACAGTTTGGTTCCTATGACTGAAATAAGTTAAAACTCCAGTGTCTTCTGAGCAGCTTTTACAACAGACAGACCTCACAGTACCTGATCAGCACCCTTTAGCTACATGAAGAAGAAACGTAGGGACAGATAAACCTTCCCTGCTCAGACATACCAAACGCTAATGCACAAAGTGAGAAACTTCCTTAGGATAATAAGATTGCATAGTGGCTCACTGAGCCCCTGTATTCTGGCCTTGGTCAGGGCAAGGATGTAGATCTACACAGATTAACTGCTCTGACAGTTACTACATTAAAACATTTTCTCAGAAACAGCATAATACCACGAGACCCATCTTAGTGTACTTCTACTGACTTCCAAAGACCTGCACTAGGTGAGGAACACAAGCAAGACTATGATTTTGGACTCACAGATCTGCTTTTTGCCACATGCGTTGATATTCAGATAAACCTATTAAGTGACGGAAACCCATTTTGATAACTGTATCAAGGCACAGGAGAAGTGAAATTGGCTTCCTGTTCAATCATCCCCTTAGGATTTACCTTCTTTGCTATAGGAGGCTAGATTCTCTGTTGCTCTGTAACTACAAGTAGATATGAATTGCTAGTATGTGCCATAATCCCACTCACTCACTTGCCTGGACCTGGTGACTTGCTGAAGCACATCCAGCAGACAGGAGTTTTTTTCCATGGTAAAGCAGGATGTGAACTGCATTGGTATGTGCCTACATACATCCAGGACACAGCAGGTATACACTGTATGTGTGTAACAGATATGTTCGTGGGATCTGAAAAATGCCTATTTAAATAAAAGGAGCAATTGCATCTTGCAGTTTTAACTGGATAATGCCACAGAGACTTTCAGCTGCCCCATAATATATTTGAAGTCCTTCTCATTACCAAGTTTGCCCTTAAAACCTTGCTTTGCAGCTGCTGCTGAGGCTCAGGGAAAACACCAACCTTGTCTCATTGGAGCTGCAGTGCCTATGTAGGAAAATAATAAAGGAATGCCAATGTTTTAAGGTACAAATTGCATTGCTGTTTTAACATCAGTAACAAAATAAGCAAAATCAGTGCAGCTGTGACAAAAGATTATGAAATGTTAAGAGCTGGAACCTTGGCCACAGATCATGGTGCTGTGATCTGCCATTTCGTACATCCAAAAAACAACCATGCAGCACCCCAGGTAAAAGCAAAACATGGGGACATGAAAAGCAGTGGAGACCCTTAAAAACACGGGCTCGAATCTTACAGATACACAGGAGGAAAAATAAATCCCAATTTGTTTTTTGAAAGACAAAATAGTTTTAGGAGTGTAAAGCCTTCACAACTTTCAAATGTGACTTGAAAACTGAAAATCAAAGTACTTATGTTCCCAAGTAGTTCAAGCGCTTCTCAGCGCTCCTCTCTGAGGGGCCACCAGGGACATGTAGGCCACCAACAAGAAGCACAGTGCCAGTCCGTTAATCCACCGCCGTATCTTCCATCCCCACACCTCGTTCTACATCAGGCAACCAGGTACACATCTCCTTGCACGGTGAAAATACACACCTCTTCCACTATAGGCACAGGTGCGTACACGTGTCCCTTTCACTTCACAGCACTTCTCAAGGAATGGAACAGGCTAGAGAGTCCTTCAGCACCTCCACGAGGGCCTTTGTTTCACATCCTGGGGTTTAATTCGCAGCTATGCCCCAAACCAACTTCTGCAAATCTAAGAAAATTACTTGAAGTGCTAGTGCAGCTGAGCAAGCAACCCTGTTGTTGCACCTGGGAGCAGCAGTTGTTTTTTCTCTGGCAGCAAAAAAGTTGGATGAGCTTATGGGACTGAAAAACTGCAAGTCCAGACTGAATTTTCATGTTGTAATTTTCTCTACAGGATTTTTAACAGCTCAGCAGCAAACTCATTACCCACTGAGAAGATAGCAACAGCTGAGGATATCACAATAGCTAAAACATGCAGTTCTCACCTATTATTCAAATCTTAATTTTCCTCTCTCCTGGAGATTTTTAGCTACAGTTTGCACGGAACATTGAGAACTAGAATAAAAAGAAGTGTGCTTTTTTTAAATAAAATTTCTTTAACTCATGTAGTTAATAAAATATAACGTCAGGTACTAGCTTGTGTGACAATGTTCAGACATTACAGCAGGAAATCTCACTGTCGGTTGACAAGCAGGAAATCACTTACCATGTACACTGGGAAACTGTGTTTTAAAATAATCTATTTAATTAAACTAAAAGTGTTAAACAGACAGAACAGAAGGAGGAAAGAATATATCCTTATGTAGGTATTCTGGATATTAGTATTGCTTTCAAGGACAAAGGATTACTAAAACGATTGAATATGTATTTGGAAAGAACCATGTAGGTATTGAAGATTCCTCTCAGTTTCACACAACTACTATTTCTACTTTAATTTTCAGTCAAACTGCCCACGTACAGATGCAAGCTGGCAAGAGGGCAACCCAGAGAGACACAGGTGTCACACCCAATTCAAAACCGTGGCAGAGGTGGAGCCATTCAGTGGGCAATATTTGATGTGGTGATTAATGAATGTCAAAGGTTTCATTCAGAGAGCAGATCTGATAGGAAAACATCTTATGGGGACCTTCACAGCTTGAGAAATTGCTCTAGAAACATTAGAGGAACACCTTTTTTTTTCCTGATTTCCCCCTTTCTGCCTTTTTCTCTAGATCTTTTTGAAATTGAAACTATTAAGAAAATGGCTATTGTCAATGGAGAGATAAAACTTCAATGAGTATAAGGCTTGCAAAATTACACACAGTATATATGTGCAAAAATGCCACCTGGACCCCAGTTGCGAGTTTTTTGGTTGGGAGCTATTCTTTCCAAGTAACATTGTTGGTGTCATGTTTCTTACTTCAAGAGTCCTCTAACATTTTAATCCATCTGAAGATTGTTCTTTTATTTCTGAACCACCTCTAAGACATTTCCAAAAAAGATGCAGACAGTCATTGGCTTGGTACCACTGCCTCTGGTACAGAAATCACTGTAAGTATAGGCAAGACAGTGACATAAATTAACTTGAATACTATCCAGCTGGCATTCATGCATAATATGTAGTTATAAGGGCTGTTTGCATTACAGTCGTGTAGATTAGCTTGTTGTCAAATAAAGGAAGCCATTTAACTCTGTCCTGCTGTCCCAGCTACATGGCACAGAGCACAGGTCAGGATAAAGCATTGTCCAGGTAATTCCCAGTCATAAATAAATACATGCCATTGTTGTTTTCATCTCAGTAATTATGAATAGCAGCTCACTGGACCAAGTAATGAAGTTATGATGTTAAAGTCAGGAAGTAATAAGGTTAAATTCTCCTTCCAATTAGCATAAATTGCCATTAGACTGCTAAATCTTCTGAGAGATGAGATGTCTGAAGATGCTCAGAAATACTCATGCCCATGACAATTACCAAACTACTCAACAATTTTTATGGATCAAGAGCAAAACAGCATTTTATTCCCTTCACACCAGGCCTGGTATCCCCATTACATTATTCTCCCTTATGAGGAAAGGCTGAGGGAGCTGGGTCTCTTTAGCTTGGAGGAGACTGAGAAGGAGGAGGAGACCTCATTCATGTTCACAAATACGTAAAGGTGACAGCCTCGGTGACAATCAATGACAGGACAAGGGGCAGTGAGTTCAAACTGGAACACAGGAGGTTCCACTCAAATATGAGAAGAAACTTCTTCTCAGTGAGGGTGACAGAGACTGGAACAGGCTGCCCAGGGAGGTTGTGGAGTCTCCTTCTCTGGAGACATTCAAAACCCACCTGGACACATTCCTGTGTAACCTCATCCGGGTGTTCCTGCTCCGGCAGGGGGATTGGACTGGACCATTCCAATCTCTAACATTCTGTGATTCTGTGATCATGGTTGTATTACAGCCTTTTACGACACTGGTACAAATAAGACGTTTCCCAGTTGTATGCTCAGACCTGCTGCTATAACCATCGTGGGTGCAGAACACAGAGCTGCCCACAAGCAGGGCCCCAAGGCAGTGTCGTCAGAGCCAGGCAACAGGAGAGGCAGTTCTGCTTTGCTGCTTGCAACTCTGTGGCCACAGAAGAGGGATGCTCATAGGGAAGGGAGAGAATCTGGGATGTAGCCCGTCCCTGGACACCACAGAGACCGCTCCTCATTCACAGGAAAACTGAGAAATTTGAGGTTTGCCAGAGAACTCTGCCACAGAGTTTCAGCCATCTCACAAGAAAAAAAAAAAGGTCCAGTCCACAGAAAATTATTTCTCTATCAAAGACCTGAGTTATCTCAGTTACCAAATCAGTTTTGCTAATTAACTGGAAAATTAATTTAACAGCTGAACATTACTCTTCTTGGCAATATTCTGTATGGCCTCTACAATCACCCAGCCCTTGAAAACATCCTGTCTTCTTACTAAAGCAAAGTGAGAGGAGAAAAAATCTAGTAGGGTATACTGAGGAACAGCAACTGGAAGTATTGAAGGTTGAAAGCCCCTAAGACAGGGGGGTCAAACCCATTTTCACTAACTACTCCAACATTTATAAAGTCCTAAAATTACATTCAGCCCTTTGAAGGCAACTGCGAGGCCAACATGAGCCCTGGTGAAAATGAGTTTGACAACCCTGCCCTAAGACATATTTCCATCACCCACCTATTTTTTTTTTCTGTCAGTGTTATTGCCCCTGTTGGTTTATTTGATACCCTTTCCCTTGAAAATACTTCACTTCCTACTCATCTTCCTCATTTCTTCAGAGTCGTAAAAATTGCCCTGAATCTCTTCTCAAAAGTTCCCTTGTTCTTATAATCCCTTGCTCCTCACTTACTAAGGTTAGTCTGGTCTCAGAGGCTCCGCTTTCACAAAAAGGTAATTTATTCTCTCAAATATAAAAAGAAGCACTGCCAGGATTAAGCAGCTTCCCTTGTTAAATTTAAAAAACAAAACAAACAAACACACACGCACAACCCACCACAACCAAAAAAACCAACCATCCTAATGGGTATTTCAAGGAAAGATTTAATGATACTCTTTGGAGCAGGCAGAAAGCATCAGCTGGTGTTTGATAGGAATGTGTGATACACCTGAGGCACTTCCTCAATCTTGTTGTGATTTAGTCCCATCATAGTTTTTGTTTCAATTAAATAGCTGAGGTGACTAGGCATTAGCTAAGCATTTCTCAGCATTGAAAAACCTCTCAGGAAAGTAATGCGAGTCTTAAAATTGAGTCATTTGTGACCAACTCAATCTATTACTAAAAGAGCTGTTGTTGCTCTTTTGGGGAAACATTTTGTGTAAAAAATGAGAGGTGTCAAAAACCAGTAATGAAAAGGTAGCTGTCTTTGGTAAGTGGGTGGGAACCAAGTGAACCAAATCAGAGAGTGAAGCAATTAAGTTATGAGTCAAAAGTTTTCCCTGGAGAGGACCCAGAAGTAGAATAAACAAACATGTGCTATAATCAGATTGCTATGAGACCACCTTGAATTAAAATAGCCACAGCAATCTCTGGAAGTGGTGACAGAAGGTGTCAAAGTGAAGACAGGGAGTCAATGAAGGGTAGAACTGATTGAATACACTGGGGAAACTGGGAGAGGTGTATGAAAAAAACAGGAGACGGAATTACAATTGTAGTCATTGCCACCGTTGGCAATTGCTAACCCAAAGATATGTAAATCCTCTCAGCTTTAGGTTAGTCTGCTTCTCTAACAAAGATGACTAGAAGGACAAGGAATTACTGGAGAGAGTCCAGCGGGAGGCTACGAAGATGATGAGGGGCCTAGAACATCTTATAAGGAGAGACTGATGGAGCTGGGTCTGTTCAGCCTGGAGAAGAGAAGGCTGAGAGGGGATCTCATCAATGTTTATAAATATCTCCAGGGTAGATGTCAAGAGGATGGGACCAGACTCCTTTCAGTGGTGCCCAACAAGAGGATGAGAGGCAATGGGCACAGACTGAAGCACAGGAGATTCCATCTAAACATGAGGAAAAACTGCTTTACTTTGAGAGTGACAGCGCACTGGAACAGGCTGCCCAGAGAGGTTGTGGAGTGTCCTTCTCTGGAGACATTCAATACCCACCTGGACACATTCCTGTGTAACCTCATCTGGGTGTTCCTGCTTTAGCAGGTGGGTTGGACTAGATGATCTCCAGAGGTCCCTTCCAACCCCAACCATTCCGTGCTTCTGTGATTCTGTATGACTGACTTGCAAAACACCTAATTTGAAACTACAGACACTACTGACCTTGTAGCTTTAGACATTCTGGAGCCCGCACAATTAGCTGAGTCTTGCTTTATTAATAATATAAATCTTGAGACTGCTTGATAAAGTGTCTAGCTGAATGTTGCTCATTATTCGCTAAAATGAATATGTAACCTGTATGAAAATGTGTAACCAATTTGGTCTTTAGGCCTGCCCTGAGCAGTGACAAGCTTTTGTCTATACCTACTTTTCTTTCTGGCATGCTGGCTTTATTCCAGCATCCAGACTTGCACAACTCTGTAATAAACAATATCTCTTCTCCGTGTGCTAAAATTTGTCTCAATTGTGCACAGGGGGAAAACAACCCTGTTTGTGGGAAAACACAATGGGAAACCAAAACAGAGAGAGATTAAAGACAGTTCATATGAGGTGTTGCAGTACTGGAATTTAGTAAGTAACAGTACCAATGTCAAAGTTGAGGGAAGGAGAGGACTGATATTAGAAGAGAATCCCTGTGCACAGAGTGTGCGTCAGGGGAGAAAGACTAAGACTGTCTACATGAGACTAAACGAGAAGAAAGACAAGAAAAAGAAACAAGGAAAGGAAAGGCAGAGAAGGAGAGAGTAAGTCAAACCTGAAGAAGAAAGAGGAAAAAAGTGCTGAGACTTTCAGGAAACATGGAGCACAATGTATGAGTTGTATTAGCAGCTCCTGTGAAACCTGGTGCACAAATGTACTATGTCCTGTCCACCTCGCATGCCCACTCACCCTTCTCTACCTGCTGCTGCCTCCAGTATCCATCTCCTGCTTTTGAATACTGCTGGAAGTGTAGAGACCAGGTAAACTGTGCAACCCAACGAGTCAAAATCCATGAGCCTACCCCTAAGCATCAATATTTTTTAGACAAATTTAGGTAGTTTCTCCTGATGCTATACCTGCCCTGTCAGCAAAGAGTTAAAATACATAACGAAGATGAAACGTGAGGTTATTACTGGCAGACCTAATTTGTACTTACAGCATCGCTACACGGTATCATTTATTTTGATGTGTGCTTGCTGCTGCTCCATGCAAACAATGGTTCTGATTTCCTGTGCTGTATCATAAAAATTGCACATTCCAGAAGTTTCCTGTCCCATGCGTAATGGTGACACTACAGCTGTCACACTGGTTTGATACTCAGACACCTATGGAGTGTGTATTTCCCTAAGCTGTAAGCTGTATCTGCTTACAGTATTCATTTACTATCACAAGCACCTATGGTTTTCCACAGGGCACCTCAGTTTTTAAACAACTAACAGTTTAAAATCAAGGGAGGCCTAAACAGATATATTTCTTCAACCCCAGCTGCAGAATTTCTTCCAATTTTCTGATTACCTTTTCCTTGCCCTGTTCTAAAACGTGCACAAACACATGGACAGACTGTTAAAAGACTTCTTTTGAGAAAGTGAGATAGAAGATTTTCAAATCTCACCTTTTAGATTATTATAATGCTTCTAGGCAAAAAAAGTACCTGGAGACAGATTTAAGGCTGACCCGTACATATCAATAACTCAGGCACAAACCTTTGCTAGAAAACTGTAATAGCTCAAAGCCATGCAGCAGAATACCCAGTTAAATTCTAAACAAGATTAAATTTAAGCCAAAAATCTAAACTTGTGAAAATGCAGAAATGCACAGTTAGAACTTTCAAATAACCTTAACTCAGCAACAATAAATAATGTATTTCCATATTTGTAGTTGTTACTGATATTTGAAGAACAGATCAGATTATTTTAGTCACTTTAATTCATCTACAGATGGTGTTGTCACAGAGTGCTACTGCTTCATGAGAACTGCACATTCAGGGCTGGAATTACCTCCAGGAGAGCTAATTATTATCATTTATTACATCACTGATTATTTGTTCTGCTGCTACTTGTCATCTGCGGATACTCTCTGCTATTGACTTTTGCTTTTATTTCTTTTGCTTGATAGTTTGATTCAGCAGCTACCTGCCTTCAACCACCACAAGAGCAGAACAATAAATTAGTACACTAATGACTAATGGGTAATAACAAATCCTCATACTCAGCGGGGGGTCTCCCCTCTTCTGGCTTCATTTGTTTGAGGCCTCAGTGTTTCAAGCTCCACACTACATTGACTCTGGGTCTGGCTTTGTGTAGTCAACCCCTATTACTATGCTGTTCGTATGAAGTACCACGCATCTGCTTACCCGTGACTGTGCTGTGATTAATTATCATTATTCAGAAATTTTACAGGTGTAGACTCCTGAGCATAAGACAAACAAAATAATACCATTTTAGCCTTATGAAAATACAGGTTTTTTGGAGTTTCTATGACAGGAGAGGTATAACAAAGTAGCTCTGTAAACTGCTATTTAGGAAGAACATATAGATCTAATTACAATAGGTTGTTGCTTGTGTGCTGCCCTCATAAAAGCTGTCCTATTGGCACAACTCATTACTAAGGAATGCTAGCAGCTGGAGTGGATGTGTGCTTATATATTCATTTCCAGCATTTGTATATATTTCTCAACACAGGCAGGACATCTGGCCTTGCTGATTAGCAAAGTTGCTTGACATTTTTCATTTTTAACCTTGTTTTCAGTTGCTTATACATTTTCAAAGATAGATACATTTGGAATAAAATTTTGCATGCTGGATGCCCACCTCAGATCTGCAGAGATGCACAGCAAGAAAATTTCATCCAGCAATTTGTAGCTGTGAGGGCAAGGGAAAAACATGGCTTTTTTACCCATTAAAGATTTCTGAAGACCTTTCCTTTTACCCCTCATGTTAATATGGAGCAGAAGTCACTATACTAAGCATGTATCTTTTGCTGTTCCTGTAAAAGTACATTAAAATTCAGTTAACTTCTAAGCCTCTCCAAAAAATTCAGTTTGATATGCTCATTTGAGACATCTTTGATTTTACCATCTAAATGCCCAGGAAAACCTATCTGTGCTGAGCACATTCCAGACTGGTGCTAAGACAGACTTTTTCTGTAATACAGATCTAAGCTCTTCCTGGCTGTGCCTCCTCTGAGTACCACTCCTGGGAGCGGGAGGACTATATCCCTGGGCATCTCCCCGCTGTGCCAAGTAGCATGGAAGAGAAGAATATGAACCCACTGCCCATTTGCCCCTGTTGAAGGAAGACATGAAGGCAGCTGGGGAGATGAGGAGCACGGGGTGGGGAAACAGAAGCCAGGACAAAAACAGGTAACATGGTGATTTGTGGTGGTCATAGGTTTGAGTAGAGAAGGATTTAGGGGGAGCAGGTAGCAGAGCACTGTTTCAGTCTTGCCAGGAAAGATTAACACGGCCAGTTGCCTTCACGGTGGGAACAAAACGCATTTACTGTGGGGCTTGTATTCAGGCTCCTAATTAGGCAGCCACAGGGGGATGCCAACAGGATTTATGGTCAGTCTACTGGCTCAAATCCTGTCCAGACCAGCAGAGGTTGGAATGCATTAAAATTTACAGCCATCCAGTGGCTCCTGTGGAAGTCCATGTCATCATGGAGAGGGTCCACCAGAGTGCCCAGTAAGCCTGGCGTTTAGATTGACAACTAGAGTCGAGGCAGAGGATAGCAAGGCAAAGCTTCTGCAAATACTCACCACAGGAAAGGTCAGTGGAAGGATGCCACTGCCCAGCCAGTAACTGAAGACGCTAAATGTCTTTAACAAAGAGGTGGTTTAGCCCTTATGTAGCTAGGAACAGAACCTGCAGTTTGCACTGGGGCATATTCTCTGGCTATTACCCACTTTTAAATTTTTATTGTATAACATGAGTAATGGAATTTAAATTTGGTTTGCTCGGATAGCTCACATCTTTGAAAATAATCATTTCCTTGTAAAATTATCTTCAGAAAT
This sequence comes from Columba livia, assembly GCF_036013475.1. Lineage (NCBI taxonomy): Eukaryota > Metazoa > Chordata > Aves > Columbiformes > Columbidae > Columba > Columba livia. The sequence goes on along the minus strand of NC_088603.1, from coordinate 56,774,347 downwards.
GTGAGATGGGAAAAAAAAAAAAAAAAGGTACTCATCTTTACCATTCCTTGCACTGAGTCATCTCTCATCCCACTGAAACCAACATGACTATTTGCTCCATATTCATAAAGACAGCAGGATCCAGCCCAGAACAGGCAAGAATTTTATCTATTTACTTTTAGTCAAACTGAACAGTGCTGTCTATTCACTCTGCCTTTATGGACTCTTGTAATAAAAGGACTGACAGGCACCAGCCTGAGTGAATGAGAGTTGAGGATGGGGGCTGTTGTAACAACGTTACCTGTCTTTCATCAGGAGAAGGAAAAGCTGTTCGAGAGAGACATTTTAGTCATTGCAAATAGCAAATTATAAGGGCTGCACTAAAATGGAGACTTTAATGAAATTCCAGAGCCTACAGGCAAATAATGTTTTTATGTAAATCAGCTTAACGATGAGTTTTTCACCATGAGCATTAGCAAGTGAGCAATTGATTTAAGAAAAACTTGCAATCATCAAAGCATTTTTAACTGTGTGATGGTTGAGTCCATAATAACTGGAAACCATGCCTAAAGTTTGCTCTCTGATCCTAACCACTCATTCACATTGCAAGAAAAACAACATCGCAGGCAAAATCAAACACGTGGTTCATCTACTTACGAGGGAGATGATTTAAAGTAACTTCTGAAATGCAACAATTACATCAGACTAAGTTTTTAAATAATACTTCTGTTTTAAAACTGCTTATGGTCTTGGTTACAATGGACTCTACAGTTCTTTATCAGAATTGAATAGCAGAGGAAAAAAAATCCATGTGCTTCCAGTACACTGGAAATAAGCCTTGCTTCACATATGGAAAGCCATCAGTTTCATTGTATTAGTGTCCCCTTAGCTACATTAGAGTCACTGACAATATCCAGGAAAATAATTTGAACTGGAGATATAGTGCCTGTGTTCTCGATTACACCAATCTATATTAAACCACACCACAAACAGAGAGAAAATAAACATACAGAAACATTGGCATCCCTGAGCTTTGTTCTGAGTGTCAGCAGAGGCACTGTGAAGACGTCTCAGAGATTACAGGGAAAGGTATAAACTCAAAACTATACAATAGAGCACAGCTCCACAAAGGACAAGGGATGGGCGGAGCTGGGGACCCCCCTCATCTCTTTACTGTGATATAGAGGCACTGGCTTGTCCTAGATGATGCAAGCTCTTCTCCGCTGCCCCTATCGCAATCTATCCTTTAGGCTTCCACATGTTAAGTCTGCCTCAAGTTAATTGTCTCCTAGAGCACATGCCTTGCTTTTATCAGAGCAACAGTAGTTTAAAGTCTTAATTAAATACATATGACTGGATTATGCCCTCAGGCACAGCCCTGGGCAAGAGAGCACATGAACTTCAGAAGCCTCAGACACGGCTCGCTAACATTGCAACATGTTTTTATTCTCCTTGATCTCAAAACATGGGTGGACCAGGCAGTGCTTTTGATTTATAGAAGCAGAAAATGACATCAGGCTTATAATCAGTGATTAGTATTTAGGAAGGCGTAGGCCATAACTTTACCTGGTGCCTGCTTTGTGAAGGGACGTTGACAGCATGAGAAGGGACACCTGGCAACTCCAAACCCAGCCAAGTACTGAAATTAGGGAGGATTCATGTTTCCATTTACATTAGTAGCTGTTTAATTCAAGACACCTTCTTGAGCTGGTCTTTAATCATGTCTGATAAGCATGACTGAATCTCATGTTAGAAACATTACACTCCCTTGATTTAGTCTTTCATTTTTTTCCCCAAGAAAGTTACCTTTGAAGATGTTAGTGCCAAAACTAGCCATCGTGGACACCACCATTCCTCCAGGTCCTCTTACATGTTAAATACTTCCTCTTGTTACTCTGCAAACCCTCCCAGCCAGAAGCCCTATCTATTCACATTTTCAAGTGCTCTCTTCAGTCACTATCAGAACGCTTTACAACAACAGTTTCTTTGTGTTTAGCAGCCAGACCACGCAATATTAAAACTCATAGTATTCACTCTGATTGGGAACTATTACAGTCAGTCAAGCATGTGCCATGCAGCAAACAAAGAGAGTCTTGCGATTAAGTCCTTGTGCAATAAGATATGAATATTACCAAGAACAAAAAACCTTTGCACTTGGATGTAAAAGAGAAGCCAAGAGCTTACCACTTTTATTCACAATACCATAAGAAAGGCTGCTTTTCTTTTTTAAGACGTTTATCACATTTCAGAATCAGTCTGCACACATTCCTTGGCCCTACTGCATATCTAAGGATATTTTTAGCCTAATATTTCCATGACAACAAAGCAAAAAATGGTCAATTGGAGAAAATGGCTGAATGAAATCTCAAAATGCTTGTAGAAGCAGCTTCCTAGTGCCCAAATTGTTTCAGTTACCCACTACACTACGCACATTATTGTTTGTTGCTGCTATTTCTAATCATCAAATTAAAAAAAACTGATTTAGAGTGATTAAATAATTACACATTCTGTTATCATACAAGAAAGACTGTTCACTGCTGTCATAGTATGAACACCCTAATATAAGTAAAAGGTGACAGCAAAATGCTGCTTCAGATTGAAGTAAGAGCTCACAGAGAAGAGCAAGAACAGATGTTGTGGTACCCTCTTAGGCAACGGGTAATAGGTCACATGTACCAAGAGGGCGATGGCAAGTGTGACAATTCAAACTCTTTGCCTTCCTGACTTCAGCACAGAGCAGAACTATTTGCAAACAATTCTGGAATAAAGTTATTTACAAAATCTGAAAAAACAAAAGGAAGGACAATTCCAGGCAGTGGCACTGAAAGCAAGGAAAACGCACAAGAGAGCAACCCAAGGCAAGGCATGCATCTCTCCCTGCACTTCAGGATAGTCTGATTTTATTTGCAAGTCACTTAACAGGTCTAACATGGCATAAGGAGAAAATGAGGACAGTTACACCTGTGTTTTGGCACTGTAACTCTACTGAAAGCAAAAGACAGTCAGAGAACGATAACAGTGCAGCAGAACTTGGCACGCTGGTTCCTGCTTTTACATTACCACCTTGCAAACATTTCCACATTATGTTTTCCTTCTTTGTGGAAAAAAAAATGAACAGCAGTGAACAATATGCAATTCTGTCACTAAGTACTTTTTACATTATTGAAAAGTGTAAGATGAACAGCCTTGTACTGTAATTACCCAATGATCAACATTCCACCAAGTTCAGTTGTTCCAAAAAACAATATTCTTTGAGGTCTTTTCTTAGTACACCAAAGACTTACCTGGGTAGGTCTTGTAAGCATTAATTAAACAGAGGAAAAGAGACTTCTGTGTCTTCACAACACAGAGCCGTTCTCTTGTTTACACATCCAAAGCATTTATAATTAATTGAGTTCACCCACTCAGAACCATAAGCCTTGAATAAAAGCTACATGCCAGCTATGCTGCTGTGGTGTGTTTTTTCCCCTTTCCTTTCAGTCTTACAAATGGTTTGCTTTACAACAGCAGGGCACATCTTCCTTCCATTTGCTCAGAAACCACAGGCAGAGAAAGCGTGCTCACGGCCTCTGATTCTCACAGACACCTCTGAGTCACGTCACTGGTTAGCGAAACCCCATCAGCGTGATGCCTTTGCAAACACAGTGCGGTCTCTGGGTATAATGGATAAAAACTTAGCCTTATTCTTTTAAAACAATGCCACCAGAGCCCACAGGGAAAAGAGTGTGGCATGTGTGGGTTTCACTAGATTTACTTTTTCCAGCGAGGACTTGTGAAAGACAAACTCAAAGCCCAGGTTACCCAGGGACACACAGGAGATCCCAGAGTCATCTACTTAATGCACAGCCCCTTTTGAAGGTCTCTTCTTTCTCTGCAACAATACAATCTCTGCAGATCAGAGAATCCTGGATGCTGACAGCCATCACAAGACACATTACAAAGAGAAAAGCCCTTGGCATTCCAGCTTCACACACCCTGATCAGTCTCATTATCGTGGTTTCTATTCCAATACCAGTTCACATACTGTCTGATTGTGGCCCGTGTGCTCCAAGATTCAAAATCACCGGTGTTTTACATGATGCTGCACATATTTGCCACCAGCTCCTCCACGAAAAGGGAGAGGGAACCACAGCCGGCTCCAGGGAGATAAACTCACACTTCAGTGCCACTGCACCTCCTTTCACATGTGGCATGGACTTGTTCCTTCCTCAGAGCTGCTTGGGCCTCTGGTTTGGCAGTAAAAGGAAAGGAGTGCGACCAACTCCTTTTCTAGGAACTGGGACTATGCTCTAGGTATGTTTTTGTATATTTGCACGACATCAACAATGCCAATACCTGTCTTGCTGCCAATAGTATATGGATTGTGCTCAGCAGCAAGCTATGTATAAGCCATAAGGTTGGTCCTAGGACTCTCAGCAAGTCAAATTCCTTTTCAGGAAAGCAATTCACAGGCAGCTCTGCCTGAAGAGACGATGTCCAGCTGTGTTCAAAATCTCAAAAGGAGAGAAAGAAGGTGCCCACATCCCGAGAGGGAGGTTCTGTGGGGCTCAGGATCTGATTCAACTAAGAAAGATTTATGTCAGAATGAGAATTAAGGCTGGAGTTAATTAGATTTAGATCTACAACTCTGTACGATGCTTTCTAAACCTCAGTCAGAAGGAAAAACCTACTTATAAGGAAAATTGCAGTTTTAGCAGGAACCATGAACTGGACTTCTGGTTTTGACTGTAGTTGGATTCACAACCATATGGGATGTAAAAACACAGCACTAAGCCTCTGTTCTCTTTTACAAAGACGGGCCCATCAAACACTGCTGCTCTTCCAAAGCTTGCCCATAAAGTGACCTTCTACAGGAATCACACTATGAGACTTGACTCACTTTACAGTTTCAGCTGTAGAAGGAAAAAGCGGGTAACTGCTGCATTTTGTTGTGCTGCTCTACAGTGAAGGATTTCTTACATTTCGGCTTGAGAAGGCCAGTATGGGACTGCTCACCCATTCAGAAAACTGTTCACAAGGGCATTTTGATTAGGTGCCACTGCTATGGTGTCCTTTGTTAAATTCCCTGGGAATTTATAAGACAAAGCACAAGCTATCAAGAAGGAAAAGATCAAAAGCCTCCTAAGAAATACATATTATATCTGTTACTACATTTCATCTTAGAGCTCCCTTCTGCAATGTCCTATTTCAATAACCTTTTTTTCCTTTCTAAAATACCAACTTTTGTTCACTATTTATTTGCAATGTAATAATTAGGGAAGAAAATTGCTGTAACTACAAAATGGAACTTGACTTTTTAAAACTCAGCAATTCCAGAAGTATCTTTCTCATTACTGGTAAAAAGACAGGGCTACAAAAGGGTTACATTAAGCTGAAAGGCAAGACAAGATAAGATATCCTGACTGTAAAACCATCAGCGAATCTAGTGTTGAAAGCATTGGATGAGTGTATTTGTTTTCAAGTGCAATAAAAATATGGAACTGTGGGGGAGAAATTACTATGAAACATACGCTGCATTTGTGCAGGTGAAAAAGTTACTATCTTGTGATATATACTGGAATAGCAAGGAATGGAAATACCACATTTAAACAAGCAAGAGGACAAAGAATCATAGGCAGACTCGACAAAACACTGCAGAATGAGGAAGGTTTATTCTCTAGCAAAATATATTCAGATGTACATTAGGAAACGGTAAAAAATTGTCTTCAAAACATTGTTCTTGTTGATTATAAAATCGTATACAGATACCAGTATGTCCGTCACCTGAAGGTGTGTGCCAGGTGGCTGGCGCATTCTCTGGCTTTGCGCTTCACTGATGGGACCCCTGGGTGTGAGTCGCAGATGTTCGCTTCGCTGGCTGGCGCTGACATCTGCAAACCTTCAGACCTGCCGCCCCAGCAGCAGTAACTGCTGGCTTGCTCAAGCCCATCCAAGCTGAAGTTGCTGCAGTCACACACACAGGTGAAAGTCAGGGAATATTCTTTTTTATTTTTGGGGATTTTTTTCTAGCAAAGGGTAAGGTCTCCAACCACAGCATGCTTAACTCCCACGGGATTTGCTGCACTGTGACAAGAAAACCTTAATGCAAATTAACAATAGGATGAGCAAGATCTATCAGCTGTTATGTGTCAACACACAAGGGGATGACTATAAAGGCCAGACTGCAGATAACCTAGACTATTTTTAGAACACTGTTTTTCAGAAATAAGCTTGCAGAGAACCTAGACAAAATTAAAAGCAGAGGCAACGGACACCTGGAAAAAGGAAGGAGCAGTGGAAAAAAGATGATTCTGGAGTAAATTCCTTTTGAATTGTCTGCATATTTGTAACATGTACTATTGCTAATTAATACTTAAGTATACAATATATATGTCCTTTTCTTTCCCCTAATTTGCCAGTTATATACATAAAAATACGACAATCCTAATCTTGGAACTGACATTCATGCCTCTTATCGCCCCGTATGTGGCAACATTGAAAAAGGAAAATGCTATGTCTGTTCCTTGCAGTCTGGAAGACAGATGTCAGCTTCCTGCACCTGGAGTAAGGCTGAAGACTTCAGGTGTCCTGCAGAGCCTGGGCCATCACTTTGCCATCTCTGGCAGGAACATGCTGAACATTCAGATGAAATGCTTCAACATCAGGAAACCTCGGTTCTATTCAAACCACTGCCACTGACTTACTGTGGTAGTTTCACTCTTTCCTGACTTAACTTCCTCCTCTATAAGTTGAAGAAAATTATACTTCTGGCAAATCAATCCAAAGCAGAGAGGAATATGAGTGTTTGCTAGTCCTTCCATAAGCCATAACGGAGCTGTTCTTCAGTCACAGGAGAAAAGTATTCTCTTTTGCAAAGCAAAGCTCACGATGACACTCAGTAGGGGCCTTAACAAAATGCATCAGCATCTGTGGGCATAAATTCCCAGAAGGTATCTATGGTGCAGCTGGTCAATCTGCCTCTGTAGAGGTAAGGCACTGCATGGACGCTTCTCTACTGACCTGAAGGGATTGGATTGAGCGGGTCATCACAGGATTTAGCTCTACTTATTACTTAAGCTGCAACCGGTCAGGTCACACTAAAATTGAAAAGGGCATTCCAAATTTCTTTTACAGTATTTGTTTCTTCACATCTGCCCTACACCTATTTTCCCTTTAATCGCAGTCAGGTTTGTACTTTAAAAAATGCCTGGGCTGTAACCCTGTCACTCCTGGTATTACAAACCCCACGGACAGAGCATGGCATTCAGACAAGTGCTGTATTTGGCACCTTGTCAAGCAATCACAAAGGAAGGAGGATGGAATGGAAAGTGAGATTGAAAGTTACTGGTTTAACTGGCTGGCTGTAGGTGCCTATAGCCAACACGGGGAGGGAAAGAAGCATCTATTATGGAAGAAGAGCACTTTCAGGATGCAAATGGTCACATACAACTAATGCAATGATAACAGTAACAGGCACGCTGCTACACAAACCCTGCCCTTTTTACATAATGTACTGCAGATGCATTAACCAAACAGTTTCTTTACATCTTCTGGTGGTGTTCCACCAACACCAGGGGAATTCTCCCTTTCCTACAGAAGCTATAATAGCCTTTTGAAACCAGTTTCACTTGTTGAGATGCTCAAAAACATGTCCACCTTGCATCCAATCTTCACCATTCTGTAGCTTATGTTTAAAACACAACCTGCAGTGCCAAGGAGGTCATACAAAAGCATTTGCAGGTAACATGTTTTAGTTCACTCACCGGGTCAAAAAAGAATCTATTAAAAAATACTACAAATGCTGGTGGTGTTGAGAGCTGAAAAAGAAAGGGCAAACAAAGCCATGAATGAAGTTTTGAGACCACAAGAAAGGAACAAGATGTCCTACTGGTTTGAGTTTTTCAGTTCTAAGAAGAGAGAGAATGATTCTAGGATGAGTTTGCAATAGATTTGTTTGTAGTTCGTTGTTGGGGTTGGTTTGTTTGTTATTGTTTTTTCTCTGCTACCTCTGAGAATTTCTAGTCTGAAAACCAAATACTTGGAACTCTCACCTGCTGTGAACTGACATCACCTCACACAAACGAATCAATCCATCCTACTTGATGTGGACAAAATACCCAGTCTCTTGTTTTTCAAATAGAAATCCTTTATTAGCACACGTACATTCTAGATCCAAAGTCTCAAATAGACCCTAAGGTGACACAAATTCACCTCCTAGCAAAAGGCCAGCATGACATGTGCATTTTTACCATGTCAATTTGGTCTTTCAAAGAAAGCATATGTGCATGTACATTTTCCACCTGTACAAAGCTGTTGTAGACATCCAACTGATGAGTGCCACAATAGGACTCCAAAGAGGTAAATGTGTACCTAGTACTGTTGTTTTATAGTTTTGACAGTTCGTTTTTCCATCCCCTTCCTGTCTTGGAGAATTTACCTACCATAAAGCAACTGGCATGACCCCAGAGAGGGCTGGCAGATACTACTTTGCGTCAGCTGCCATCATGCAGGAATCTTTTTGTCAGCCTTGACAAGCTGTGGCTTCTAAAATCAAAGTGTTTTGAAGGACTAAGTAACTTTTAGCCCAAGGCACAAAATTTTGTGTTTAATTTAACCTTTTAAATATTTTCCAACATCTAGACTATATGCTCCTTCCACACTGGCTGTCAAAAGTCTGATGCATCTTGTTAAAATCAACGGAAGAACTCCCACTGATTTCAGTGTTACAGAGACCACACCTGCCTCTTCTTATTTTCCTTCCAAAAAAAACCAGTGTCCTCAGCTGCAATCTGTTCCTTTCACATCCACATGTCACTCAGTCCTGCTGCCCTTCTCCAAAATATTTCTAAAGCTCCTGCAATCTTTCTGTTAGAAAGTAGAAAGACTAAGAAAAAAATCTGCTAAATGCACTGCCAAATGGATTGATATTCCACAGTACATTACATGCATGGGTCAGCTAAATCATTTATGCATGTCACAGAAGTTATTACTTGGCATTTCATTGCATCTCAAATGCAACAAATTTAAGAAATTTAGTAAAATAAATAGATCTGCTAAAGGAAAACCAGATTCTATTTTCCAACCTGCACAAAACCTAAATGGGATAGTTCAGAGGCAGAAACTTTGTCTTTACACTTATTATATATATTTAAAAGGTTTCTACTGAGACACTTTCTAACAGAAGAAAGCACAATATGAGATTTTTAATCCATCACAGAAGCTCAGCGCACTTCTTAGAGAAGTGGTAATTACAGAGGTGCCTGCTAGCAGTGCTACTGTTAAGGCTGTGTCGGAGGTTCATTATTAACCCAGTTTTCATGGTTTCACAGCTCAGTCACAAAACACCCATAATCTGGCCTCAAAACACCATAGAAAATTTCATCCGAGAAGCAATTTATTTAGTTACTTTTTCTTCTTGTAAAAGAAAAAAAGGGAATTCTATCAATTTTTCATGCTTTTCTATGAATATATACCAGGCAGAGAGTTAATTGTAAAACAGCAAATTCTGACACTCTTCAGTGTAATCCTTACCCTGTTTAAATTAACAGATAATTCTCTTGACTGCACCAGGGACAGGATTTCAATCTTTGTGTTCTGGAGAAGTTCAGATCCTGCTGCCCACAGATCTGCTCTGCCAGAGCAAGTGCCTTCTCCCATTTAATTTATGGCCTTCCCAAGCCTGTTCCAGCTGCAACATGATGCAAATTATCTCAGACCCCGCTGAAAGGCATCACTGTAGATGATTACACTCATGCACTGTCACATCTCCCTGTTTTGAGCATTGGGAAGTGTTTCTGGTACAAGTAGAGCCAGGGTCTTTTGAACGAGATGTTCTAGAGAACAATTGGAAGGCCCCTCTGGATGGCTGCTCACAGCTCTTGAAAAACACACTTCACATGAATCAGTATGGGGTTAATCTCTGTGCATTCCCCGGGCACAACCACCACTGACAGTGTAGTGTAACATGCACAGCCAGGTCACCAGAGTTTTAAGGGCTGTACTCTACTACTGGCTGAGTACCAGAGGGACTTCACCAACAGCACCGAGACTTTGTCAATCTTTTTGAAAAAGGACCATCTTTCGCAACAAGGTTGAAAGCTGGCATGAGTTTCCAGGATAAGGCTTTAAACGAAGCTTTTCATTTGACTTGACTCTGCCTGTGAAGCCTTTGCCTTTGTAAGGTTGAAATCATGGGAACCTTAGCTGGTCTGTTCAATTGCCCCCTACTTTTTGGTCAGGGAAATCAGTAGAGCTGCAGCTGAGATTTCTCCTGGCTAAGTTTCATTTTCTTTCCCTCAAAAGTCAGAGAGAAATTTGAATGGAAAAGCAGCATGAACGCACAGGAAAATTCCATCTGCACCAGAACATGATAAACAAAAAACACAAAGTTCAGAGCCTTTCTGTTAAGGTGCCACAACTGAAGCCCACACATCTGAAGTCTCTAGATCACCTGAGCTGCGTCCAAATGCTTGCTTATGTTAGCTAGCCTAGTAAAATGCTGACACCTTTCGGAACCACAAATTAAGATGATCTGAAGTATCAGGATTGGAGCAAGTAATCCCGTAATTACAATTGATTACAAGGCCAGTAATCAAACAGTCACTTCAAAACTAGTGTGGTGGTGAGTGATGACTTCTGGCAGAAAAGCCAACACATGCAACTAAATGCAGTAGCATCTTCTCAAGCACCACAGACGACTCTGCCACGGCTGTCTCCAAACTGCGCTCCTACAATCCAAAATGCCACTATGCGCCTTTTCTTTTACATTTTCACCTTAATACAAAAAAAGGTACGTGACGGGTTCTCCAAAATCTACGGAGGACTCAGGGAAAAGAAGAAAGTATAAAACCAAAGCATATTGCTACTGAAATTTATTTCTCAATTTTGTGACATGTCAGGCATAGACTTCACGCAGTTCACAAAGGGCAAGGGAAATTATGAATCTATTAGCTATGCAGATTTAATATTCCTCACAGGCAGCTCATAAAGCTTACAATAATATCTTGTAAACAGGAAAACACTTGAAAGCCTGAATCCAGATGCACGCTAATTACAGAACACTTATCCATAAATCAAGAAATCCTAGGCAAGCAGTGAGAAGGAAATAGTTCCATCTCTCCCCACAAACCCAAGATGCCCCAGTGAGCAGGGCTGGCTCATTCCACCTCAGGCAAACACCTTTATCAATAGGAACAGGAAAAATGCACCCCTTGGAGGTCTCCAGGCTAACATAGACTGTAGAAGTTTAGAAGTCAGAAATACAAGTTTGCTACTATACCTGAGAAGCTAAGGAGAATTCCTTGTTGTAAAGCAAAATCTTCATAATGTATTTGTATTCTGTTTTACAGAAATATATTAAAAATATTCTTTCATCTTTATATCTTGTCTAGCAATTAAGCAGATAGACTAATCTAATACACTGTAGGCATACTGCTTTTCGGTGTGGTAAATCTGTTCAAGTGTTGCCTGACAATTCAAAGTGGTTAATCACACATCAGTTTGTGTGGGTTCCCAGGTGTCTCTGGAGTAACCCAGAGTTACCAGGTTATAAAGTGATTTTACCCTCAGGAAGCGCCGCTCAGCAGGTTGGATAAACATCAAGTTAGTAGGAAGACAAACCCAGATTCTGAAATCTCTACAAGCCCCTGACAGACTTGACATGTTCCAACTGTAGACTGGTTTTAATGGAGTAGAAAAGGAGAAGTACAACTGCAGTCCCACACCTGTAACACCCGTGCTAGAGAACGGCAGTGCTAAGAAGCATTTCTGTGTGTAGATTGATTTTTGAAGCTAGAGGCAGGAGAGAGATGTGTCCACAAGACATGGGCTGCACCAAAAGCTGCTTCCCTTCCTAGGATCTGCCTGCTGATCTCAGAGGAACCCACGGAAGCCAAGAGCCCTTACCCACAAGTTGCCTGGAAAGCTCCTTGATACTCCTCTATTGCAAAAAGATTACACATTTATTCTGAGTGCTTTTTCCCTCTTGTGTTTGCACACTCTGCTTTTTATTTTTTTTTTTTGTATTTCTGCCACTCAGAAGTTTCCATCGGGAAACATGCTGGCAAGTTACAACCACAGCTGAATTCTGATACACGTGCATTGCCCATCTTATTTTTAAACCCAGTTTGCAACATAGCAGCAACGCACTTCATAATGGATTTTGTTTCTTATGGTGTAAATGATCTATTCCCAATATAAATAAAACACACAAAGATGATTATTTTTTCTCCTGATACTTTTTTAAAAGTTATTTTTAACATTTCCTTTTAAGATCTTCCAATGGATGGAGATCACTATTGAACTTGTAAGGTATCCCAGCCATGAAAAAGAAACGGGTCAGGAAAAAAGTAAAACTGAGAGGCAAAGAGGAAGATCATCTTTGAAAATGAAACAGGATATGTTCCACTTTCACATTTGAGGCCTGAGATGCATTTACATTTAGGTTACATCATTATTGGTTTTTTCTGATTACGTATGAGAAAGCAAAAACCACAATGACAGTAGTCGAACACTGGAACAGGTTGCCCAAAAGGAAACTCCGTCCTTGAAGACAGTAAAAATTTGAGCAGAGTCTAGAGCAACCTGCTCTAACCCAACCTGCCTTGAGCTGGCAGTTGAACCAACCAACCAAAGATTATTGAACAATCATATTCATAACTTTTTTATAGTGTGAAGCAGCCACTAAGAAGAAGCAAGATTATCAGCATACACCGTCTAATCATGGAAAGCTGCCTTAAAACATCCCCAGAGTGAGAAGAAATTAGACCCGTAGCTCTTAATCTCAGGAATGGGTTTAGAGCTACAAGGGAGCTGTGGAAGCTCAACCCCAGTAAGTAAACACGTCACCTCCCCACATCTCTACTTCCCACCACTACAGAAGTGAATAAGTACCTGCCTGGCACACAGGCTTGGCTGCCAAGGAAAAGGAAGGGTCCGGAAGAAACGCTGTTGTCCACTCTTAGAGGTCTCACTGTAGCAGCAACTTTTGGTAAAAGAGACTTGGAAAAAAATCCGCAGGCAGGACAACTTTTAAAGAGAGACCGCATAATGAAATTACCATAGATAATTCAATGAAAGCGGAAGGACAGAAAGAAGCATTGTTACGGAAATTTAATTAATAAACAATTACAGTAAAAGTATTTATTTCAAGCTTGGTGGGGTTTATTATTTATAAAGAGCTATTAGCACTGAGATATGGGAGGAAATTATATCTGCAACTAATGGGGTAAAGAACATCTAAAGTATTGAAAAGGTTGGAGAATAGCTTGGAAGTGTAAAACGCTATTTGTCCAAGGCTCTCAAGATCCTATTACCAATATCAAAGACCTTGCAGAAAGATGGTTCTGCTGGGCAGGAGTGTTTGAGCCCTGCAGGGAGACAGTAATTTATCCCTGCTGACCTCCCACTCTCTGAGTAAGTCTGTTCTGGATATAAATGGTGTTCTTGACATCTGGCAGTAAGATGACAATAGGGCTAGATTTACTAGCTAGTTAGCAAGAAAAGCCAATTATCAAAAGGTTTCCTGTATCATATGCACACTTTTTCAGAAGTGAAATGAGGAAATGAGTTATTACAGCACTACAACACAGATACAATTCTGCCTTTCTCATGGAAGGTCAAATAAGTTTTTCTGTCTAATAAAATTGTCCAAACACCCTTGTATGAGTTGGATAAATGTTGTCATAATGTCTGCAAGGCATGAGAGATGGAGTAGCTGGCTGAAACTGGATGATGACATATCAGGGTTACAATCAAATTTCTGTATTATGTGAATGGAATTATCTCCCTTTTATACTGATTTTTTTTTGTGCCATGTTGAACATTGAAGAAGAGCCCTTCAGAGGTTTCACTCCTGCAGAGAGGTATAAAAGAGCTTTCTTTTAGATGTGAAGCAAACTCCCTCTCTCCCATAAGCTAAGACAAAAATTCTATATTTAATACATACACTCCAAGTTCTGTTTTGATTAATTACTTTCACAGTATGCTTTAAATACATTACCAAAAGATCCACAAAATGCTCCAAAACTAGAAATGGTGAATTATTGACGCTGATCTCTTCTTTAGGACCTTTAAACCAGTGATGGGCTTGGTCAATAAACCATCTGCTGAATTTGCCCTCTCAGGCAAGCCCCTGATAAAATTTGGCCTTTGCTCAGAGACCTATGTCCTTGGGGACCCTATTCTCTCCATCAGCAGAAATGTTCAAGTTTGATGGTGCTGAGATCTGACACAGACCAGACAGCCTCCTTACCTCCTGAATAACTTTGCATCCATGAATTTAACTTATATCTTTCATTACAAAAAACTGAATGCAATACCTTTCTTTTTTTTAAATGTATTTAATAAGAAAATAACTGAAACAAGGCTGAGTACCTTACTACTGTTGTAGAGTGCATAAGACCTTCTGATGCATGTGCTGATACCCTTCCAGCCACAGCTGCTTCCCATTTCCACTGCATTTTGTCCTGTTTTTCTACAAAGATAAAACCACTTGGGCCAAATTCTCCACGAGAGGTCTCTCTACATGGTTGTACATGAAAGGTGCTGGGCCTGATGGCATGCAGGGGCTGCATGCAAGCAATTCTTACTGAATTCAGTGGGGACTAACTTGGCTTGCAGCAGCTTCAGAAACATGCCCAATGGAAGTATCCCAAGGGAGAGCATTGAGGCCCCTGTGCAATGGAGCAAAGGGTGGGGATCTATCTTCCAGGGAAATTCCACCAAATCTCTAGATAACATCATCCAAACCAAACCTTCCAGAAGTGGTAAAGACAACTGTTTTGTGAGTCAAAGATGACACTGTAATCTCTCACTGTCAATAGTAGAAGATTATCAAAAACAACATTATCTACGTAAAACTGATCCATTAAAATAAATTATGTGACTTCAGCACCTGTGGTGCTCAATACCGACATCCAAAGTTCAAAGCAGCAAAACAATAGCAATCTGTTCAGGCATTTATCAAATGCTAGGCTACATGAGAAAAATACAGCTGCTAGCCACACCACTGGATTTCAGGAAACTCTCTTCATTTCCTCCAGTGCATGATATGCACTATGGTATCCTTATACCAAAGCTAAAACAGAAAACACTTTACAGGCCCAGGAGTTCTGAACCTAAAGCAAGTACATTGCTGACATGACTGGAAGAGCAAAATGGTATGTGAACCCGTATTTTCAAACTTTGCCACCTACAGTCAGATTCCTCCAGACCCAAAGCAAGGATGTGCCATTCCCTATAGTACGCTGCCAGGTACACAGTGGTCTGATGGATTCTACTTAAATTACTCTATCCTGGGGAACAACTGCATGATCAACAAGTGACTCCAGAAGTGCAGAAGGATGTAGGCCATACCTGATATCTTCAGCAGGATCTGGAGAAGAAGGAATAGTGCAGACCAGATCAGAAATTATAGCTGCCTAAAAATGTAAATGCTGGAGCATGGAAGGCCACGCATTCCCAGCTCCTAACAGATTCAAGCAGGAACTGCATACTACATAGCCTCTTTTCAATCTCCTGGTAGTGGCAGCACAGCTCCCCAAGTCCTCACTACTTTCTTGCAAAGTTTGTTGCAAAGTTTGTTAAGCAACAAGTTCCTGCTTGGCAAGAGTGAACTCTCTGAACTTTCCCCTTACCTTAAGATTAGGCAAGCCTGAAAGCACGCCAGTGTCCCCCAAAAAACAGTCACAATTTTCTGTGTCCTCCTAAATCTTGTGAGTTAGGAGAGTTAGTCAAATTAGGGACTTAGCATATAGTGTGCAAGAAAAAATGATAACAGCGATTATCAAAACAATGTGATAAATGAAGGAGAACAGGAAAAGGCTGTGATTTCCGCACCGCTTGGTTGGGCATCCTCCTCAGGCTGAACTCTTCTGCCACCCTGGGGGACAAGATGCCAGGTGAAGCTGAGGGCTGTCCCTATAGTCTGTGTGTCCAGAACAACAGGGTCACCCAGCAGCACTGGCACAACAGTGCCATTCTGCTTCCACACGTGAGATAAGCCCAGCTGCAGAAGAGTAAGAAGGCTGGAACCAGTTGCGTCAGTCTGATGTTCATTCGATGAGATGACTCCACAAATCTTTGTCTTTCCTAGGTAAAGGATCGGCCAGGCAAGAGTCAGGCTGTTGGACTGCAAGGGAAGCTAGTGCTGTCCCTCAACCTGACAACATCTGGGAAGAAAACAACAAACAGATCCAGCATGCTCACAGTGGGCTTAAAAAATAAAAAATGGAACAGAAAAGAGAGGAAAACTCATGGTTCCTTCATTACCACCTTTTCCGAGGCTCATTCCAACTTTGATAAACCGTAACAAACCCCTCC
Organism: Columba livia; assembly: GCF_036013475.1. Lineage (NCBI taxonomy): Eukaryota > Metazoa > Chordata > Aves > Columbiformes > Columbidae > Columba > Columba livia. The sequence continues at coordinate 56,758,069 of NC_088603.1, read as the reverse complement.
TCTCTTTCCAGCACAAGAGCTTTCAGAAACTGTTCCTTAAAGAACAAAAGGAAGATGAATATACTATGCAGCAGGGCACAATTCTTTTCAGGGTACAACTTTAAAGTAATTCCCAATAGTTCAGATTGCAAACAAACTAGAGGTGGCCTAACACTACCAGATGAGACACTAAGCAGGGAGTATGGAGACTGAAGTCTTACCTGCAGTTGTACCCATGCACTGGCAAGTCACTTCCTCACTCTGTGCCTCTGTTTCCACCTCTCACCTTTTAATCTGTCTTCCCTATCTCAGCTTTCAAACATTTGCACTGAACTTATCCAAATCTTCAAAAATCTGGTGTTAGCTCTTCAGGACAGAAACTACCTTAGCACACACAAAAGAAGGTCTATTCTTTATGGGAGACGGTAGACACTACTGTAATTAAAAAAAAAAATAAAAATAAAAAAAAAAAAAAAATAAAAGCAACTAGTACCAATTTGAAAGTTACAAAAAAATAATAGATTTGTGCATCCAAACCAGGTCCTAAATGTCCCAAGGCTCAGTGTAAATAGCACAAAATCACCAGTAAAATGTTACCACAACTTCTTGACCATTGCCTTGGGAATTAGTGGATGTCCAGTCTCTGATGCATTGATACAATGTCTATGCTTGTTTAAGGTTAAGTAGATGAGACAAGGGACCTTATAAGCTGTGTCTTCTGTGACTGAGAACTATGGTTTAGTGAAGAAAGGCTTGCTCTGACTTAAGCGTGCCTAAGATCAGGCATTACTTCTCATTTAAACCTTTCCAGTTCACCTTGAGAGAGCTTTCTGAAACTCCCATTACCAACCTGTCAGAGCTCTCATTTTAGTATCAGCTTTGTGCAAGCAGAGGTTTTGTAATGTCTTTAAGCACTGCCAGGAAAAGTGGAGAGCAAGTAGTGTGGGGACCAGCCAGGCTGTCCCAGCATGGTGTCACCAAGCATGCATGCTGCAACACAAGCACCTTCCTCCCTGTGTGGGAATGCATAATCAACCAGCCCTGATCTCCACAATACAAACAAAATATGTTCAAGTGTCAAAACAAGTTGTGGAAAAGGAGAGAAAGATGTAGGAAAAATCTGATTTGCAGACTGGTCTCTCAGTTAAGCTACCACGACACAAGCATGCAGGAAGCTGAGAAATAGCTGTCTAATGTCTTGTATGGATTGACCTATATTTCCATTTATAGAATCATAGCATCATTTTGGTTGGAAGCGACCCTCAAGATCATAAAGTCCAACTCTTAACCTAACTCTGGCACTAAACCATGTCCCTAAGAACCTCATCTATGAGTCTTTTAAACACCTCCAGGGATGGTGACTCAACCACTTCCCTGGGCAGCCTGTTGCAATGCCTGACAACTTTTTCTGTGAAAAAAAAGTTCCTAATATCCAATATCCAATAGTATTTTTCTGATAAGTTGCTGCCTACAATTCTGGCACATTATAACAGAAAAACTAACAGGAAATGCAACAACAAAGGTTAAAGGGCTGATCAAAGGAACCAAAGCAAAGGGTTCTTGAGAAACTTCAATGGCCCTGAACTGGGAAATAACTTCATCTAGGCTCAGACTGTGCTTCTCTTTCCAAAGCTAAGCCTGGCTCAAATACGGTTAAACTACTATAAAGGGTACCGGGCTGAGGAAAATAAGGAAGAATTTTAAAATTGTGTGTAGGATGGAAGATAACCAAAAAGCATCAAGAAGACTACTACACGTGCAAAGAGATGAACAGAAAGAACATCAAAACCATGGCATGTCTTCCTTGGGAGAGACACAAGCAGTAGATGCACCTTTGGGGACACAAGTCTCTCTCATTGCTTCATATCAGTTTTTTCTCTGACACCTTTAACTAATTTGTCTTCACGCTGTTGAAGATGCTACTGTGTTGCTCCAGTTTTTACGTTCTGTGGACTCCTGAAAGTTAAAGTCATGCAGCTAATTCTAATTTGCTCAAAGGTATAGCAGGATGGATTTCAACAGCCTCATCTCTATTTTCTCCCATTATGCACTCTTCCATAAAGTGAAGTGCATGTGATTTGAGAGACATTGGGGTAATGAAAATACAGACAGCAAATTTTTTTTTGTGGGCTGGACTTGTTAACAGCTTGTCCAGAAAAAGGAAAACTTTGCAAATACTCCAGCTTCGTTAAAGCTTTTGTTGATTATGACTGTTCTCTATTTATTTGGAAACACTGGAGGCAACAACATCCTTCAAATATTCCTACTTTGGAAGCAGCCTTTTTATTGGCTTCCTAAAGAAATGTAAAGGATATCTTTTCTAAAAAGAGCCCTAGATTAAAGGGCTGACTGTTTTTCAGTTTTGGGGACATTTCTGTACATATTCCATAAACACATACTTATATGGCTTATACTGACCGGCCTTATATCTGCAGATGTATCAGGATCTCTCAGACTTGACTTCAGTTGCATGCTTTTTTTTACCATTATTTCCCTGTTAGTCAACAGGTATAAACATAATTTCTGCTCTCTGCAAGGCCTATCTTCCTTCTTTGCTATTAATAAAAATGCAGCAACAATAACAGCAACAAATTTAAACAAACAACTGCTGCACAAGCTTCTGCATAGAAGTGACACAGAGATGACTGGTCACACTTGGAAATGGTTTTCTTAGTTGTCAGGTAGTAAAACAATCTACAGAAAAGCCAGTAGATTAACAGGGGTCCCTGGTATTTGGCTGCCTTCAGTGCAATTGGCACTGTGACTGGTGACCAGTCACTGTTGGGGTTCCGCAGGGATCCATCTTAGGGTCAGTGCTCTTCAATGTCGTCATACATGACTTAGATTCAGAACTTGAGGAAACACTAAGTAAGTTCGCTGATGACACAAAATTGGGAGGGGCTGTTGGCACTCTCGAGGGCAGAGGGGCCCTGCAGAGGGATCTGGACAAATTGGAGAAGTGGGCTATCACTAACTGCATCAAGTTCAACAAGGACAAGTGCCAGATTTTGTACCTGGGACACGGCAACCCTGGCTGTACAAAGAGACTTGGGGATGAGATGCTGGAAAGCAGCTCTGTGGAGAAGGATCTGGGGGTTTTGATTGACAGCAAGTTGAACATGAGCCAGCAGTGTGCCCTGGCAGACAAGAGGGCCACCCATGTCCTGGGTGCATCCAGCACAGCATTGCCAGCCGGGCAGGGACGTGATTGTCCTGCTCTGCTCTGCACTGGTGCGGCCTCACCTGGAGCACGGTGTGCAGTTCTGGGTGCCACTGGATAAAAAAAGATATTAAGCTACTAGAGAGAGTGCAGAAGAGGGCTACAAAGTTGGTGGAGGGTTTGGAGAGGAAGCCGTATGAGGAGTGGCTAAAGTCACTTGGCTTGTTCAGCCTGGAGAAGACTGAAAGGAGACCTCACAGCGGCTACATCTTCCTCACAAGGAGAGGAGGAGGGGCAGGTGCCAAACTCTTCTCTTCAGTGACCAATGACAGAACCTGAGGGAACGGCAGGAAGATGTGTCAGGGTTGGACATTAGGAAAAGGTTCTTCCCCCAGAGGGTGGTGGAGCACTGGAACAGGCTCCCCAGGGAGGTGTCACGGCCCCAAGCCTGACAGTGTTCAAGAAGAGACTGGACAACACCCTCAGACACATGGTGTGAACAGTGAGGTTGTCATATGCAGGGACAGGAGTTGGACTTGATGATCCTTGTGGGTTCCTTCCAATTCAGGACATTCTATGATTCTACGATAATTCCAAATAGCGTCAAAACTTTCCTAGTCATTTTAAGGATAGGCTAGTTTGATACTGTGCTCACAGAAAGAACCTACATCGCACCTCAGTGAAATGTTTTTTTGCACTCTGCCTCTCCGTATTGTTGTATAAGCCAAAAAAGTGTGCCAGAAATTGCAGCGAAGCACAGCGTGTTTACTTTCCTGGAAGACCCATTATAGGCTGGTTCTTTCATTGCAGTACCCTCCAGGCCTTACCACAAGGTATTAATATAAATCCCTAGCAGCATGTAGCCTCTTCCCTCCTCCTTCCTCTCCCCAAACCCCAACCATTTTATGGTTACAGTAGATGGTTACTGTTTATCACTGGCTGTCACGAAATCCCAAATTGCTACAGTTCTGCAGGAATGCAAAACTGGCTGTAGTGCGACATTGCCTCGGCAGCTGTTAAGGCCTTTTGTTTGCTGGGTATTAATAGAAGATGAGTTCTGTTCTGCCAGCATTCATGCTGCAGTTTGGAAGCGATTCCCTATCTGGCTCACACCAATTACATATCTGTCTGGCAACATTATTCTGCAAGTTTGTGATATGCAAAGTGGAAATGCATACGCTTATCTGGGAAAGGTATTAATCATTTTCAAGGTATAAGAGTAGATCACTAAAACAAACACAAACTTTAAACCTCTGTGGTACCTGAAAATGCTGTATGGGTACGTATTAAGAAATTACCTTCATTTTGAAAAGTGATAGGGCCGTCTAGGTGGTCTTGAACCAGGCTATCAGCAAATTCAAAAGCAACATGTATTTTGCCCAAACACCTCCAAAACACAGAAGCATGTATCAAAAAGAAAAAACCACTTGGCATTGTCACTAACCTATCACACAAAAGGCATTTTTTTTAATCAAGGGAGATTTTAAATATACCTGAAAAGTAACCCTTAGTGACTCAGACTGGTCAATCCACTGAGAATACTGTGAAAGTACAGCTTAAACAACAGAGAAGCATCTGAAATTGCAGAATTTCAGTTTTATTTACTTCTGTACAAGCGCAGTTAACACAAAATACCATTACGATTTTTCCGCCATGCTTTCCTTTGTGTTCTCCACTCCTGATGCACTTCTACAAATCTCTCGTAATATGGCTAGTTTCTTCTGCCCATAGTGCATAATTTCTGACTAGTGTGGTCCTCCAGGTTGATGTTTTTTGCCAGTAATTATCATTACAACTCTGTCTGTCAGAAGATTACTATTGTGATAATCTGCCACCACCAAGAAAATAACTTCCAGCCACATTGGCCTTTACTCACTCCTACTCCAGGTCCCAGAACATTGCATGCAAACGCTACCTACAGCGACTAGATGTACAATGACCGCAAGGCTACACAGATAGAGTGTCATATTTCATTTTCTTGTTAATTTTCAGAACATGAAAGAAAGAAAGGATAACTAATTGGGGAATGTTAAGGCTTTTGAACAAAATACTCCCCAAAACATTATATATGCCTCCAGATTCAAAATATAGAAAATGAGTAATAACTCTGTATTTACTTGACCTCATTCCTAATGCTTCTTTTTCTATATTAATGAGAATTTCACTGTTGCAAATCAGTCAGTCCTTAATACCTTTAATTTTTCAAGTTCCTTCATACAGCTCTTTAATAATAAAAAAAAAAAAAAAAGGCTTTTTAAGCTCTTTATGTCAAGCAGCTGGCTGGTCACAGCAAAAGGGTAATTTCCTTAAATGTGGTACAAAAACACCGCATGGGGATACCTAAAAACTTTGACTTCTGAAGTTGGACAGGATGATCTCCATAGCCCCACAATAATAAGCTTATTTCACCTCACACAATTGCACCAGGAAAAAAGTTAAATCTTCTTTATACATCTCAAGAACAGGAACCAAACCAATCTGCATGGGGTGCCTTAAGTTCTTGAGAACTTTAAATTCTCTATGTAAGGTTAATTATTTGGCCTTACTCTGATTTCCCCTTTATCGTGGTTCCTGCCAGCTATGATGGGCCAAATGCGGCAGTGTATACCGTAACATTTTCTGAAGCACTGTGTGGTTGATAAATTGCCAATATTGACTCATGTGGTGAACAGATACCAAGGTACAGATAGTTACAGGAAAAGCAAAAGCATAAATTAAGGGCTGTCTTTGTAAGTAGGCTACTCAGTTTTATAGTGAATTAATGCTATAATCAGCAAGAACCCAATCAATAGCAAGTTAAGGGAAGTACAACATAATGCACAGAAAAACAATGCAGATACCTTGAAAATAAATAACCATGTTTTAGCTACCCACTGTATGTCTTCACAACCACTAAATAAAAAGACTACATATCTCAGAAAGTACCAGATTAACAGACGCTAAGAATACTCCAGCTAGAAGAGTCACTAACACTTGCTTACCTTTATACCCTCCTCCAGTCAACACTACTGGCCATTTTTGGAGACAAGACACTGGGTCAGGTTAACTTGGGACCAAATTTGTAATTTGTATACCATGTTACCACTAAGTGTACCCTTGCACTGTCCTCCAGGTTCTCTCAGTTCTGTAGCGAATGGCAAGAAAAATAAAATAGATTTTGGCAACCAGTATCTTTCCAATTCCTGCAAATGTCACCATATTGTGTGATATGCAATATAAAAGGAAGATATGGTCTTTGTCCAAAAAATAAAAGTCTGAAGAAAGGTGGTTTACACTGTCCTCTTTGGATAGAAAATACATGAGGATTTCAGACACTGCGATTTTTAACATAACATTTAATCAACTGCAAAGCTGTGTACCTTGGTGTATAAGTCTCAACAATGAGCAGGAACCCTCTAGTATGCCTTTAGATACATGAAATTCACATACATCAAAATTTTTCTCATATGCGGATACTCTTAGAGCCACTCAATAGTCAAGTGGCTGTAAGAATATCCACATATGCTGTTATTTACCTCTGCCTACTTCCTTTTTTAAATGTTAATTCTGGACAAGGCCATGATTTTTGCTTGATGAGTGCACTGGAACATAGTTTCAGGACTGAGATTCGCAACCTAATGATGGCAGCATTAACAAATTACCAAGAGGCAGCAACTTATCAAGCGTGGGCTGCCCAAGTACAGTGTAGTAGAACATAGTTTTAAGCATCAGTGAAGGATGGTTATGCTAAGTTGCATTTTCTTACAGTAGGGCAAGTGAAGAATGTACATGCAATCAATTAACAACAGCTACTATGTCTCAGCTAATGAGGGCAACTTATTAAGCCGACATAATTCATTGTGCAGCCGAGCTCTTAATGAAATGTAGCCCACCTGAAGAGGATTTCTCACATTGCCTCTTTCTTTTCTGTTGCAGATTAGGCAGGAAAACTAGTAGAAGCCCAGTCCCACTTCCACCCTTTTTCAATAAACCAAGCTACTAAGGCTTCTCCAAAATGCAGTTCTGGGATTTCATACCTCCTCACCACACTTCTTTAACAGCTAAAAGAAAGCATAATCAGCCTCACAGATTAGTAATCACAGCTCAAAAAGGCAGTTGCAAATCGAGCCTGCTTTAAAGGTTAGATCCCATAATGGATTTCTGCTGTGAAATCAGGATAACTAAAATCAATGTTCTGATATACTAAACATGATATACTAAACAATTTCCCATAAATGTTTTTTTCAAAACACAGGATATAAGCATTCTGTATTTCCTGTAGATATTTCAGCAGTTCCCTTATTTCTTTAGAAGCACATTGTCAATTTAACTTAATACTAGGAATTACAGACCATCAGCAATGCTTCATACTGCAAAGAGATAACCTATTTCTAGGACTGAGTATCTGTAAGATCTCTGGCTGTAGCATCCGTGCTTATACCAGATACTTAAGCTCGAAGTCATAGATTCACCTAATCAAGTACAATACATACGCTTTCCAAATCCTTTAGAATGAAGGTTACATCAACGATTCTCTTGATTGCTCTCAAAGTCTGGCAATCTTAAACAGAAATACTTGCCTATCATGCAATTTATGTATACTTTTACAAAACTTCTGAATTTTGCCCAGCAGGCTAAGGTAGCTCATCAGAAACATTCAGTACAATTGAAAAATGGAAACCACTGCATGCTAGGCTTCTTCACGCTTAACTCCTCCATGAGGATGCTCTTTCACTGCAGATATTTTGCTATAGATCTCAGTCCAGTCTTTGTTCTCCAGAGACGACCATAAATTCCATTCACACTAGCACAGGGTAACTCTTTGAAAAGATGAAGGACTCAAATGGTCAGGTTCACTTTGGTCAGGGATGTATGACAGCCAAGCCTGGAAGTGTTAACCTGCTGTAGAATGTACGTAATACTTTGCAGGAGCAAATTCAGTGTTTCTGTATTTTGCTTGCTAAGGAAGTGGAAAAGAGTTACACTGTATTGCATCAGATGCCCTGGGTAATAAATGAATATAATGAGGAACAATTTATTTGAAATCAGTGTACCTTGCTGCAACTACATATTGTTATACTTTTGTCAGTCTATATGATGATCAGAACTCTACTGTTTTTATCTCTGAATCCATCTGAATCTGGTAGAAGCCAGATGCACAATGAAGTTTTCCAATTAAAAGTCAGTGTGAATCTTCTTAGAGTGAGATTATGCCCCTGAGTTCCTCTTTTTCTTAATATGATATTAAAGGTTATGCAGCTCATTACTAATGATATGCTCCAAATAACAGCAAATGGACTAGAACACATAACTGTATATATATATATATATATATATATATATATATATATATATATAAATGTAAGTAGTCGATATCCAGAAAATTCTTTGCTTGCAAAAACTGTGGTTTTCTACTCTATAAAATGTTTCAGTTCCTCTCAATACATTCAAAAGTTTTGGTAACATTTTTAGCTGTTCCTAAAAGGACTTATTGGGCATAAAAACATCCTAAGAACAACTTAAGCAGTTCACTTATCTTTCTGCAGTGACTGAAATATACCATAGCAGGATAGGAAAAATACTTACGCTCCACAAAGTAAGAGCTGGCATCAATCTTCCAGATAATCTGACCACGGTGAGAGCCATTGACGCCACGGTTCTTGTAGTCCAAAAAGTTTTCGGACAAGACCTCATCTATAAACAAAGAAAATGGTCTTATCAAGCACCTGTTATGACAATGTGCATAGCAGAGTCAGGCTAAAAATATGCCTTTGGCTTGACAGAACATACTAGAGCTGCTAGACAGCTTGGCACCACCTGTTGAGAAGTTAGAATTTTCACTCATATTTTTTAAAAGTGCAGCTCTCCTTAAAAATCACAGCTTTTCCTGAAATGTAATTTTAAAAAATATATCCCTATGAAAACATCTAGCTTAGCATGGATGAACCCTTATCTAATTAAACATAATTATCTACCTGTAAGAGAACAGTAGCAAAAAATAATCCCCCCTTTGCACCAACTCTTCCCTTAAAAAAACGCCGCAGAAAGTAGTTACATGTAGGCATCTGTACCACACTTGCTCCTGTCACAACAGATGTGGTTATTTCTTGCAGCATACAACAAAGGATATTTATTTTTGAGAATCCCACTCACTGGGTGCCTTTCCCCTCATAGCATTTCCAGACACCTAGCAGCTGTCAGACCACCAGCTGATTTACAGAGAAGTCGAGGGGTAATCTATAAATACGAATAATCTCTAAAAAGTTGCTGAAAACTTGCACAGGACTGTATGTATAATAAATATAAGGCAGGCAGATAGCAAGCTTGAGGAATGGCCTTCTGGTTGACCACACAAATAAATTTTTAGTCTGCTTCCAAACTTCATTTTAGGCCGCTTCAATGAGCTCTTTTCCAGACCAATCTACAAGACCTACATTGCGTAGATGTGAGGAAACATCCCAGACTCGGGGCAACGGCCTGGCTCTTTACACTCTTTTATCCAACAGCTTAAAAAACAGCCAGTGAGGCCATGTCATGGCCCCACGGCCACACTCGCCAACTTACGAGCTTAGACCGAGCTTTTAAGCAAACAAAAATGCGCATGTCACCACCATACTAGGCCAGCGGTTACAGTTGTGATCACCAATAAATGAAAACAGCACAGCAGAAATAAAATAGATATATGAAGACATTTACAGCCTGTCAGAAGGGAGCAGGGCTCATGGGCAGTGGCCTGTGGGAGCCCAAAATGGCCACAAACTCAGGTGGCCAAAGCAGTGAGATAGGATGAGCCAGGCTGTTGCCTCATTACTCCAGCTTCGGGGAGACGGAATGGATTTCACATCTGTGCCCTGCCAAAGCACTTCACCAAACAAAAGGCCACAGTCTCTGCCCACGAAGACCAGTCAGCAACCTCGTGGATTTTTCCTCTCTGCAGTGAGGATGGTTTTCGTTTTAAAAGAGATTTGTAGAAATACACTTTAACCAACTCAGTCATGCTGCTGGAACAGCTCTGCGAGGGTGCTGAGATTCTGTTCTGAAGACAGTCCTAAAAGCTGAGGAAAAATGTGAACCACTCAATCCCAGATTAAAGCACATTTACTGTAAATACTGTGATGCACTCACTCCTTTGTCACGTAGATCAATGAGAAGACAAAGACAGCGCCACACAACAAGGGACTCCGTGCCTGAGGACAAGTTGGTGGTGTGACCAACTGCAGAGCAGAAGAGGCAGCCCAAAGGACAAAGCCAAGAAGCTCAAAGACTAACATATTGTTAAAATATATATATGAATGTTAAACAAAGTAGACTTATAAATCAAAGGAAACTACACCTTCTCTGAAAGAATAAAGCAGCAAGCAGATGCCAGTGGTGTCCCATTGGTTTTGCCTAGTTGTACTCTCACAGGAAGAGGATAAGTGGGCTACCAACAATGAATTATTTGGGGCCACTGTCTTGAGGGATTTACAATAGAAATCATTTTAAAGAGGTCATTAATGATTGCAATGGGTAATTATAAATGACAATGCTATCTACAATACATTTTCCCTTTGTTGACTTGCTAATTGTCAGTAATTATTTCACTACATGTGTTCCATGCTCTGTATTGAAGTGGAAGTATTTCAGCACATTCAGACAGTACATCTCTGTGGTAATTCTTCAACAGTGAAGTCCTCTGGTATAGTTTCTGTTCTTTCTCTGTACTTTATAGCTGGTTGTGTCTTCTTTCAAACGTCAAATTAAATATAAAAAGGAGAGTAAATAAGTATAGACTGTTGCTCTCAGAGCTTTGGCTTACTAACTACTACCTTCAGTAAAGGAACATCCTGGATACAGATTATCCAGAATCACCCACATCATTCTGTGGAAACAAGAACACTTCCATACATACGAGGTGATTTAAACCTAGGAACTGTCCCTTTTGCTCTGGCAGGGAAAACACTTTATAGTTAAAGGTGAAACATTGCACTGAGCTGGAGCCTGGGAACCCTGCCCGGCCCCTCATCCTGATGGGGCACAGAAAGCATCCCTCAGCTCAGACATGCTGCTCTCTGGCTTCATTACTCATGACGTTTATTTGTCGTATTTAGTCTCTATAAGCTGCTGGAGTTGCTCCAACACCTGCCATATTATTAAGATGTATGGTAAATTACTGCTCCTCAAGATGTGTTGTTTATAAAATACCCATACTTGCTTAAGGATGCTTAGCTGAGCTAGACTGCATGACCTTTCTTAAGAAATCACAGACATTTTAGGCCAGAGTTTAGTGACACAAGAGAACCCAGAATCAGGTTTAAAATGTGGTGTTCCTATGTAGCATCGGTGGGGGCCAGCTGGCACTTCCACTGCATCAGCTGCTGTCTGCTTCCCACGGCAGTGTGAACGCTGCATGACGCAATCTTTCTAATTTGACATAGATGTCGACATACGCCCATACACAAAGCAAATCACGTCTCTGTTGCAAGCTGACCCAGCAGGGTGACTGCAGAAAGCCCTTTCCTCCTTTTTTTGACGGAAGCCTGGAAAGCCAGGTTGAGAAAAAGGACCACTCTCCACCTGCATGTCCAAGGTAGAAGACCCCTGAAGGGAAGGGATAAGCAAGCCAGCCAATGGTTACAGCTGACAGATGAGACCACAGGAAAACTGGAACAAGCTGCTCCCACCGAGTAACACCTGCACTGTGTGTCCTGCCCCAGAGGCAAGAGAGGGGGTGTGCGGGATGGACAGTCCAGAGCAAAAGGTCAGCTCACAAAACACATGAGGGAAGGGATACACACACATGGAGCCAATCATGCACACACAGTTTACAGACAATCACTGCTGATAAAATACAGGTTCAGGCAGTGGAAAGGGTATTTTGATACGAATTTATGGAACTCTGCAATATGCAGGTCATCCCACACAGGAGCAGTGGAGCCTTCAAGTATAAAAGCATGTTTGTAAATAAAACATATTTACAAATGTCTTGATTTAGAAATCCAGTATGTAGATCCTTCTTACAGCCAGAAGTAGGTTCTGTCTGTCTCTCCTGAAAAGCTAGGTACGTCCCTCTTTCCAAAGGAATAAAACTTATTTTTAGCCCAGTATAAATCTGTGTTCATCGGGATTTTTAAGCCAGACAAATTTTAGCTCTATAAAAATACATGCAGGTCCAAAAAGGAAATCTTTCAGTTGTCAAAGGTACGTATTTTTGGAAGGTGAAAGAAAGAAATATCCCCTGCCAAGTTAAAAATAGCAGTAATTGAAACTGGTCAGGAGGTTGGGATGTATGAATATGCCTGATTGACCTGTTTTAGTTGGCAGGTGATACTATTCCAGGAATGCTATTACCTAACATTGACATTAAGTATGTACCTCATTGACAAAGAAAAATGTGCACATGAAATACACAGCTGTTTACTGCATTACGTATACGTGCATATGTGCGTATATGTATTTATCAACATTCATACCATATGTAAGTGAACAGACAATATGGTATGTTAAAGAGTATGTGCAAAGGAAAACAAATTTTATCTAATACTTCTACTAAGAATCCCTATAACAAAGAAACTGACCTTAAAAACAAGTTGCCTCTTAATTCCCGAAGGTAAATGGTGAAATGCTTCGTTTCACCTCCACACAAAATGAAGAGCAGAGTTAATGCTGCTCCCTTTCATGTATTTCAGCCAGCAGCTAATGGCTTTTGACATTTTTCCAATGAAGCATTGTAATGCATCTCCCTCCCTCTGTTTTTGAAATGAGATTGACCTTTAAACTAGCGCTCTGCTTAGCTGGCAATCCACTGCACAGCCTGGGTTTGGCCCCGCTTGGTCAAAAAGCAAACACTTTGCGATCACTCTGTGATCTGCAGCTTCATTTCCCTGGATGGTAAACAGTTAATTAAAGAAAGCATCAAATGAAGGAGTGTTCGGGATGTGCTGCCCTCTGAACATCAGCAGCTTGTCCTAGAGCTGGAGATGATGGTGAAGGCATCTAAGACATTGCTCTCTGCCTCCCCTGCTCTGGGCACACAGAGATGCCGGCTGCCTCTTGCTGACAGGAACAAAAGCGGCTGCAGACCTGCAACGCTGCATTGGGACGGGAGCAGCAGCAGTCAGACCTCCCACATCTCGTGTGGTCCCTTGAGGAAACTGAGAAGGTGATGCATGACCAGGCAGCCGGGGCCTGAGCAGCAGCCAGAGCCACCACAGCACACTGGAGGCAAACCTCAGCAAGTGCTCTGGGAACCAGCAGCGGTTCTGACAGACTGCTTGTTCCCACCAAACCAGATACCTCCAAGCACAGCCTCTTACTGCTAAAAATATTCTGTGCTGTCACTTCCATGCTGAGCGATCCCAATATACTTCACAAGCGCTATGTATAGAGAGAGATAAATAACGATGGCCACCAAAGAAAGCTATCTTTCAGATGAAAGACAGTAACCAATTGACAAAAAGCATGTTGTTCTTCAGAGGAATTAGGGAAAATGTTGATACAGGCCACCTCTCAAAAAGATCTGTAAAAAACGTAATGGGGACTTCAAGTGCTGTCAGAAACCTACACTAAACAGACAGGACCTTGATATTTGAAAGCTTACCTGAAATTCCCACAGAGAAGCAAAAAGATAGCCAATACAACTTCCTAAGAAGCACTGACAGAGTTCAAATACAAATAGTTGGGTGACCCTTTTGATTAGTTCGGTTTTGCTCAGGAGGCAGAAATGAAAAACCCGCTCTCCCTTCTCAAACAGTACTCTGCTGATATATATGATCAGTCTGTCTTTCCACATTCTCCAAGAATAACAACTGCAACATTTAAGAACAACCTGGGCTACCTTCAAAGAAGCAAATAATTAACATGAGACAGGAACACAGACAGGTGCCTGAACTTGGTACACTATTCCAGTCTCTTATCCATCACTAATTTGATTTAGCAACACATATTACAATACTTGCCTTCTATAAACTTAATGCAATTATGGTGTAAAAATAGAAGCTACATTTCATGTATTGATCCCCTCTGAATAAGAAATGCTGTACTCCTGAAATTACAGAAGGCCTTATAGTCTTTAGCTGAAAAAATTTGCTTTAGATTGAAATTTAAAATTGTTTTTGGCCAATATGTATGTCTATGAACATAATTAGCAAAATGCTTTTAAAAATAATTTTCTGTACAAAGAGGTCAATCTCAATCTCTGGCTGATCTGTTTTGCAATTTGCATGGTAAGTTGCAGGAAAGGGACATTGCAAAGCACAGAGTACCAATAAAATAATTTTGCAATAGAATACAAGTGAAAGCCATTGATATGTTTCCTATTTTTGATGTTTCTTCTCTTACCACCTAATTTATCACTTGAAGAACACAAAATGATGACAACAGCCTCTACAATTCATAAGTGCAGCTCATAGTGAGTTGTATCAGGTCATGCCAGTATTTCCTTTTGCAACCCTTTAGCATTGCAAAACCTAAAGCTTGGAAACCATGGTTCCAAAGAGTTGTACAATACAAGTGGCCATTGCTCTGTAGGAGAGGAGCTATTAACGAGAAACACATGCAGAAGATGCAGATACCAATTTCTTATTTACACAGATACCATAGTAAAAAACAAATATCACAAATAACAGCCATCACTATAGGAGTCGATAAGAACACTTCCACTGACGTCAGCAGCTACACATACAGCTTTAATACCGATTGAAACTTCACTGTTAATTCATTTGCCAATTTCTGCCACAGACAATGAATATACTGCAATTTGCAGTTAGCACCCCTCCTTCTAGGAGCACTCCCTCTTCTTAGGGAGAAGAGTTCTGGAAAACAAGGGACTAATCCTTTGTTGGTTCTGAAAGCTCAATCCTTGATCTAACAGCTATTCATGTGTTTTGTTTCAAGTACATGGTTCCATTTTAATCCCACAAAAATTAACCCCCTATCCAGTTAAAGTAAATTGAGAGGGAGAAAATGTGAACAAGTGGAAAAATGCAGTGAGAGGAAGACATGACAAAAGAAAGACCAAATGAAAATAGGGAGATGAAAGAACATAAATGGTAATAAAACAGGGATAAAGTTGGGAAAATTATAACAATTCTTGGTCGCTGAGGGCAGAAGATGCTGTCCTAAGTAAAACTGCTCCAGGCACATGGAAAGGTAGGCATGGTAGGTTTAAAACCTGAGCCACCTAATCTGAAGCAGAAAGAATAGCACATAAAACCCAAAGGACACCTGCCACCCACTCTCAAAACCAAGGAGTTACAACTTCCAGCAAAACACTTAACATTGGAATATCTAGCTTACTTTCAGAGCCACGTACGGTTACCACTTCAGCAGCTTCCAAATTACTGCTGGGAGGTATCATTCTGATCTTTCATGACACCAATACCAATAAAAAAAGCAAACAAGACTGTCAATTACAGAGACCCTATTAAATCTTGGGGCTGATATGCCTATGGATTTTCAGAAGGCTCTGGAGACGAACCACAGATCCAGTGCATCCTCACTGTCCTGCCCTCCTCGCACAGCTAATCACACTGTGAGTCTGAGCTCTGTCACTTGAGGGACTTCCCTCTCCTTCCCTGCAAGCCTGGAGCTACTGGCTAAATGGAGAGCTGACAGCAATGATCCCTATTCTTCTATGGCACCCTTGATGTGTTTGGGATCTGTGCTCCAGGCACAACCCATCAGTCATCTATTTCTCTCCAGTAACTGCTGCTGAAAAGGCAGACAGAATGAGGAAAGGGAAGCACTGAGCTGCAGCTCAGCAGTAACAGCTTGTGGGAGGTAAAACACCCACAGCAGATATTAGGTTGCAGTGGGATGGGCATCTGTCTAGTAACACCGGTTGTCACTTGGTTCTGCATACACTCAGAAGTGTGATAGTAGCTCTCATTGCTGCTTCAGCTATGCCTGTCCCAGCATATTCCTGACTCCTGTCTTAGAGCTCCTGCACATCCATATTCTCACCACTGCAGCAGCTGGACCACATCTGGGCTTTAGCACAGCAACGGATGTAATTCAACTCTGCATTGCACAAACCTCTCCACAATTAATGACAGCCAGCTTGCACACAGAACTGAAGATGGCAGAGACAAATCCAAACAAAGATGGTCAGTATGTACTGAAAAGCTGAAGATACACAATGTGTGGTGAGGTACAACAAGGAAGAGTTTTGTCTGCTTGTTTTTCAGAACAACGACAGTTTTGAAGTTATCACAGTCAGTGGAAGCCTCCCCACTGGTTACAGAGCAGTTTGGAAAACGAGGATTAGGAGAAAACAGTGCACCCATGAAATTCACTGGAAGATATTAAAATAAGACATGCTGCAAGCCCAAGGCAGTATAAAGACATGATATAAAGGGACACGGGAAGATCTGAAATGTGAACAAGGATGACACTTGTCCAGGTTAACAACATTCATTAAATAAGGGGGAAATAATTTCCAGTATTTGAAAAATGGGCTTACAGCAATGTTGAAAGACATAACAGCAGACTGTAAATTAGACAGGCATTTGTCATCTGATACAGCAGAAAGAAAACAAACAAACAAACCAAAACCAACAAAAATCACACCAAAACCAAAGCCCAAACACAACTCATATGAGTGCACTGAAGCATCACTGTGCAAAGAATCTCTTAAAAATCTGTAGTGGTTTTATCTGAAAAATTGTATTCAATTACAAGCCTATTAAAAAGTGGAAGATCTTCAGTGAAGAAAAAATTTAGGGCTGGAGAGATAAATGGATGAGAAAGATTACAAAAGCTAAACACATACACAGTCATTACAGTAGTTGTGAAGGGTAGCACGGGAACATTCAAATGTTATGAACAGCTAAGGAGTGGGAATGCTTTAGTTTGGTTTAGAAAACTAAGAGAAAAAAAACATATACTGAACCTTCAAATTCCACATGGGCTAGCCTGACAACCTCTACAGAACAAATCTTTCTGCTTTAAGTTTTATCCTGCCAAGAACTTTATGCTTGTGCTGTCCACTGTTTGTGCCGTAATTGATTCTACCCAGTCAATGGTCTGAACATGCTGCACGGATTATGCTGCTTTTGCAGGATTGAGGCCAAAACCTGGCTTTTGGTGCACCAATATCCCCCACTGACTGATTTCTTCAGAAATGCTTTAGTGGATGATCATTACTGGCTTCATTATCAATCTGCACTACACGGTGATATTGTTCCCCGGCCTTGCACAGCACAGAGGCAGTTTTATCCGCAGGCATAAGGACCCTGGAAATCACTGGGAAGGCAGGAGGCTGCTGTACTCCCTGTCTGCATTATTTCCCTCTCCTGATATTCAGGATGACAGTTCAAGTGGAAAACTCTTCTCCACCCATTTACCTAGAAAGAGGTTCATAATATCACAGCTTTTATTTTATGGAGAAATACCAAACGAAAACAGGAAGATTTTGGTACACAGTTAAGCACCTCCACCACATATTAAATATTTAAGGACATGAACTGGCAATCTGTGAACTGCTTTACCTTGACAAAAAGACCATCAAGCACACCACCACTGCACTAACCCCCCTACAGAAGCTTTTTACTGCATTGCCACTAACATTAACAACACATAAATGACAGGTGAACCTTGTGAAGCACTGAAAGGGAGAATCGATCAGCAGCGATACACATTGGGAATATTCAGAGACTCTCACATTTTAAGTGCTGACTGTATCTACTTGTAAAGGAATGAAACAGAGGCAAAAGCTAACTGTGTCCATGCCACACTTGGTGGGTCTGGAAACAGCATATCCTGGATTCATCTGGCTGAAGTGGGCCACCAGATACAGAACTGGGAAAGGCAGAGAGTGACTCGGCCTGATAAAGAGAAGTCACTCTCACTGGATCCAAGAGCAGCCAGGTGAAGGCAAGCCAGGTTGGAACAAAGAAACGATATCATTGCACTAACAGATCTGCCAAGGCATACAATACCTAATACCACCTCTGTTCAGCTTTTGTGTAGGCTTTCTATTGTTTGGGGATTTTGTTGTTTGGGTTGTTTTTTGTTGTTGTTGGCTTTGTCTGTTTGTTTTGGGGTTTTTGTTGTTTAATTGTTTATTTGTTTTTTTAACAACAGGTTTGCTCCACTGACACCTTTTGTTCCTGAAATAGCGCTTAGTGAAAGCTGTCTGGTCACTGGCCACCTTTGTTAATGTTTTACACAGAGAGCAGAATCGGATGTGTCGAACAAAACTGAACTTGCTGAGTTGATCACGGCCAGTCACGGCTGCCATGCCCAGCCTGGCAGGAGACCCAGCTACAAGATGACCTGCTGAGGAGAAGCCCCAAGACCACAGCAAGGTTCTCTTCCAAAGGCCATGAAAGGACAGGGAAGATGGGTAACCCCAGGACACAACAAATCCAAACATCAACAAAATTCACTCTAAGCAGGCACACTACGAAGAGAGAGCCTGAATCGGGGATTAGAGCTGTAACATAGGGACCCACAACTCCAAGCCTTAGATGCACATTACTGTTCCTATTATAACATTTCCCATTGCTGCTGGCAACCTGTGACACCTTCTCCTTGTATGTGTTGGATGTTTGGTAAAACAGATGTACAAACAAGTTCTGATCCAAGTCTGACATCGGGAAAAACATAGATCTTTTCACTTGCCTCAGTGAGCAATGCAGCAACACCAGGCCCTCTAAGCTTAAAATCAATCTGGAAAGTGTTTAAACAACTGTTTAAATACCTATTAACCAACAGCTTTAAAAATTAAATTTGCAAGATTACAGTGAATTGCCTTTTTGGTAGAGAAATAACATGAAAGACTGAAACAGAGGGGGAAAATATGCTGGTTTAAAGCTAAACTTCACTTGCTAATTAGGTCAAGAAACTCCTACTTGTATGAATTTGCAAGGAACTACCCTGTCAAAAGCTGGACCTAACTACGCTGTCCAAATATGGACAGGAAAATGGACCCTAAAAGATTTGTGTATGAAAGAAACTTCTAATAAACAGCCTTTAATAATGTTTTGCTTTCCCATACAGAAATGCCAAAAGAAAAAAAGCCTGTTGCATATGGATAACAAGAGTATAATGTTAACCCTGATAAATTCCCAATATCACACAGACGGTGGAACAAATGATTCTTTCAGTAGTCTGGTTTAAACACTTCCCATTAGCTGCTCTACATCAGATATGGAGATGATGACAGAAGTGAAACCTAGTCGCAGCTAAAATGCTACTGCAGTAATTATTAGATAGCTCTTTATCTACAGGCAGCTGCCAGCAGTCCATATTAATTTATCTAAGAGGCTTCATACTGTAGCAAATAGTACTAACAAATCAGGTAAGAGAGAAAGAGAAAACTTTGAGATAAATAACTGCAAATACTCCATCTGTCTCACAGTAGCCACTAAATGGGAGTTATTTTTAAAAAATACACAAACACACTATCTTCATTATTCATAAATTTGTTTTGGTTTCACTTTTTTTCCCAATGTGCATTTTTTTTTTTTTTACACTTATCTTTTCTGCTAGGAAAACTCAAATTCCAGAGATTTTTAAATAGCAACAGAGCTGTGTTATGTTCAAATTTCTCAGATAAATCTTTTGAGTGTTTACATGTATTTTTGATCATGGATATATTTCTGAAAGACTGCTGATGTTCACAATACTATAGTTATCTCGAGGGAAGGCAAATGCACATCTCAGGTGAATTGTTACAGAACTTAGATGTTCCCCTGCGTAGCTCAGGGCTGATATATAGTGTATACAAGGGGAAGTTGGAACATCTCTAGAGTTTCAGCCTGGCAGGAATGAAATGTGATTCTTACTCCTGAAGGCAAAATAAGTCTTAAACATCTAGGAAGGTTTGTTCTTCCAATTTCTACTCTTTTTGTCGTCTTACCATGGCTAATCTTAAAACACATTGAAGTAATAACATCTATTTTTTAACAGAGCCAACATTTACTACCCTCCCTTCAACTAAGGAGTTTTTCTATGGCCCTTCATCATAATCACGTGGGTGTGTATGGATGTTTTCATGCAGCTACAGGATGGATATTCTCAATACTATTTTTTGCCATGAGACAAACAAGAATAATTTTTTACACTGTTTTACAATAGACTGACTGGCTGCCTCGACCATTTTGTGAGACCATGAGAAAAAGTTAACTCTAATAACCAATTCTAAATCCAGCTTTTAACTGCATTTACAAAGACTGTTTCCCAGTTGGTCATGGAATGTGCATGAGAATTGACAAGGAGAAAAACTGAAGAGAAGAAAAACTGATACTTTTTGATAAAAGGAGCTGTAGCTCTCTCACATGAGGAGCAACCAGTCAGAATTTCCCTATAGGGAGGACTCCCTCAACTTCTTTCAGGCTACTTTAACCTTTGAATAGCATCCCAAATTGCCCTAGAGCATCAAAACATATGGGCTACTTGATTTTTACTGTTTTACTTTTGCAAGCCTTTTACATCATCTGTAGTCTGTTTTCCAGACTTGAACCATCTTTTTTTCTGAAGTCTGCAAATTATTTGGCATCATTGAAATTTTAGTGATAGAAGGGGTGGTGAGAGCAGCCTAAGTTTTACACATTTCAAACCCAACACTCATGCAAAACAATTTGAAGAAATTTCCTAGATGACTACAATTGCAACAGCTAAACTCCTCTAAGGTGAGAAGTACCTTCTGTTCTGCTTTTGTATAGCCCCCTCCTGGGATGCCCAGGAACTCCCACATCACAAATAAGAAACAATAACTCTAATGTTCCCACACAGAGAAAATCCACACCACACTGCCTGATACCCCAAGAACACAATTTCTCATTGTTCTCATGACTCGCTGCAATATTGAAGAGTTACCACATTCAAACCTTTCAGCTGAAATTCCACCAAAGATTCACAGAAAGGATTAGTTTGTGTCCATGAGCTGGTTTTCATACAACCACAAGAGTGACCAGCAGCAATGCAATAGTTAACAGCGTTACCATGCAAGTGGCAATAACAGGCTTCAACACTAATCCCCTATTGAGCAGACCAGGAAAAGCTCATAGTTTCTTTGGTTCTCTTGTTCCATCCTGGCTGCTAATTCAAAACACAGTCATATATCAGTTTACGTCGTGGAGGTCATACCCACAAGGCCAGGAACATTTTCTTTCTAAAAGGAATGCAGGCTTGGAAAATTTGTGCAAACACACACACAAATCATTAGGATCCATTAGGATGTCTGGATCTCCCACCCCTACAAATTTGACACACACACTGAATACAGGATGTATCAATGTTTTATTTCAGGTGAGCAGCAAGCTTTGGAACGACCCTTCCAGCTGTCCCCACTTTGTCACCACCAGGCCATGTGGTGATCTTTGGGCACACAAACTCGGTCCTGTCCTGGTGAAGCTAAACTGAAAGATGCACTACAGCGACTCAAGGGCATTCAGTCTGCCAGACTGAGACTGTTCTAAAGCCAAGCCTCCAAAATTTATTGAGCAGCTGTTTGGTTTTACAGACCTGTTCCTACCAGTTCCCTCTACGATGTTAATGTAGATGTAGCCATAGTGCCACTCACCTTCCAAGACTCCAAGTGTTTTCTGTGTCAAACACATAATAAAAGTCAAGTGTTCTTCACAGTCTCCCATGTTCTTTCTTTAAGTGAATCAAAACGCCAAATCTCACCTTACATTAAGTTTTGGGAAGGGACGAAGGGGAAGAGGGGAAAGGAAAAGAAAAAATGAACAAGGGGTGCTGCTGTCTGCTATTTCCTCAGTTATTTAGGTTGATAATCTGAGAGGCTGGAGGCAAAGCACCTTCAAAGACAACAAGGGTCAACTGTTGGTTGCTTGAGGGCTGGACACACTATCCATTTTTCATTTGGCAGTGGTATTACTTGGAACAAGCCATTGACTATTGACATTAACACCAGGTGTTCAGCCAGCAGGGGCAAAGATTCACTTCACAATTGGCACTTCTAATTTACTGGGGTGTCTGTAGCAACATCCTGTTTGATACAATAAATTATGCAAGAGTAACAAGGTGGATTTTTCTCTCCTGGTTAATCTCTCATGTATTAAGGTTACCTATTAAAAAAAAAAAGAGGATGTGTCTTCAGAGCCCTTGATACAGTGTCTGAGCTATAGAACCTGACTGAATTAGTTCAATGTGAAACAGCTCTGTGGACTTTTTGTTGATTCCAGACCACCAGAGGTACTCTTCGCCTCTTTACTCAAGCAATACAGTCCTTCTTGAGTTGCCTGTGTTACTACAGAACAGGCTTAGAGTACTTCTTAGTGCCTAGTGCCGCTGTGCCTTCTCATCTGTTCCAGTAAAACACTCAACTGCAAGACTAGCTGTAAACACAAGTAACTCTGTTAAGGCAAACAAACCAGACTGTTTTCAGAGCATCTGTTTTAAATCCAGTCTCTGTTTTCTTCCAAAAAGATTTTAAATCTCAGAAGTCTAATTTTATTTTCAAAGGAGGGTATTTTATAGGGTTACTCATGGAAACAAGTACTGCAACCTGGCTTACGGTAAACCCACTCCTTTCCCTCCAGGTCCTGAAGAGCCACCCTCGTGATCCCCTTATCGCACTCTCTCCAATACACTGAACTTATCTTCCAGTGCTTAACACCACGCCACCAGGGTTCCCCTACATGTTCAGATCACCCATCCAGTCCCTTCTTTCATCACCATCTGTGTTCCAAACATCCTCAGAATATGACCCTTCTGGTTGTACCCACTAAAGCAACACTGTAGCTCCCTACAATGCCCCCTGTAATTGCCCCAAAAGCCCATCTCACAACATTGTATGCTTTACCTGGTTTTGCTCAGCTTTCTATTTGGGCAAGACTAAACATTGCTATAGGAACTAAAATACCTGCTTAGTGCTAGGTACGCTTATCCAAAGAGGTACAGGCATCATTTTAGAATCATAGCATCATTGAATCATTTTGGTTGGAAAAGACCCTTTAAGATCGAGTCCAACCATAACCTAACTCTGGCACCAAACCATGTCCCTAAGAATCTCATCTAAACACCTTTTAAACACCTCCAGGGATGGTGACTCCACCACTTTCCTGGGCAGCCTGTTCCAATGCCTGACAACCCTTTCCATGAAGAATTTTTTCCTAATATCCAATCTGAACCTTCCCTGGCATAACTTGAGGCCATTTTCTCTCACTCTATCACTTGCTGCTTGGGAAAAGAGACCAACACCCTCCATGCTACAACCTCCTTTCAGGTAGTTGTAGGCAGTGATCAGATCTCCCCTCAGCCTCCTTTTCTCCAGGCTAAACAGCCCCAGTTCACTCAGCTGCTCCTCATCAGACTTGTGCTCCAGGCCCCTCACCAGCTTCGTCACCCCCCTCTGCACTCTCTCTAGTACCTCAGTGTCCTTCTTATGATGAGGGTCCCAAAACTGAACACAGCATTCAAGGTCTGGCCTCACCAGCACTGAGTACAGAGGCACAATCACTTCTCTAGTCCTGCTGGCCACACTATTCTGGATACAAGCCAGGATGCTCTTGGCCTTTTTGGCCACCTGGGCACACTGCTGGCTCATATTCAGGCAGCTGTCAATCAACACCCCCAGATCCCTCTCTGCCAGGCAGCTTTCCATCGACTCTTCCCAGAGCCTGTAGCACCGCCTGGGGTTGTTGTGACCCAAGTGCAGGACCCAGCACTTGGCCTTGTTGAACTGCATACAACTGGCCTCAGCCCAATGACCCAGCTGGTCCAGATCCCTCACTCCCTCATTTCCCTTCATGGGGGCACCAATTTGAGTCTATCTTCTTTACCAAGCCACTGGTTTTCAGGAAACATTTAGAATTTCATATTTTTAAGATATGTAATCCACAGAGGAATGTGGCTGAAATTGATCTACCGTATCCAAAACTTACTAGAAGGCAAAGATTAACAGAGACTTCAGTCTAGGCAGCAGGACTGACTATTTCCGTAGAAACCAAACCCGGTTAAAAAAATGCTAATTTTATACTGAAGAGAAGCAATCAGGTAAAAGTCCATTGAAACCATTTCTTATTAGTCATATGTAGGGCTTGATTTAGTATATGGAGATGCCAAAAATACATTAATGTACGTGGCCTAAAACAGCTTTCAATACATTAAAAGAAAAAAAAAAAAAAAAAAAAAAAGAAAAACCTTTTGGGACAATGCCAGAATGCCTCAGTCTATAATTATTGTTCATATCAAAATATCCTTTGGCTATGTATGAGAAGTCATTCTGTTTCATGGGGTTTTTAAATGATTCACATTCTTGACTTGTAAAACCTCTCATCTGTCACAGATTACTCAAGGACTCACAGGAGGAAACCCTGGAAATATTATGCTTTTTTCATACAGCAGGTATTTTCCCAAAATCCAAATGGCTTTAAAATGAAAATATCTTGAAATTTCAATAAACTGTCAACAGAAAGCATTCTCATATCTGTACTAAAGAAAAAGTGAGGTCCAGGACTATAACCAGAAACTCAGGAGCAGAAGAAAATTTGAAGACTACACTCACTGGGGCTGTATTAGTTCATTAGTACCATTAGCTCTTATTACCCCAACGCTTACAACTAAAAAAAATCAGCAAGAAACCCAAAGGAGAAGGGGTAAGGGGGACTTACCTATGAGATACATGCCAATCCAGTCCCCTGCATCCACTTCCTCCTTTATATCCCAGTATATCACCAGGTCCTGTGAATGCCCGATGGAGTAGTAGGAGCTGCTGACCATCAGGGTGGACCGGCTGTCTGAAGTGACAAGGTCCGTGTCACTGGTAGACCTAGGAATGGTGACCGTCTCATGGGAGTTGTTCCTGATGTCCATGTTATGGAACTGGTCCGGATTATAGCTGTATCTGAGAGGCTCTTTGCACCGGCGCCGATTTTGTGAGTTCCTAGATGGAGACGCCATGGCTGCCAGGCCCAAGAACCTGTTTTGGTACAGATTCTGCGAAGAAAAATAAAAGAATGGTATTTACAGTATGATTCATATTTTAGTGATGTTAAAGCTCAGGAATAGTAGCACATCAGAATGAGAAAGTAATAGAGCAGATCTTTTGCCATTTGGCATTACAAGAAAAAAAAAAAAAGGAGGCATGAAAAGGTGTAGCAGGAAACATAGTGCTAACTCAAGTCCTACTCTGTAATTCTTACCGTGAAAACAAGCGTAAAGCAAGCGTATGCCACCAAGCTCAGCCGCAACTAGCAGTGTGTGAGGAAATTAATAATAGCTGGCTTCTTCCACGTTAATGCATGCATCCAGACACAAACATAACAACTATCAGACCGCTAGAGAGCCATTTATTTTCAACACCAGGAGACAGTCTTCCCACTTCTGACACTGAGAGATAAGTCCTCTCCCTCATTATATTTGCAGAGGACTCTTCCTTAAAGTGCAGTCACCTCAGAGAGCATATCCTATCTGGAGATACTGATCAGCAACAAGGAAGAGTTGTTCTTCCTCACCAGAGATCTGAAGAGCAAGAGCCGTGAAAATGGTCATCCCTCTTACACTGTTACCTAAATAGAGATGTCTTCAGTGAAATGTAAATACAAACTAAGTGTTGCAGTGTCTCCAGTACCCCTGGTAACTTCCAATGCTGTTACTCTGCTCCATTTTTTGCAGTAGAGGGTGAGATCCCATGCACACCCAGTCTGGCAGGAACTTGGGAATGCACCTGACAATTAATGGGAATTGCAGAGGTTACTGCAGAGTAGTCATCATCTTAGCAGTTGAAAAAATATTTAAATTCCAACCTACCCCCTGCCTCGAGGCAAACTGAGTACTTGTACAAAATGTGTCATGGTGCATGAATTAAGAGCTCTTGTGAGTTGGCAGAGAATGCTTAAGTTATGACTGGGGTTAATTTTGATGTGAAGACATGCCCTGATACTGATCAAAATACTGGTTATTCTTTAATCCTGTGCTCTTTATTTTTTTTCCTTTTTTTTTTTTTTTTCCCAGCTTTCCCTCTTCTCTCCCTGCAGCTCTGCTATTCCAGTCACTCAGCTCTTCAGTATTCATTAGCCTTCCATTATCCATCTGTTGCCAACCATGCTGTCAAGTCTGCTAGATAGAAAACCAGACAGCATTCCAGTATGCTATAAAATGCTTTTCACATGATCAGAAGTCAAATCATCCTTTTGAACCCAAACAAATTAAGCGGAAGGAAAATCACAGCTCCTTTGTCCAGCCAAGCAGTTATTTAACCTTGGCTTTGTTAAGGCTATGGTAGCACAGGAGAACAATAAGTACTGAAAAAAAAAAGATTTTGTTTATTAATACCAATTTCCATAGAATAATTAAGATACCTATTGTGTCTTCACATTCCATTGCACAAAAGCTGTACAGAGCAAAAAATTCAGCTGGCATATTTGTGTATCCCTAGAATATACTGTCCCTTTGCAGATACTGCCCTACAACACTTACAATCCAATGACCCAAATCCTCATTTACTGCATTAAACAGGGTTTATAGCAAAAATAGCTCCAGCAAGGATGCCACACCTTATAGCAAGTGCTGGCCAGACTGAAGCAAATAATGCAAAAGGCTACACCAGAGGAACAGGAATAGGAGGAGGAAGGAAGCACGTGGGGGAACGAAGCACACAGTGTTGCATTTGCTACGCATCTTATCATGTCTTTGCTGCTTCTTTTCTGACAATTACATTCGTTCACTGTTTGAAAGAGAGTTCACTTCATAATATAAAGACAGATATTCCCTGTAAACAGAAAACGCACCGTTTTTCATCAAAAACCAGGGTGTAACATGCTGTCAACATTTTCTAATCTGGGAAGCACTCACAGACGTGCACAACTACCGCACTCCAGTCAGTAATTTCAAAAAAATTGATGGGAGTTTCTGTCACTTAGCAAAGAAGGCAGCTGCTGTCACAACAGTACCTGAGACAACTACTATTGGTTTTATAATGGCGAGATGGCAACAGGAAGAAATTCAAGACTACTCTTCTGGGTTAGTCTGTATTATTAACATGGGCTCCTTAGCTCATACTGTGCTATCCAAATCTACTCCAGGCAGGCATTTTATTTCTGGTGACAAATTACTCCAGGGAGTAGTGGTTCTGCAGATACTTTCATTTTTGAATGTTAATGGTTGTAGAGTATTAATTAACTGCATACTTTCAAATTAAATTAGACTTAAACATTTAATTTTTTCAGCTTCAGAATGACTTCAAGCAGTTTTAGTGAAAACGGTAAATCCATCACTATGTTCTAATTCTGTAAGTTCCCATTTTCCTGTATATTGATGCCAGTGGAACAAATGGCATAATCTGAAAGTAATGCAGAAGAGGCCATGGTCTCCAGAAATCCGAGTCTCCCATATCTCCAGCACAGATTCTACACATTAATCTGCAAAAAAATAAAAACCCCAAACTGAAAAAAATACCAAACAAATGGGACAACAGTTACACATAATTATCTGGATTAAATAATGGCATCAAAATACAAACACAGCTGTATGAATAAATAGAAAAGAGGTCAGTAAAAGTAGTTGCTCTGCATTTTATTACCAGCTTTGCATGTTTTCCATGCAGCTGTCTAAAGCATGCACGCAGCCCCCAAGGCCTGCTGATAGACCCCCAGTCATAGTGAGACAGCTTAAAAAAATCGCAAATACTTCCTCTCTATGCCTTGTAGAAGCAATCTGATCCATCATAGATACCCTATATATATAAAAATCTTTTTTAGAGGCTTAAGATTCATATTTATTCTCTCTATGCCCTTGCAGAGGTGTGTATACTATACACATTAAGCTACAATCTCATTTCTAATATACAGTGTAAATTATAAAATGTCAACAACAAACACCCAACAGCACAACAGATCAAGCTTGCTTGTCA
The DNA here is from genome assembly GCF_036013475.1 of Columba livia. Classification (NCBI taxonomy): domain Eukaryota; kingdom Metazoa; phylum Chordata; class Aves; order Columbiformes; family Columbidae; genus Columba; species Columba livia. The sequence goes on along the minus strand of NC_088603.1, from coordinate 56,730,149 downwards.
ACAGAAACAAATCCCTCTTCATTCCTGGCTCAAAACAGTCACTCCATAGCTGCTTCTACAGTCAATCTTTCCCTCTGTGCCAAATGACCCCTCCATCTTCTCCTGAAGAGCTGTAGGGCTTGATGTTAGGGATTTTTTTCTAAATTATATTTTATTATTATATTTTCAATCATGCCAAAAAGGCACATGATGCTTTAGCAATACAGAGATAGATCCCAGCTAAGCATTTGCAAGAATCCAGCTCAGTTCTCTGTTCTGACAACTAAGAGCTGTCTGTTAGATATTCGGACTGACACCAGTTATCTCCTATTGCTGCTTTGGCAGAGAAGATGTATTTGTGCAGCACAGGATGGTGGTACAATGGGCTATTACTGTCCATACCAAACATACTATACAATCGAAATACAACCCATCACTGGAGCATTGGCAGATGAGGAAATTAAAGGGAACAAGGTGACAATGCTAGCCAGCATGACAATCGGCTCAAAGTAAGGCACATGTAGTCACTCAGATGTCTGCAAGCATCACCACAACCAGAATTTTAAGAGCAAGTACCGAGAAAGACAGTGAAGTAGCTTTGTATGATGGGAAGCTTGGGACACAGTATATTTATCCATTTGAAAATAAGCCCGTAGACAAATCTGATATCATAGGCAAATGAGATATGAAGTCAGTCTCTTTGTTGCTCCACCAGAAATGAAGGTTCTCCTGATAAGCTTTTAGCCTTCATTCGCAAGGCTTATATGTTTCATAATGACAAGGAGTCTAGACAGATTTAAAAAAACAAATAAATAAAAACAACATCTAGGGTACCCTGGTCAAAGTGAGAATTTATGACAGCAAAAGCCTTCTGACGGGCTTTCAATAAGGTAATATAATACGCATCAACAAGGATACTGTACTACCAGAAATATAAGGTAGTAATTGCCTATATTAAATGTTTAATTGACTGGACGAGAGACAAAATGAAAAGATTTTTAAAACCTACTCACAACCAGGTTGTGAACACCCAGAGCAAAATCCTGAGGCCAGGCCAGAAAGACAAGCAGGAAAGCAGCAACGCCTACAGCCATCACAAGGTGATATGATGAGACCCTGCAAACCAGAGCTCCTGAGGCACACCTTTAACATAAAGGTGAGCCCACCAAAAGGTCTTTCAATATCTTAAACCATTTTATTAAAGCATAAATTAGGAATAGGGAAGATCAGGAAATTCAGCCCTACTGGGTGGAAGACTAAAAAAACCTGGGTAAAAGCAAAAAGGTATGAGAATGAATCTCACTGCTGCTCCTTGCAGAGCAGGACTTGCCCCTCCAGGCTTGCCCTCAGTGCAGCAATGTGAAGTCCTTCCTCACAGCAAACTCTCCTGCTTTTCGTAGCCCTGGAGACTTGTTGCAGGATCCGCTCCAGGTTCTTCCCAGCAACCTCCTCATCTCCGTTCTACCTGCAGGCCTCCTGCTCTCTATCTTTTCCATGTCTGCTCCCACAACCTGTAGCCCGCAGGGTTCCTCAGCTGCCAGCACCCAGCAGCTTTCAGGGAGGGTACACTCTCCCTCTGTCAAACTCAGAGCCAGCAAAAGGCAAATAGAGTACATAGATTCCCTCTTTTTTGCCTAGGGACAGTCCTCTTAACACAGCACGTGGTACCTGAACAGCAAACTGTCCAAGAAGACATTTGCATTTTCCATCACTGCGGGCACAGTACAAAGGGCTAAACAAAATGCTAGGTAATACAGGGGGTAAGAAGAAATACAGTTTAAAAGTAAACTATAATGAAGGTTACAGTTTCAGCTATCATCATAAATGCCACCTCTACTCCCACTAATCACAGCTATTTTTATTTGTTTTTCATCATGTGAGAAAAATCCCTATGGACATTTGAATTTTGGTAGAATTGTTAGTATAACTCTTAGCACAACAAAGATTTTTATAGCATAGCTTATAGTACAGCCAAATCCAGTAAACAAGGCCTTGTAGTGCAGGGAGTTGTACAAAATCTTCTCCAAATGGTTCAGTGTCTGGCTTGCTGAAAATGAAAACGTGAAAACTGTCAAGCTTGGATTTGGAGACTGCTATGAAGCCAAGGATTTGGAGAACACAAAGAACTTTTGCAGGATTGGGCCATTTCTTTAAGAAACACAAGAATGGTTTATCAAAGCTTCAAAGGAATAATTTAAAAGCATTAGAGAGTTGCAGGCTTCCACACTCTACTGGCACCCTTTTCCCTGCAAGGTATTACAGTGTACATATTAATAGATGAAACTACTGTTCTTGTCAAGACTGAAATGAAGGTTGCAAACATTTTAAGGGGATGCATGCCATAGTAACACTAAAGAACCTGAAGTGCATTTGTCTCAATATTGCACATATATGGCACAATATATATATTTATGCCTATAATAAACACTAATTGGAAATCAAAGCCATTATACACCAGCAATAGGGCAAATGGATGTTACCAGGTGGTTCATTTTTCCATTTCCTGACCTTTGTGTGTTTCCAGTTTAGCTGTACTGCTGTGTTAATGTATCCTCTTACATTTAACTTTGCTTCAGTGTTGTGCAAATCACTGCATGAATTGGAAACAAAATGAACGAGTTCGCCTCAAGGTCAACCTGGCAAGGTTTGGTGCGGGTGGGTGGGATTGATTCCCGATAAAGGCCTATTAGTCATAAGGCAGCAAAAGCTGGGAGCACAGTAAACCAAGGTACTCTTAGCATCTGCAAAGAAAATATACAATTAAGAGCAGTTCACATTAACTGGGAGCACCTAACAATCTCCTGGGCAGAAGGAGATGGAGGATGGAATATGTGGCAATGATTGGAAGGAAATTCTTAGAGTTCAGGAAAAGGAAAAAATTAGCAATGCTTTCTATCATCACTTTCTGGAAGTAAAAAAGAGTGCCGTCCAATGACCCCAGGAGAGCATGCTGAAAATATACACATCACATTTCCAATTAAATGACTCCAATAATGAAAACTTTTACTCCTGTAAACATATAAATCAAACAAGTGTCTGAAAAAAATTACATTTTACCAGTTTTAGATGAGATCGCTCCAAGCTTCTACACTGTAGGCTACTTAAGCCTAACTAAGGACAATTAACAATCTTATATTCAACACATTTCTATTGACACAGTTTCTGCAACAGAATGCAGCTATGGACAAAATTAATTTCTTAATTTCTCTTAAAACAGTAGCAGAAAAACAGTCTTGTCTCAGCAACTTGGCACAGCAAGGGATGAGAAATCAGACTTACCTGTAAGAGAAAATGGGATCTGAAAACATTGTCAATATTTTAAGAGACATATTCAGGTATAAAAACCAGGTAAACATGCAGTATGGCCTGAATATAAAATCTCAAAAGGATAACTATAAGGAAATAATGAAAGGGTCAATATGGTAACATTTTAAACCAAGACAGTGCTGCCCAGCTTCAATCCATGCTTTCCACACCCCAAGATTAAAGAATTAACCTTGGGATCTTCTTACACACTACTATCAAACACTCCGAAGTCCACAACACTTGCCTTTGCTGATGCTTTCCAGTGCGCATAACAGGAAATCCGTATTTTTTCCTTGGTTGGTTTTAAACATCAGAAGCCTGCAGAGAAGTGCTGCTGCAGTACCAGGCAGAGGGAGGACACTGACCATCTCTCAGCAGGTGCAAGATGAAGCACCCGTTGGCAGGATGGCACACGCTTCTTGACAAGCATTCTTGTGTCCATAATGGCCAGTGTGGACCACACCAGCTTCACAGATACGTAGTCCTAGTGACTGCGGTGCCAAAGACTATCTACATTCCTCGTCTTGTCAAACCCAAGGACAATATTTATGAACAGCAATCATTACAAGAAGAAAAGCAATCATTCTGCACCAGGCAGTGGTACTGGTTTAATCCACTATTCAAAACAGAGAAGCATCACTCTCAGCAGAGTTCTCCTGAAAAGCCTGTGTGCCCCACACCAATCTAGTTAAGAATCATCACTGCATTCATCAGGGCCGCTCCACAGCTGGACTCTGCTGGTCTCCAGGAATGCTACTTACTACAAAGGGGTTTTAGGAGGGAGGAAGTAAGAACAGGGACAACACTTCTCTGCAGGCTAAAAACAGTGCTGCTTTTCTGGGAAGTGATCAACCGATGCTCCTACTGAATGTATTGGATGCCCTGTATCAGGTTCTGCACAGCACACAATAATAGACGTCTCTTACCTGATGGAATTTATAACCAGTGACTTCAGTTCTCCAAGTGCTCTGCCCATGCAAAAGATCAATGTCTTTAATAGCATTACCAGGGGCCCAGATCCATCCAGCTCAAGCTTTGAGTACTTGAGTCACCTAATTTAAAAATGAAGGTTCCCAAGAGTCCCTGTGTTCTCAGAGGAAAGAGAAAGGCTCCTCCTGAAAAAGACTGAGACCCAGGTAAGGCTTTCCCAGAGAGGATTCATTTCCACATTTTTCAACACCTTTTTAAGGGGTCGATGACAGTTGGGATCCTGGGTTAGGCATGTTAGGGTAGATAGGAAAGAGCCAGTCCTGAGTATGAACCTCTCAAGCTGTAAGACTTTATATTCTGTAAATTAACTGTGCAAATGTGTATTCTGAGTACATTCAAGCATGTGAAATAGAGATATAAGGCACATGAAAAAAAAAAAAAGGTACTAAAATACTACCTGATTACTTAAAAACAGTTTGATTTTCTAGGCAGCTATAAAATTGCAAACTAGAAGGTACACCCAGAGAAAGTCAAAGCAGAGAAAATAAAGTACCCCGTATACTGTATACACTTTATGTACAGATATTTTCAAAAGTGTAATACCAGTAAAAATAGCAGAGGTTTACAGGAAAAGCTGCGAAGACACCTTGCAAAATTTAAGAGACTTCTCAACATGATGTAAATATGATTTGCAGAAAGATATCCAGTAATGTACAGCGTTTCCCAGAACTGTCAGATACAGTCATTTCTCTGCTTAGAAGCAGTCCCACATTTCCCATGTCTCTTCCCTGGAGTCCAAAGACTCATCTGAAAACTTTTTGCAGGAAAAAAAAAAAAAAATCTTAATTTCTTATGATATGTGAGGATTATTTAAAAAAACATAATTCTCTACCATTAGGAACATATTACACCTTCCACCACAACAGCTGTTTTGCTAAAAAACAAAGTTTGTGTGATGTTCGTAGTGTATACTGCTACCAGACAAAACAAAAGAGTTGTTTAATGTATTACACAGGTATCAGGCATAGCTTGTTATGTATAAAATAGACACACAAAAAGGGAACAGAATGCAAGCAATCACAGATACCAAAAGTTAAGTTTTTAATACTAACCTCCCTCCAGACATGAGTTTGAATCATTGCAAATGGAAGGTTCGTGTGCAAATGTACCAGAGGATTTTCCCCTGCAGAGCTCGGGCCCACCCCTGCAGCACTCCCACCACCCACGCTTCCCTCTGCCTGGACGCTCTTGTGTGCAGCACAGACGGATCTGTATACACGCACCACAAGACATTCACCGCTGCTGCAACCTGTAAAACTTCTATTGACACCATGAGCACCATTCCCTGTAAGGGCTGTGTGTGGTTTCCCTCTTGCCTTCCTCTGTTCCAGGCTGTCAGCAAGGTCCCTGTTCCTCTGTGCCACGTCCCTCACACCATGGCCTAGGTGACTGTGCACCTTCCTCTCCTCCTCATCCCTTTTTATTCTCAGGGCACATCTCCTCCTTGCTCATCAATATTACCATTCTCCCCTCACTTGTAGGAGGGCATAGGGCACAAGGCATCACTTACTGTAGCAGCCAAAGGACAGGCAGTGGATTAACATGTGAAGACAACAAACACAAAACCCAAGAGGGATGGAAATAGGCTCTTTTCAGTCATGGTTGCTTCCAGCTGCCCATAGTGGCTGAACCCCACTCCACAGAAGAGAACATTTTAAATCTCCTGCTTCATTCAATGCCCCTGCACTCTGTTGTGCTTCTTACCCCACCTGTATTTCACTAAAAGTGATCTGAAGTGTCAGTACCTTAACTTCCTCCGGCAGGGAGGCAGGCAGGTATTAGCAGGCTGTCAAGTGTTAATGCCTACATCAACCACTCCTTTGATCAATTACACAAACAACAACAAGCCACTGCAACAACCCAGTCTCTCAACAAGACACCAGCTTTAGTGCATGCCCGCAGCTCCATCTTCTACCTTTCAACAAGACCTAGAATATTACCTGACATTTTGAAACCAATTGGCTACAGGACTCCTGTTATTATCATATTACCTCCAGACAAATACAGAAATGCCATGCAGCTGAGTGTGCTTGATCCTGCTTCTGAGGAAATTAAAGGCAAAACTCCCCCTGACTTCAATGTGCAACACAGTGACTTTGTAAAACAAAGGAAAACTCATATAGATGTCAACAGCTGCAGTTAACAAGGGCTCATCCAGACCTGGAGAACCAAAAATTCATATTTTAACTAAAACACTTCAAGCATCATCATCCATGCTACCACTTATTCTGTTGGAAAACACATCAGACAAACGTGTAGGCCAGCAAGTTGCATTCTAGGACACGGATCACAGTAATTACTTTAGTAACAAATATGTCATTTGATGAGCTACAATTAATTTAAAATATAATCATATTTTTAGACCATGATATCTGAATGGTTTTTTCCTATGTCATTGTAATAACAGAATCCAACACATTTTTCTATTTTTCAAAACAAAATAAACACCTCATTGATTTAAACTGAAACCTCAGGAACTGAAGCATATTAATCATTACTGCATGGATTTTTCCTGATGTCAGTGGAGGGCAGAATGAAAACTAAGAGTTCAACTGCCACATTTAAGCATGCTTGTTCTCAGATCGATTTATGTCTGCATACTCCTGGGGAGATATGACAACAACCCTGTATTTTTTGTAGCTAAATTTTTAAACTGTAAATATCTAAAGTTCATTATCTGTTTTTGTTGTTGTTGTTGCTTGTGTTTCTTTGGTTTTGGTGTTTAGTTTTGTTTTAAAGAAAAATCTATTATAACAAAGCTTTTGAAGATCAAGAGTTCTTATTTTGCACTGAAAACCAGCAAAATAAAACTGACGTACACATAGTAATGCTTCAGATCCAATATTTTATTATTTTAAATAATCACGATGCTGTTAAAGCTTAATGTTACTGATAGAATCTATAAGGTATAGTTTAAAGGGTGAGATTTCTCTCTTCCATGGCAGGTAAAACTGGCCTCAGATACTTATCTCCAAGTCAGAGTGCTAATTACTGTTTCATCTTTATTAAAAGTTGTTTATGTTTTGATTGTATAAATCATAATAAATAGTTACTATAATTGTATTCAGGAGAAAGCAAAGAAACTGGGCAAACTATCCCAAGAGGAACTGAATAATTCTGGTATTACAGTCTCTAGTTGAGGAGCAAGATTCAGATTTCACAAAGAGAACATGCAGCAGTTTTATCTAGGGCACAAAAATAATCCTACATGAGAAAACAAGCTGCGTTCAGAGACTCTGTTTTCCTCTGGATCACAGTAAGAAAACTCCAAACTACATGTCAAAGGCTTTCTGGGGAACCGCTAGCCAAGGTTAGATTAAAGGTAGCCCAGTATTTTCCCCCCTAGAGAACAAGCATGGGCACAAAGCAGATTTTCAAAGCTGAAACTGCGCAGAACAGCTCGAGGAGAACTAGATCAAGCAGATGAAGAGCAAACTGGTGCAGGCTCCTCCAACCAAATATAAATACATAAGAGAGATAAGCCCTGCTGACTACCATCACCAAGAGAAACTGGACCTGCACACAGAGACAGGCAAGTCCCATCGTGACAGTATGAATCCTGAGCTTCACCCATACTTATTTCACTGGTAGTACACTTCTAATACAACAATTAGATATCACTGTGTTTCATCACACAATTGCATGTAGGTTTGCTCATATTACTGAGTGAGGTCCTAATTTACTTTTTTCTCTGTTAGTACAGTTCAAAAGGATTTGTAGTCCTGTGTTCAAAAGGTCTCACAAGAGTTTTCAAAGAGGAAGAACATCTGCAAAGGTGACCAGAAAAGTTACATTTCACTCACCTGCAGACAGCAGCACAAGAATGGTTATGAATGAAGCTTCAAGCCATAGTTTCATTTAATATTATTGAGGACCATCAGTTAAACTTAACCCAATGCTTTTTTGCTGCCATTTAATCCTCACAGAAGTAATTACGGCTTTTGACACTGCACCTAAAGTAAGGCCCAAAGGAGAAATTTTTTAACCTATTTTTCTGTTAACAAGCCCTCTGTCAAGGAAATGTCCTAAATCCATCAAGGATTAGGTTCTAGGGCATTGCAATGAAACTCCACAGTTTAATTAGGATTTCTAGCAGCTTGCACAAGTAAGCAAGTCAGAAAAGTTCAGTTCTGCAGGCGTTGAAGCTCAGTTCCAGAAGAAAGACCAAGAAGCAAGGCTGCAGCCATGCGAGATGCCATGTCCTGCTTGGACGTCTTGGCATGGGACTTGGTTCTCTTCTCCTAAGGACAATGAGAATGACCTACTGTCCAATTCCGTGCACAAATCAATAAAGCACGCTTTGGTCCACAGATGCCACTTTTAAACTGATGGTATTACTTGCTGGGTAAAATGCTTTCCAACTTAACCTTAAGGCAGTGAAACTGAATGTCAGTGAGGTTAAAACTTGACTTTTGAACAGGTATTTCCATTAGCAGCTCTCAAGTACCGCAAAAGAATTCATTTGCGTGTAAGACCTGCAAACAGAAAAGACACTAATTTGACAAATTTATCACTTGTAACACATTAGCTTAATGGCCACATAGTAGTGTTTCTGGTACTTTTCCTCTCAATACTAGTGATAAATTAACTTGATTGCTGTATTTTTCTAACCTTTAACCAGAAGCTGATTGTTTGTGTTAAAGATATTCAGGTCTGATTCCAAAAGCATTCCTGGAAACAAAAACAAACAGCCCTGTTAGCAGTGGAATTAATGAAGCTCTTTTCCTGCAGAGCTCTCTCTTTCATCACCACCAATTCTTTGCTAAAATCCCAGCTTTTTCCTGTCCATTCTCTACGAACAAAACACTCAAAGCAAAGGCACAAACAATCCCAGCAGCTGTCCCGGCTGCTGAACCGGCTCTGCCTGCCTCTCCCCCAGCCCCAACCTGGGTCTCCCTCCTCTCCCCAGCCCATGACCTCTGAAGAAACTTAATCATCTCACTTGAAATTAGCCAACGGCTTCAGAAGTTACTACATAAAGGAGTGACAGACAGACAGAAAGTGCAATCAGAGAAGCCTGATCAGCCCAGGAAGACAGGCTGTAAAAAAAATTTATACATAGCCTCACCAATTTAATTGACTACTCAGATGAGGGAATTTCAGCCTGCGTACAGGTCTGCAAAAATAGGTATTTCAAAAACCATTACAAAATGTAACAGAAATCTAATCATATCAACTTCAGTGGGAATAGACCCTGATATAACATATAACACCACGCTATTCCCTTACCAGCTCCATTCTTCTTGATTAGTATTTTGCCCTACAACAGGGGTGTCCAACTCATTTACATCAGGGGCCACATCATCCTCACAGTTGCCTTCGAAGGGCCGAATGTAATTTTAGGACTGGATAAACGTAGAAGTAGTTGCATTTATTCAGCCCTAAAATTACCTTCAGCCCTTCGAAGGCAATTGTGAGTCTGATGTGAAAATGAGTTTGACACGCCTGCCCTGCAGAGACCAGTGTGTTCACATCCTGGTAGAAAATTTTAGTTAAAAATGAAACAAAACACATTTATATTTTCTGTAAGGATTTTGTGACAGATTTCTAGCTTGGTTAGTAAATCTGGGTTATTTGTTTTCTCCCATGTTAAAGGAGGCATCAAGTGTGTAATTTTTATTCAAGAAGCAAAGGAATTCATAGCAGTAAAAACTCAGTATCATGAAGAACGGATTAATTTAAATTGCAAAGTACAAAAAAAATTTCTCATTTATATTTTTCATTTTTAGATTCCCAATGCAATTAAAGTCTATATCACAGAAGAGTCAGAGGTAACATATTTGACAGAAGCTTCCCAGAGTATTGTAGATTATTTTTTTCATTATGCAAGTAACTCTGCAAATGGTTTAATATTAACAAAATTAAACATTCATTGATTTTAATTAGTCTTTTATTATATAGAATTTCACAAAATAATGAATCTTTTCAGCCAGCTTCTCTGTAGGATTTAAAGAGATGGGCCACATTTTGACAACAGACTTACATTTCCCAGTAAAATAAAAATATTTGTGCATGTCAAAACCAAAGTATTTCCTCATGCCATGCAACAGCAGATCTGCAAAATGCTACGAAAGCAGTGTTGGTGACCAGTATGGAAATTCTGAAAGTTAAAAGCATATTTGTATTTTACCAAAAGAAATTATAAAGCCTTTTATCTCATAATTTCTAAAGCCCCATGAGATTCTCACTGATATCGGCCAGTACAGCCCCAAGAGATTCTGAAGCAGCATGAAAACTCCAAAGGCACATGGCACAGACATTGTTTCCGAGGTCACAAACATCCAGGTTTGTGCACACGGGTATGGGTTCATGTAAAACCTTTCAGTTCCTCTGAAGTAAATTCAGCCTAGACTTGATCTCGCCTGTCTTGGACATGATAGAAAGACTCCTGTTGACTTCAACAGACTTCGAAGCATAATGTGTCCCACTGGGTTATTCGGGGCTCCTTTAAATTCCCAAACACTCAGGGATGGAAAGCAACATCTTCACAGCCTTCCACTTCTGTGATATAACGGGAAGAATGGCAAACTCATCACCAAATTGCCTTGCAAGTGCTCTTTTCCTAATAACTTGAATGACAGCATTATTTGGTTGTGCTGGTTCTTCATGCACATCTTTGTTTCTGCTGGTGCCCTTAACCCCCCCTCGTGCTTTCCCAAATGTGTAGTTATTCCCTTACAAGGCTGGCAGATAATAAGCAAATACAGATAATTGTTCCTTCAATTAAACTGGTGCTGGAAATAGTGATCAACGTAAACAGGAAGAGGGCATTGTGCCAGAAATTAATCTATTAATTTCTCTGTTTAGATATAACTATCAACCCAGCCAATATTACTCTAATTAAAAAGACTTTAGGAGAGCAAGGGCTCTGGTTTGCAGCTCCACCTCTCCTCCTGCCACTGCCTCCCATCTGCTGCCTCTGCTGGGACCAGAAGTGCCCAAGCTGAGGGTCTATGGGACAAATGGGGGGTTTCTTTCATGCCACCAACCCCTTTGCATCCACAGAGATTTTTGTGGATCTGTTGGCTCTTCTGCCTATCAGATAAACACACAAGGAAAGCTGCAAAGTTCAAAACACACTCTTTACATTTTTGGGGTTATCATTAGCAAAAAGAAAAGGCAATGCAAGTGTATGAGGTATGCTATAAAACAAAGGGGTTGCAAAACACTTTATTTTGGATATGTGGGTTGTGGTTTGAAATAGCTTTCAGCACAGCTTCTACCTATGTGTGCTGTTTTATAAAAAATAATTCCTACAACTGATTTTTTTTTGTTTGTTTTGGCTCAAGAACTACACTGTAAAAGAATGTTTGAAAGGTTTCTCTACGTTGAGTCCTAGATAAACCACAGGTAATAACTCTACACTAACAGTGTTTGGCATAGGAATGCCAATAGATCTGTCTTCCATTTTGCCTTTTAATCATTTGGGTGATTAAAACTATCAAACTCCACATATGCTATAGTGGCCACAGATAGACCAAATATAACACAAAGCTCACACAAAAGGTGATTTTTGTAAGTGATGGATCAATGTAAGCCCTCTTCCCTCATGAAGGACGAAATCCAAAGTGAAAGGTTAACATGCTGTTCTTTGTCTCACTCAGAGAAGATCTTTTAAAAGCCAGAAATGACTCACAGGAACCATCACGTACTAGAGCACTAACTCCTTTCTAACTGAGACCTTATTTCAATTTCACCTTTTTTTTTTTTTTTTAAAGCTGTGTTTCTACCTTTTCATTCCAGTCTTTTACAACCTGCATTTGAAATTTGGGCACTTGAATGAGGCTAACTTTTCTATATTGGTTATACAGTTACAGGAGTGAAAAGGGTGCTCTAATATACCACTAGGAGCATGACTATTGACTATAGAGGGTATATGCAGGGAAACTAACGTAAGAAACTAAATTAGTTACTTAAACACAGCGCCGTGAATAGTGCTCAGGCGTTCCCAAGGATATGGGAGGGTTCTGCACTCCCTGTGCCCCGCAAGTCTACGTATCGCTAACAAATACTGGCACTTTATCTAAGATGCCTACATGCAACTCAAGAGGCTCATCTGGAAGGTCAAGTAAATGCTCTTGCAGATGCATACTGTTCATTGCCATAGTCTAAATCACACATCCGGTTTGGTTTTCCTGAAGTAGTCCATGCTGAGACTGAGAGGAAAACTGTTGTGTTTTTTTTTCCCTAATAATGGCAATAAAGGATAAAACAGTGTCCAGTGACAGCTGGAAATATAAACTTGGTTCAACAAGTTTTTCCATAGGGAATGAGGAAAGGGGAGGTGGGGCAGTGGACCAAGGAATTACTTTCTTCAGTTTAAATAATGGTTTGGTTTTCTTCCTCTATACATAGGGTGGTAGAAACAGAGCCAAAGCTGCAGTTTCACTCGATTAATTTTGTCAATAAAAGGCAGGTGTTGTATCTAATAGACAGCACTTTGTGACAAGTACTTATGGATTTGCATCACTCTGGTACATCTGGATACAGCTGTCCATGCAGACTAAGGATCCAACTTATCTTAAGCAGAAGACTCCCTTGAGGAAACAAAGCACCAAAGACAGCTGAATACACTGCAGCAGGTAGTTAATTTCCTTTCTTCTTGCTGTTGTGTCAGCTACCTATTTCTGGCAGGCATCTTGGTGGGAGGTATTTAATACAACCTCCAGGATCACCTGTGTGTTGTCTGTAAGGGCCCAAAATTTGTTAAGACACTTATGTAGTAGTGAGATGCATTTGGTTAAAACTTGGGAACATTCATCACCACAGATGAACTTGAAAATTCTTCAAAATAGATACTTCTGGTGCCCAAGTAAAATATCATTTTGCTCTTAAGTTAAACAGGTGTTATTTATACACTCTGCTTTACTAAAATAAACCCATCCTTTTGATATTCCTTCTGCTATTAAACATGTCCTTCCTTTTGAACCCCTTCACTTGAGAGAAAACATGCAATCCTACAATGACCTGCATCATCTTTCTGGGGAGACATTTCATTTAGTTTTTGGACTGTGACGTAAATGAAGTACATTTTTTTGTTTCCAGAGTAATAAAAGAAACTGCCAAATACCTCTGAAGATGTACTTACCTGATGCAACAGCTGCAAAATTCACATTATTGTCATGTGAAATGTTAGGTCATGAGCAGTTTTCATAAGCTAGAATATTCAAGGATTACTTTTCACCAAAAGAATCTTAACCACATTTTTTAAGACTGTATGTATGCAGTGTATATAGCACACACACACCCAGGAAACTTTCACACTGTGTTTATAGCGTAGAATACCACTGAGTTTGCAGCTAGAGAGAGGTGAAAGGAGGAGTGCTGTTGGACAGTCACACAAAATCTGTTATCATCAAGAGGCTGCATTGATTTCACCAGCAATTATAGCGCTGCTTAATTTGCACAGAGGCTCAAAATGCCCCCGAGCAAAACTGCCAGTGCCTGAGGCTCTCACTGGCTACTACAAAGTGCAAGACTTGACTGTTCACTGAATTCTTACTCTTCACAGAATTAAAGTTATTTGGATGATTAATAACAAAGAAAAATGTAGAAGCAAACACGCAAAAGCCCAAACCATAACAACATTTCAGCGACAGAAATAACACTAGATATGCTCTAATGCACGTTCTATCTCTCTTTGATAACGCGCGACAATTCAGAAGACTAAGCTGTGCAGGAAGATGCATCCAGCAGCAGTGTGTTATGCATGCACATCATCTCACAGGTTCCCCTAGTAAGTGGTTAGTGCCAGTCATACATTCCTGCATCTCACACATTAGTGTCTACTGCGATGGCTGATTTGTGTGTCGTGATGACTAAGAATTAATTTGCGGTTAGAAGCTGCAGGTTTCAGAAAATGCCTTGTGAGGGTGAGTGGCTGATGCATTCCGTGCGTGCAACTGCAATGTCACAGTTGCCTGCTGCTCCCAGGACCTCCTTGCTATGATCTTACAATTGCCATGTCTTGATTCAGTCAGAATTCTTGGGCAGGCCACACAAAACAAAACCAACACTGACATTAGATGGATGCTTAGCAGGTTACAAAAAAAAAAGTAAAGAAAGAAAAAAAGAAAAAAACACAGAAACAAACAAAAGGTCACTTCAAATGAAGCTTGATTGGACATGTTGTTGAAAAGGTGCTCAAATTACCTGAACTGCTTTGTTTGTTCTTAAACATGGACCAGGGGCAGCTGCAATGAGCTCTGAGCTTTGGCACATTCCATTATATGAATGGTAGTGAATTTATAATGGAATGGTATGGATGGTTTTTATAATCAGAAAAACACACTGACCTTAACACTACACAGGTGGAGCAGCATAATGACCCGCCAATTGTAAGCGCATCAATTCCTGGGGAAAAGTTCAATGAGGTTAACTCAGCATGTATCCCATAACCAACATAAGCGACATTTTAAAACATTGTTTTTTCCACAAAAGCCTGTTTGTCTTTGCCAACATTTACTTGACTTGCTTCACTGTTTGACACTGAGTATATATCTTACCCATGTTAACAGTGTACTACATTATGCTCCAGTAGAGCTGGACGTTGTCATATACTTCAATGCTGAAATATACGTGGTTAAAGAAAAACAAGAATGGCGTTAACTACAATAAACTTTTCAGAGTTTGTAAGATTAAACATCACATTCATTTAATTTAGAAATTGAAAGAAAACAAGAGGCATGGATATAAAGAGACACCATCAGTGGATCTTCAGCTTCATTGTAAAATCCTCACATCGAGTGAGCTTAGATGTGTAGCAGCTGATGGGCATGTTTGCTTACCATCAATTTATTGATACCTTTGGATACTCATGGGGACCAGAAGCAAAGGAAGCTAATTTCAATGTACCACAATCAAGCTGACTGAGTATCCAACATAATTCTGATAGTCCAGGATTAAACCACAAAATACAGTGAACAAACCTAATCAGCCTCAACCAGTATGTCATAAACGCACACATTACAAAACGATACAGAGAGAAGAAATGAAATGAAGAGAAACTTCAGTCTGAACCGGGGAAAACTAATGAGCAAGGACAGAAGGCTCTCCAAACGTGCAATAATAAAACTTTAAACAGCAACATTTACATCTGTATTTCAGCTCATTCTGCCTCCTCTTTTGTGACCAGGGCATGACAACACTCCACATCTTATCCATGGCACTAGCAGGGAAAGCATCTCAGCAACAGGACAGTCTGATAACCCCATCTCCTCACATCACACGCGTCTGGAGACTGTCATCCCACCCCACTGTTCCTTCCCATCGCCAGTTTCTGCTGAGCACTCAGCAGCAGCTGAGAAGTCAGGAAAAAAAGGCTCATAACAACATGGTTGAAAGCACTACTAAAATTATCAGTTCAACAAGAGCACAAAAATGAATACAAGAACCAAAATTGAAGGTGAAGGTAACATATTTAGGAAGAAGTTCTATTGTTTGGAAATGTTCAGCTGAAAAAAAAAGATTTAGAAACCTAAACAATGCCATTTGATCACACTCCCCTGAGATTAAACGATTTTAAAACCACAAAAGAGCCATGAAATAAAAGTACACATTGCTTTGTCATCTGCCTCTGCCTTTCAAAAGGCACTAAATCTCGTGGACATAATTCATTTTAGTCCCAAATCTGCCTACGCTCTAGTGGCCCTTCTATTTAAAAAACTATTTTACACTGGATATAAAGCAGGGTGATCCCAAAGTTGTGCAAAGAGCCACATAATCTTTGGACACAAATCTGAGAGGTTAATCCACACACAAACACTTGTTTATTTTCAGTTGTCCATTAGGAGCGCACACAACAAAAACACTTCCAAATAACCAGGACTCTAAAACCACTTCTCACAACCAGAGTCACCATGAATTTTCTTCAGCCACACAGAAACTGCTTCTACACCCACTAGCTTCACTCACTCACAGCAAGACCTAATAATATGGTAGCATTTTCCTTGACATAGTCCAAGAGTTTTGTCTTCCTGACAAGGGCAGAAAAGAACTGCAGAATGTCACCTGAGGCTGCTCATGCTTCAGTACCAGAAGCAACAGTACAGCAACCTAGTGCAAGGTACATTTGTTGCTGTCCTGATCTCTGCCAGGATGTTCACAACCTGACCTACAACGATGCTTTTCAACAAAGGGAGAGTTTCATTCTCCACAGACAATGTGAAATGCCCACAGCCTCACTCCTGCCTTCAAAGCCATGCAGACCATACCATCAGGTTATGCAGCCCAGGGACACTGCATCATCAAAGCAGAGCTCTGGAGCAAGGAAGAGCCCCCAGGCACACATCGCCACTGCCTCCTGCTGCACTGAGCCTGGCTGCAGCAGACAATGCAAGCCTGAGGTGTTGCAATAAATTCATTTTCCCCCCCACTCCTCAAAGTGTCTCAGCATTACAGAGCACAAGTCACCTTGTGAAGTAAAAGCAAGAGAATAAATTGAAACTTCTTCATGGTGAGGGTGACAGAGCACTGGAACAGGCTGCCCAGGGAGGTTGTGGAGTCTCCTTCTCTGGAGACATTCAAAACCCACCTGGACACATTCCTGTGTAACCTCATCTAGGCGTTCCTGCTCCAGTAGGGGGATTGGACTAGATGATCTTTCGAGGTCCTTTCCAATCCCCGACATTCTGTGATTCTGTGATACATGTCAACTGCCAGTCTCACACATCACACAAAACCCAAACTGAGTCACAGAAAGTGTCTTCTTGTGCAGAGATGGGATGTGTTGTGATGCCTTCGAACGTTCAAGCCAGAAAGAAGAACATCACTCAGGGTTCACAGGGATCCTGACAGAAGCCCCAGCCACCCTCACCCTGTCTGGCCATGAACACCCATGGGGCCAGGGAGCTGTGTGTGCTGTGGCCAGAGCTCTGCCCACCTACAGTCTATTTACACCCCGGCCTCAGGACAAGTGGCACGTCTGCCTGTATGTGTTCAAACTTTAGTAGCAATAGATAGGAAAAGCGCTACCTTACGTATGATTAGATATACTCAGGAGTACATTTATGTTAAATAAAGTGCTTCAAAAACGTAATTATGGTTGAAGTGCACTCCAGGTAAATTGTAGAGCCTGTGATCAGATAGACTACCATTGCTCTGATTAACACTGTTTTCTGGATTTCTTTGTTGCCTCTCTCTGCTCACCTATGAACTCCTGTCTTTACATTTAGATTGCACATTTCCTGACTCTTTTGTTCAGTTTTCACATAGCACTTGTACAACATTTGCCCTTCCCTTCTGAGTCCATGACTGGGTCTGCCAGTTGCTATTGCAATGGAAGTCTAAAAAGCACTTGTTACAATAAATGCATACAAAACCACATCATCTCAAGGGTTGGGAAAATCAGTTGTATTGTGTTTTGAGCCTGTATGATAGAGGGGTGAGAGGAACAGAACTAAAGAACACAGGAGCTGTGTTGTTTGTGTCAAGACTACTCACAGTCCAAGTACCCATTCATTCTCTGGCTGAGAACAACAAAGGTTTTCAACGAAATTAGCCCTGCCTTCACATAAGATGAGTAGCTTCTTCTGAGCTCTCTGTACTAGATTAGCATGATCCAGGAGAAGAGTGAAAAGTAAGGAGACTCCCCTTGGCAGTGAAGTTTTCCTAACCTGTTTCTTCTTCTGAAAACACAGAGGAATTCAAGTTGATTCAAATAATGTTTACTCTCTCTCCTGATTTCTCTTTTTGTCTCTCTCATCTCTTCAAACACCTTCTTTTTCATCACCCGCCATTTAACATTAAGGTTTCCTGTTTGCTATCCAGCTCTGACAAACCCAGCTGTGCGTCAACTCCTTTCCCTTCAGGTTTCTTATCTCCTTCATTTCTGCTGTTATTCCATATCCCCTTCTCCCCCTCCACTTTTCATTGTTTATCCTTCTCTCTACAGAAGCCACTCCTAGTCTCTGCAGCCAACACTTGACCCACCATCCTGCTCTTAAGTAGGGTCTAAGTCCCTTCTGTTTTTTCTGCTTATCATACAAGTATATTAAGACCATTTATGCATACCGTGCCCTGCCTGAAGTGATCCTAAGGCTCATATCCTGCTGGTACCTGCCATCTTGCTTCACACCCCTACTCAAAAACACTTCTTGCATTAAGTGTTTAGAAAATAAAAAACAAAATTGATCATGATAAAGCTGGCATGCAAATAGCCAAAATCAATACCTGTTTTACATGTCTACATACATGTTCCCACATCTACTTGTACATTATTAAATTTTTACAGTATTCTTGCCTCCTGTTGCTGCCCATCCTTTCTATATTGTTTCCTCTTAGCCCATGAACTGTTAGTGCCTTGAGCTAGTTTGTAATTAGCTCAACAGATCTCCAGTCATTGTGTGCAGTACTGGTTAGTAACAGTGTTCCCAAGTAAACCCGTCCAAGGCTGAAAAGTTATTTAATTCAGTGCTCAATAGTTTGTTTCTAGAGACAGCAAACACTTGTGCTCAGTATGGTGCTGCTTGCACAGGGGTTGACCTTGCAGCTCAGAGAACAGACAGCTGCCACTTCAGACTGAGATGCAGCACCACACCCAGCCATGCTAACAGAAAAGATGTCACGCTTTCCTGTCAATAAACAATTCCGTCAACAATAACAAAAAAAAAATATATGCTTTTCTGTTCCTCTGTCGCTCCCCTCTTTGTTCACCCCTGCCAGCATCAGCCCCAATATACCGTTAATCAACAGCTGCCTGCTGCATGGTGTCAGCATGGTCTTTGCATTGAAGGGATCAGAACAACACTGAAGAGATCAAAATGACTTTTTTTAACCCCCACAGACTGATATTTGAAAGGTTTTTCAGTTTTTATAAAGATCAGAGAAGAAAGGTACTACTGGTTATTTATGCTAGAACTGCTTGTTCCTTCTATTGCAACAGTGAAAACACGTAAAAGAAACTTGTGTATCTTTCAATTTTGCCAGTTATACCTGTTAGCTGAAGCCACTATTTTAACACACCCCACTACAGCGGGAAATACATAAATCCCTTAGAATAAATGCTCAGTTTTGTGACCGCAAGACAAATACTAACAAATTATCATGTGCAAATTAGCTAAATACCTCACAAACCAGTATACAAATTAGACATTTTCTTTTTCCTTCAGTAGACAAAAAGAATGTAATGTCATTAGAAAAATAATTAATATGTTAATTTAGGATTTTAATTGCCCAGAGACAAACCTCAGTTGCCTTGAAATCTCACTTAAAATCACAGTTACATCTGTTGCAGAAAGCACTCTAGCTTTTTCAAGTAAAGGCACAAAGTCTCCATATATTAATATAAAATGAAACCTCTGCTTGTTTTACACCAAAAGTAAATTTAATAGACAGTAATATCTTCATGCTATTTTCAGGCAAGATCTTCCATTTGCAAATCTGCAGATCTACCACATCGTTCCCAATTTACAGCCCAGTCTGGGAAGGCATCAGGTAGTAATATTAAAAACAAATAGCTGATATTACTATAAATGCTACATTACAAACTATATTATTTGGGGGTTGGACTAGATGATGTTCAAAGGTCTCTTCCAACCCAAACCATTCTGTGACTAAATGCTGATACATTAAAATGAAGTTTAGAGCCTAGGTCCTGAACCAAGACCCTCCATGAAGCAAGAAGACACAGAAGCATAGAACAAACCCCATGAACGGAAGGACGGTAGGAAGACTGTCCACAGGTGTTGAATTTCTCTGAAGATGAGCAGCTGTTTGATACATTCTGCAGAAACTGGAGCTAACAAAGCAAGAAGGAGGCAAAGAGAAAATATAGTTGAAGGAACATGCTGTGTAGGTAGAGGATGCTTCCAGCAGTACTGTGCATTGGTACAAAGTGAGGCACATCCATTCCTACAAAGGATATCGCAATAACGGAGGCCCCAGGGAATGAAACACTAGACCACAACAACAAGCTGGAGAGCTCCAGAAAGCCTCTCCTGCAGAGCCCATCTCAACCAACCCACTATTTCCAGCATCATTTCCTATCCTCAATGGAGGGATCAAGTTCTGAAAAAGCACAAAATATTCTTCTTGCTTTGACAAGCCTCTGGGAAACGATGCATCTCAGCAACCTCTCCTTCCTCCTTTTTTTTTGTCAGGCTATTCACCGAACTCCTTGGCAGTATATAGAATACTATAGTTACTGACAGCACACAACAAAAACAAAGCAAGCTGGTATTACTGCAGCAATAGGAAAGGTCGCAGGGCTGATGTTTCTCAATCACCAACATTAGTTCTCCCTTTCTCATATGTGGTGAAATGATGCACAGGTCTGTTTCTACCTACTATTTTGGTTAGCAATTATATTTTTCCAGGAGAAGTGATCCATAGATATTTTTGATTACTTGTTCCACTTTTTTCTTTTCCTGATGAAGTAAATTTCATGCTGATGACAGGCATCAGCAGTTCAACCACTGGGCATGAAAGACTTCTGCACATTGTAGGAGAGTTCCAGGAACGGGAGCTGCCAAACTCCTCCTGGAGCTCTGTAACTGGGACTCAGTGCTGGCCTGAGTAGTAAACATTTTGCTTGGCAAGGTGGAACTGTGTACATCACCACATCTTCAGATAGAGTAATTTCTGATCACTTCACTGGCTCCAATATAGTATAACTAACAACTGGTTGAAGGGACTGGCTTCATGTCTTCTGTCTCTCCCTGACAACCGTGATTTTCCTAGTGATGTGGATACTTGGCAGTGCACCGACTTCAGTAGAAAAACAGTTTGACACAGTCCATCAGCCACTTGTGAAATGAAGTTGGATCTGAACTGCTCTCCTAAAAGATCAGTGGAATACTAACATCTGCAGCTGAGCTAATGCTAACCAAATGAAGTTTAGCACTGAACGGGCTATAAACGTCAAGCACAAGGAAACCAGACCCATCTCCCAAAGAACCAGGCACAAGAGAAGAGTCAGTGTTTGCACACCTTATCCTTTATCTATAATCCTGTACCTGCAAATGCAATTTCAAGGTCTATCTAGAAGTATCCTTTTGCTAGAGCAGAAAAAGCAGCAGGAATCAAGCAGACTTCAACAAACAGTAAACATAACAGTGATGTAATAAACTATTATGGTATTTTGTATTCAAGCAGTATGTTAAAGCTATTTAGCCTACACTGGGAAAAGGTAGAAGACAGAAAACTTTATTTAGCACTGCCTAAATGCCACTACTCCCCTCTGACTGCAACAAATCACTAAAGCTTGTGTCTACAAAGCAGCATGCTTCAAGTATAACAAATTGCTCCTTGGACCTCTCTGGAGCTGGCAATCTCCTCAACTTATCTGATGAGTTGTGACACGGAAACATCCAATTATCTATTAGCAGCACCAGCAGCATCTTCCCCCAATTGCTCAGCGCAATGATCAGTATCTGCAAACTACAGCTTACATTTAATTGGAAAAAAAAATAAAAGGTGGAGGGGAGAGAAAAAGCAAGCAGCAAGCCTTGCAATAAAAAGCTTCTACTGTAAATGATAAATACTTTTACTTCTGTTTCTAAACCACCACCAGAAATGTTATGGCTGTGGTGCCACAACACTACCCCTCCTAACTGCTACGCAGGCAGCAGATGAGGCTCAGCTTCCTAATAATTTCAATGGAATTATCCTGTGCCTCACTTTCATCCACTTTTCACTGCAGATATAACCATACACTATAAAACAACAAACGCACACAACATTATGAATTTATTACCATATTAAATGCTGGGTTTGGATAGTTTACTGAACATGGAAGTTATGGTAAAGAGAGGTGGATCCACTATACAAAATTTTGGAAGCCCTGGGCCAGGCTCTGATACATTACACTTTTATTCGTTTTCCCATAAACAAACAGGCAAAGGTTAACACAACAGCATCTCAGCAAGTCATATCCAGAATTGCACCATTCAAAGCAATATTCACAGACCACATTGTCAGTGGAAGATATATATAAAAAAAAAGAATCCTTTTTTCCTTGGAAAAAAAGAATATTCCCAAACCAGAAGCATTACTTCTATTAACTTGTTGGCTCCAGCTTGCTTTGCATAAAATGTCCTAGGGAGCACCTGCACCAAGTTTCAACAGGCATGTTCTTCAGAACCCAAAAAGTACATAAGCAGGGCCAACTCTGTGGTTACAAGACAAGTTAAGCATGGAGACAAGCCGAAATTTTCTACACAGATGAAATGTAAAGCCACAATGATTACTGGTAATCACTAATTATTTATCCAGCAGTCCACTGTCACAGAATTTCAAGCTGGCTATAAGGAAAAGAGATTCTTTTACACACTAGAAGTCATAAATAGGATAATCAATCAGGCAGATAAAAGGCAATGTTAGGCTTTATAAAAGGCCACTGAAGAAGGGAAGTGCTGTTTCTCAGGTAGACAGACTGGAGAAGGACACATTGAGACAAGCAGGATACAGTCACCAGAGCAAAAAAAAAAAGCAGCTTGTCTTCACAGAAACCTGCCCACAGGGACAACAGCCCAGTATGTCCTATCTAGACCACTAATTTCCCATTACTTGCATGCACCATGATTATTTCCTTGGTTTGCTGTATTCTTCTGGCCTTTTGGTACTCCTTAGCTATCCTAAAAAGATGATTTGGTACAGTAAGAGTGGTCTTTCCTCTTCTAACATTAAAAAAGTCTAAAATTGCATATGGTTGCATCCAAAGGCACAGCTGGAACAGTCTTCCAGTAACAGAAAATGAAATTACAACATCATCTTGTGTAGGTTAGTCAGAGTCTAAGCGCCAGATTTGTAAAAACTAAGGCTCACTCTATCTCTAAAGACTGCATCATTGCCTAATCACAAATGGTGGGGCCAGACAGAGGATTCTGCAGATCGTTCCTGTGGCCTGTGACAGGAGACCACACTGGGTGCTGTGCTATTCTCAGCCTGGCATCACCGCTTACGAGGACACAGTAGGTGTCACATCTGGAATACTGTGTCCAGTTCTGGGCCTCTCAGTTCAAGAAGGACAGGGAACTGCTGGAGAGAGTCCAGCACAGAGCAACAAAGATGATTAAGGGAGTGGAGCATCTCCTGTATGAGGAAAGGCTGGGGGAGCTGTGTAACTGTACATCACTTGTACTGACTGTACAAGTGATGGCAGAAATTAACTTCTCCAACTCTGTATTTCTACAGCATGTATCTCTGAGGATAAGAGGAATTGATGTGGAGCAGCATCTCTAGAAATCAAGTTATTGAGCTGGGTCTCTTTAGTTTGGAGAAGAGGAGACTGAGGGGTGACCTCGTTAATGTTTATAAATATGTAAAGGGTGAGTGTCACGAGGAAGGAGCCAGGCTCTTCTCGGTGACAACCAATGGTAAGACACGGGCTAATGGGTGCGAACTGGAACACAAGAAGTTCCACTTAAATTTGAGAAGAAACTTCTTCTTAGTGAGGGTGACAGAGCACTGGAACAGGCTGCCCAGGGAGGCTGTGGAGTCTCCTACTCTGGAGACATTCAAAACCCGCCTGGACACATTCCTGTGTAACCTCATCTGGGTGTTCCTGCTCCAGTGGGCAGGTTGGACTAGATGAACTTTTGAGGTCCCTTCCAATCTCTAACATTCTGTGATTCTGTGAAGAGCACAGCAATGTGGATCTGTTATGGGATGGGTAATGTCAGTGAGAATAGAGGATGGCAGATGGCACTACCCGGGCTCTCTGATGAGCCCAACTCCTGCAGCAGTTGCTGTGCAGAGGAGGAGCACAAAGAGATAGGGCAGGAGACTAAAAACTCTGTCCAAACCCTTGTCCACCAGACACTTTGGGGCACCAACCTGCAGAAGATGCTAAGTTATGAAAGTGATGCAATATCCATTCTATATCAGGAGACAGATTTGTTTCTTTTGCCCCCCTCTCCCTCCAGCACTGCACTTCAAAGACTGGGCCATTCCACTTGACACAAAACATCAGGCGCTCTTGTTGAATGTCATGCAGCATGTCAAGATCCCATCCCCTGGGGCCCACAGTGGCTGGCAGCTATTATTACTCTTAAAGTGCATGCTGTCATCTCAGGGGGTTTGGACTGAAGTGGTTGTCTCCTGGAAATAGTCCATCTCCTCATTTGCACAGCCATTGCTCAAGCAGCAGGGAGTGGAGGAGCCTGAAAAAGCAGAGGTGCTCGGGGCAGCCCTGTCTATTGCCTCTTACACAGCCCAGCCTGTTTCTTCACATTACACAGGCACCAAATTTGTGTTGATGACAGTTCTACCTGATCTACCAGTCCCTTATCTCCAATGTGCATGTTTACCTGATGGCACGTGATCGTTGCAGCTACACGGGTTTGCAGCCAGAACAGCCTCTGCAGAATGCCATCTGCAGAGGTGGATATTTTTAATGTATATTACATCATTATAAATAGACTTCAGAGCTAAATTCTGGAACTAGCCCACGGTATTAATTCTAATTTAGTTTGGGCCCAATTCCAAATGGGTGACTATGCATGCAAACATTAGTCTGAGTGTACAATTGGCTGTTATGAACACAAAATTACTTCTTGTGCTCATGCATGCATAATTTACACGCACTAATTTAGATACCAAAGTAATTCCCTAGCAGAATTCCAGTGATCAGATTTAACTTGAAGACTGCTTAAAAAAAAAAAAAAAATCACAGTAGTATATTCTTTAGCCACATAAAAAGCAGTAACTGAGAAATTAATTGCTGTTTCTAGAACAAAAAATCTTCAGTATAAACCTATCACTCTTCAGCTGACTGCTGGTCTTCTTCCTCCCCCAGTTACTTCTGCCATACAATTTAATTTCTACTAATATGTATTCTAGATTGTCAAATATAAGCATGGTCATCCATTAAAAATAATCATCAGCATGAGAATACTGTTAAGTAGCATGTTTTCTATCAGGTATATCTGAGTTTCATGCTTATATGGACAAAAAAACAAAACTCCTCTCAGGAACCAACACTTGGCTTCTCAGTTTTGAAGAGAAATACCAAACAAGTGAACCCAGTGAAACACAAGCAACCTATGAATCACAATCTAAGAAAGATCTAATTTGTGTTAAGGAAATTAAGAAAAGAAGGTTAGGCAAATTGTGCTGAGGAACAAGCAAAGTGGAATTACTTCTCTCCAGGAAATTCTCATGATAAAGTTGTTTGTGCCCTTTCCAAAGTAAACTAATAAACATTGGTTAAATGTGTCAGATCAGCTATCTGGAATATTGCATTGTGTAACAAGATCATATAGAAATAATGCAAAATCATAATCAAGCACACAATTAGTACTGGCATATCCTGGAAACAGGAACTATGCAAATAAACTGATTTTTCCACACACTGTTGCCACACTGATGTTCCCTTTTTCATCACCTTCATTTAAAAGAGAAGGGAGGTATTTTTTAAGTTAGAGAATTCTATATTTTGGAAGGCATGAGGGTTGGTTTTTAATAAGTCACTTCTACCGGTCTAAGCATCCATAAAAGGTGCTTGGAAAGTTAATAATTTTATAAGTCACATACTCATGACGTTAATTTGTAAAGTAGAATCCAGAGACTGGTGTTCATTTAAGTCAGGTACATTTGTTCTCAGCTATTACACAGGTAGAGACAGGCCTCTTATGTGAAAACAGACATGTATGGGAAATGTTTTCAAAAATACCCTCTTATGAAATAGGCTTCCCAGAGCTACTGATTCTGCATACAAGCAGCAAAATACAATCTGTAATTTCCCCTGTCTCTTCCACTGTCCTTCATTACCGTTCACCGTGATCAGAGGACACTTAGAAATGTGCTACTACCCTTTGTATTCAATCAGCAGAGGTGGGAATTATCTCACCAAAACCAACAATGCTGTGATTTCTATTCAGCATATTATGGCATATTCTTAACTATCTGAAAAAAACTATCAAAGGTTGTCAAAGCAATTATACATGTGTTTGTAATCAAGCTGGCATTTAAGAATACAATCAATATTACTTGTTAGAGTTTGTTACTTGTGGGGAATTGGGGAAATCTGTGCTGGAAGATTAATTCTGCATCTCAGCCTTTTTAAGGAAATAGAATCCAGCAGTAATTAATTTTGCAATTTCAACAAATATTTATATTACCATGTGGCGTGGCCCTTGAGTTGGATTTTTACGCAGAAATAAAAATTGTGGGCACACACACACACACGTATGCATGTATATTTGTATCCTTGTCAGCATAATTTACATGTGATGTCTCTCAACGGATTTTTTTTTAAATTAAAAAGCACTGCATGTTGTGAGAACAGCTTATTAAAGTGAGACTGTAACTTAGAAGATAAGGCACTGTTCATTAAATGAATTGAAAGGATGCATTTTTCCATCGCAGAACACTTCTGAGCATGTCACCTTGCCTTGATTCATACATTATGTCTGATAGTTTCTCCAGCCAACATGGTGTTTTTCAGTCTAGTGGAAATATGTTCTTTAGGTCTTATGAAGAAGCAACAAATGAAAAGGTCTGAGTTTTGAGCAAGAGCCTTGTAAATATTTGGCCAAAAAATGCTGTTATCTGTTTCGGAGTATTCAAGGAGTTTGGGGGTGAGGGGATAAATAGCAGAGTTAGCAACTAATATTTAATCACAGCTTTTACAACATTTGGTATTCTTAAAAAAGGCAACCCTGAAGCTGTATGAACAGGTAAAAATCTTTCAATATTGTGAGCTTCTAGCTGTAATTTTTCAGAGAATCTGGAAAAGGTCAACCCTAAAGGCCACGAGACAAATTTAAAAGAGGTTCTCCTTCCCACGAACCTGATTTTTTCATAAGACAATTTCTTAGCTTCTCGTTCTTGACTCATGTTTTTAAGCACTTGGTAGAATCATAGAATCATTTTGGTTAGAAGAGACCCTCAGGATCATCAAGTCCAACCATAACCTCACCTAACTAGCACTAAACCATGTCCCTAAGAACCTCATCTAAAGGCCTTTTAAACACCTCCAGGGATGGTGACTCCACCACTTCCCTGGGCAGCCTGTTCCAATGCCCAACGACCCTCTCCATGAAGAAATGTTTCCTAATATCCAATCTAAACCTGCCCTGGTGCAACTTGAGGTCGTTTCCTCTTGTCCTGTCACTTGCTACTTGGGAGAAGAGACCAACACCCTCCATGCTACAACCTCCTTTCAGGTGCTTGTAGACAGAGATAAGGTCTCCCCTTGGCCTCCTTTTCTCCAGGCTAAACAGCCCCAGTTCCCTCAGCTGCTCCTCATCTGACTTGTGCTCCAGACCCCTCACCAGCTTCGTTGCCCTCCTCTGTGCTCTCTCTAGTATCTCAATGTCTTTCTTATGATGAGGGGCCCGAAACATGGGACAGGCAATAAAGAATTAGAGATTAAAGAGACCAAGATGCAAGCGAGGAGCTTGCAGAGGAAGAGATTTGTGCCTTGGCTCGCGCACTGCCTGGCGGGATGCAGAACCACACACCAGCTCACACGGAGCTGCCGTGGCTGCCGCGTTGCAGCTCTCAGCACAGATGCACCTGAAAGCCAGGCAGATGAAGAACAGGAGCACATCCAGAAGGGACTGAACAGGGCAGGCAGGAAGCCTTAAGACATTTGTCATTCATAGAAACGCCCTTTCCCAAGCCAATTCCTGTCTTAGAAACAGCAGAAGGGACAGCATAGCATTTCTCACCTAACCATCAAGCATAACTTCAAATACAAACACACTGTAAAAGATTAACAAAACCTGTGAGAACTCTTTCTTCACGAGAGACAAACTAACACCCGTGTTGGAAGAACAGACAGCAAAGAAGATGTTTCTCAGGGGATATGGATTTCAATGATGGTTATTTTTAATATACTTGGGCCTAAGGTAATTCTCCTCCTTTTCAATCTTGAATTTTTTTGATTCTCAGAGAGATTGACAACTCTGTTGCAAAAGACTGCATCCCACTGAGATTTGTCAAAAGTACTCAGCCTAGGAACAAATATTAGTCTGCTTCCTGCAAGCAACCGTAGAGGTGATTAACTTAGAGCATGCCTGAGTGCAAAGCCATTTATTTCCCAAAATGTTTGTAGGAAGGGGCAATGGCTACAAAAAAAAAAAAAAAAGTGAAGAAACAACTTTCGTAGTTTATCACCCAAGCAAACCTTAGTGGAGTTTTGTGTATGGCAAACACAAGACACTATAACTTCAATTGCCTTCTCCCTTCCACAGAATCACAGAATCATGGAATGTCAGGGATTGGAAGGGACCTCGAAAGATCATCCAGTCCAATCCCCCTGCCGGAGCAGGAACACCCAGATGGGGTTACACAGGAATGTGTCCAGGTGGGTTTTGAATGTCTCCAGAGAAGGAGACTCCACAACCTCCCTGGGCAGCCTGTTCCAGTGCTCTGGCACCCTCACTGAGAAGAAGTTTCTTCTCAAATTTAAGTGGAACCTTTTGTGTTCCAGTTTGTACCCATTACCCCTTGTCCTATCATTGGTTGTCACCAAGAAGAGACTGGGTCCATCCTCGTGACACTCACCCTTTATATATCTTTCCTCCAGTCCTCAGGCACCTCTCCCATTTCCCAAGACTTGGCAAAGATGATGGAGAACGGTCCAGCAATGACCTTAGCCAGCTCTCTCAGCACCCACGGGTGCATCCCATCCAGACCCATGGCTTTACGGATGTCCTTCCAAACTAACAAAGCTCCTTCAGAAAAAAATAAGTGGTTCCGTTGTCTCAGAAAAGGTTTCCAAAACATTCTTACCATGGAAAGTTTGAATAGAATGAGAGACATCACACATCCAGTTCCTACAACTCTTTATTCTGCAATAAATATGCTACAAAAAGCAACATAAATACATTGAAACTTACTGGCCATTTAATCCACTTTGTCACACCAATTTTACATCCACCTGTAGATTTGGAATCAAAGCCATTGCATCAGGTTAGCAGTGATTCCATGAAGGAGGAAATCGGACCCTTCACATTTATACATGCTCCACTCAAGCAGAAAGTAAAATGAGCTCTACATTTTCCAAAGACTAAAACTCCATGGTTTTTTCCCTAATAACAGTTTTAGTTACTCATAAATTTATTATGAATAGCTATAAGGAGTGAAATTCTAAGAGATTTATTTGGCATGCAGAGATCAAAGAGTCCTTTGGCAAAAAGTGTCCAAACTTCCTCATTATGCAGCTTTTGCCTTTTTCCCACCAGTAGCTGTATTTTAAGAAATATATATCTGTATAGGAACCAGGTTTAAAAATAAAAATTGTCTGGAGAAAACTGGAAAAGCTTCCCATCAGATTTAATCAGAATGAAAATTGTTGGCTCCTTAATTCAAAAGCAGAATACTGCAGCAGTACCAAAAGCAGTGGATAGGATCAGTACCCCATTGTAGCAGTAGTTACAAAGGCACAGGTGAAGATAAAAGAACTGCTCAAATATGCTTCATTTAGAAAGACAAAAAATGGAAATATGAATCATTCTTGCTTTGTAAGAGGTGAAGTACAATGCCCCTTTGCACACCATGTTAATCTGACACTCTGCAAGCACTAAAAAATAGACCCCTTGCACTTAAGCATCAATCCACTGTATCTGTTTTCTGGCCACCTTTCATATCTTTTGAAATATCTCTACCCTCTGAATTATGAGAGCTCTGATCTCTTAAGATAGTACCAGAAAGCTGTGAAAAACAACATATATTCAAAAGATAATGTGATAAAGTGTGATTAAAAAAACCCACCATTCTCCTTGAAAACAATAATCTGGTCATGTAAGTCAAGGAAATTTGTGTTATCCTTTAAGTATTTATGTATTTGGAATCAAAAAAAACCCAAAGTGATTTCAAGACATTTACTCATCTTCTTTTGAAAAGGTCATTTACTCATAAGCGCTATAAGCCGATAATGATGAAAAATGGTTTTGTTTTGCCATACTCACTCCAAAATCCCTTCTGGTGACTTAGCAGTCAACCACTACTGAGGTATATAGCTTTAATTATGCCATCACACAGTTATAATTTCACATCTCACCCCCGCTTGCTCTTGCTGTGCCAATAAACAGAGTGGATTGTAGCTCCTAATATTCCCCGTGAGAACCAACTCTATTTCACAACTAGTTAACTGAAGCTATGACAGATCCTTCTGTGTTACGAATTATTACGAATCACAGCTAATTAAGATACTCTGAAAAATGACCTACTCCTGGTAAAACTCCAGCTCAGATAAGGAAATCTCCTAATTTTGTCTCGGCAAAATCCAGTAAGTCAGACTCTCCTTGGAAAGTCACCTAAGAGTTCCTTGACAGCTACCAACCATTCACTTGGGATTGGGGAGATAGCTTATTTTTGGATAAGATCTTAATGGCTGCTTCTTCTTGGGATTAAATGGATCATACAGAACACATTACATGTCACGGCCCTTGGCCTGCCCCCCAAGTTACTACAATTCAGGCAGCAACAGTTAACACCACACTGAGCCACAGCCAAGGTGCCCTGCAATGAACTGCCTTCATTCTGTTTATGAAGAGACAGTGATACAGAGAAGCCATATAAATAATGTATCCCATCTACCAGCTTTTTTATGAATTGAGCACAAAGCACGTGGAAAAAGCACGCAGCTTCATAGAGACTCTTCAGGACTGATGGCAGACCTCTGATCATGAGCAGCTGGCAGGCAACATCTCTCCTCTTGTACATCAACACCAAGACACTTGACTTTTACGTGAAGCTTCCCCTCTTTGCATTTGGCATTGATCCGGGGCTGGTTTTATTTAATTTCATGCTGAATTTTCACTAGAATTTTTGTTTCTCTGCTTTGAGTGCCAGATCTTTTTCTGCTTCTCAAGCAGGTCTGGAGATTGCACTTGGAGTTGGCAGCTCCTTGTCAAGGTTCCAGGCTCAAATGCCACCTTTTAAATTGCCTCTGACTAAACCAGTCTCTACTTATGGTGGCCTAAGACACACTGTTTGTGAAGCAAAAGAAACCAATTGTCTCATGTAAAACGAAACCAGGATTTCCACATATCTGTTTCCTGAGACAGAGGCTACAGAGTCCCTGAAAACTTCCTTTTTCCACAGAATAACAGAAATTGCATATGTTTCTCCTTTACAAACAACAATACAGACAAGTTAAAAATTAAGGTATTATGGTCAAAAAGAAAATAAGTAGGCCAGGGTGTCTCCTGGTAACTACTCTAAGGTTAATAAAGTTGTAAAAATTAATTTGGTTGTGTTCACCATGTATTTAAAGTTGATTACAAAAATTAGGCTGCCACAAATTTAAAAGTCAGCAGTTACAAATATTGAGTTTTCCTTTTTCTTAAAATTACAACTTGTAGATACCAGGAAATTATATTCTCACATACATAAAACACTTAGATTAGCTTCATTGCTATCCTTCCTTCCTTTAAAGCATAAGACAGCAATTTGCATGTCTTTTTGGAAAGAAAGAGTGGTCCAAAAGTGAAAACACAAGCTATTGATATTATAAATTTCTTAAAGTTCTGCAAAGCAACTCCAAAGCTACAGGACCCCCAAGTCAGAAAGATATGAATTACCAGAAGTGATCAAACCTTCTGACTTGCTTTTGTTATGCACTCATCTTCATTGCTACCACAATGGCATTGGAGGAGGACAGAAATCGGATGCTTTGCAAGCTGACCCTAACTCAACAGTACAAACTGGATGAAAAGCAGACCCAGGAAACTGCCCAGGAAACAGCCCTCTATCTCACAGTAAATCTGTGTGATTTGAGTGCTGATTAAGAGACCATTCCTGGTAAAGTTATTAACCTGGCATCCTTACAGAATCACCGAAGCCTGGAGTTGCAGTGTGTAGCATCAAGCATCTTTAGCTTTGCTCCTGCCCAGGCGCGCAACCAGATCAGCTTTAGCGGTCATCCAAAGGCAAGGGGCTCCGCTTCTTCAGGGCTGACTTAAAGTTCTCAAAAATAAAATGAGCAAACCAACAAGTTAGGACCTAGAGAGACAGTGCTTGCTTTATGACACTGCCCAATTTCTATTGTGCTTCATGTCAAAATGCAGCACAGCAGCTTGGGTTCAGGTTTTTTGCTTTTCTTGTCACAGCATCTATCAACCTGACCAATGATTTTGCCCACCCAATTTTTTTGCACTGAAAAGATGGCAATACCTGGTGCAGATCGCTCTCCTGGTCCAGTTACTGGGAGTAAGGGAATTATTTAATTGTTAATCAAGCCCTAAAGGATGGATCTGAAAGAAGACAGCCTAAGGCGAGGTAAAATTTAATTCAGTCTCTGAGCTAGAGAGAACTTCCCTGATATATTACTCCAGACACTGAACTCAGCTTCCAAAATGATAAAACATTTTTGTGCAAACCTTACCAAAGAAGTCACTCTAAACGACACAGACAAGTCATTATTTTGACGAATTGTCACAACAGGGGGCAAAAAACTACTGAGAACACTAATGTGAGCCTTAAAGTGCCTCCTACAAAATCACAGAGGCAGCAGAAATAGCAACAGAAAAAGATGAACCCAGGTTTTATTTTAAGTTTGAATTTGAAAGCAAGTCATGTCAAGATCCACGCAATTATTCTGTAAGTGATATGAGAGAATGTTTTTTTTTTTCTCCTCCTGTAGCCATCCTTGTTGTTTTTCTTCCCCCTACGCACACAGCTTGTCACCATCCAAGCTCTGCCTGTACTTCCAGAGCTGTAACACCAGTGTGATCTCTGACAAACACACCTAAGAAATGCAGCAGCTCCTGGCACACACAGAACAGGAACCCCTGTGCCATCTCCCACCATCTCAGAGAAGATCCCACGCTCTGCACCCCGTGGATGGCAGATCAGCTGCCTGGTGAGCAAAGAGGACAATAATCTAAGCCTCACACTCTACCAGCACTTGCCCAGACCCATTCTCAACTCAAGCAACAGGCACTGTAATGACAGTCACGCCTCCCCTCTCCCACCTCCTCCCCAATTTAGATTATGTCATTTGGACCTCCACTCAGAAAGTATACCTTGGACATGACAGAATACTGCTGAACTGTGCTTCATTATTTATGTAGGACAGAGTGGCAAAATTTACTGCCTCTGCCCTCTTCTTACCACTAAAATCCATACCCTACACTAAGAAGAAAGTAGATATGTCTATGCCTAACCTTTAATCCCCATCCCAACACTGAAAGACATTGTTAAGTTCCTCTAAGGAAAATAAATAGTAGCTATTTAGACTGTGATGATCTGTTAATTGTCAATAACAGAATCACAGAATGTCAGGGATTGGAAGTGACCTCAAAATATCATCTAGTCCAATTCCCCTGCCAGAGCAGGAACACCTAGATGAGACTACACAGGAAGGTGTCCAGGCAGGTTTTGAATGTCTCCAGAGAAGGAGACTCCACAACCGCCCTGGGCAGCCTGGTCCAGTGCTCTGGCACCCTCACTGAGAAGAAGTTTCTTCTCAAATTTAAGTGGAACCTCTTGTGTTCCAGTTTGAACCTATTACCCCTTGTCCTATCACTGGTTGTCACCGAGAAGAGCCTGGCTCCATCCTCATGATAGTAATTCTTTATCTATTTGTAAACATTAATGAGGTCAACCCTCAGTCTCCTCTTCTCCAAACTAAAGAGACCCAGCTCCCTCAGCCTTTCCTCGTAAGGGAGATGCTCCACTCCCTTAATCATCTTTGTTGCCCTGCGCTGGACTCTCTCCAGCAGTTCCCTGTCCTTCTGGAACTGAGGGGCCCAGAACTGGACACAATATTCCAGATGTGGTCTCACCAGGGCAGAGTAGAGGGGAAGGAGGACCTCTCTCGACCTACTAATCACCCCCTTCTAATCCACCCCAGGATGCCATTGGCCTTCCTGGCCATACAGGCACAGTGCTGGCTCATGGTCATCCTGCTGTCCACCAGGACCCCCAGGTCCGTTTCCCCTACGCTGCTCTTTAATAGGTCATTCCCCAACTTATACTGGAACCTGGGGTTGTTCCTGCCCAGATGCAGGACTCTACACTTTCCCTTGTTAAATTTCATTAGGTTATTCCCCGCCCAAGTCTCCAGCCTGTCCAGGTCCCGCTGGATGGCAGCACAGCCTTCTGGCGTGTCAGCCACCCCTCCCAGCTTGGTGTCATCAGCAAACTTGCTGATAGTACACTCTATTCCCTCATCCAAATCATTGATGAATATCTTGAATAATATATATTTATAAACATTAATAAGGTCACCCCTCAGTCTCCTCTTCTCCAAACTAAGGAGACCCAGCTCAATAACTTGATTTCTAAAGATGCTGCTCCACACCAATTCCTCTTACCCTTAGAGGTACATTATGCAGAAATACAGAGTTGGAGAAGTTCATCTCTGCCATCACTTGTACAGTCAATACAACCACTTAACCTCCTTTGAGCACTGTTAAGAGCAGTGGTGGGCTAACTGCTTTCTGTGGGGTTTCTGGGAAGGCCCAAAGTTCACAAAAATAAGAAAGTTTAGAGAGAGAAGTTTCAGAGAGACAACCATTACAGGGTCACAAGTTACAGAGGAGGAATGTCTTATAATACCACAGGGCCACTAACCTCACATTTTAAATGAGAGTGATAAAGTACTGCTTGTTGTGTGACACTGGAACAACAACCTGAAGAAAACTGATACCCTTGTATATTAGACAACACTCTGAGAATCACTGAAAAGTAAGTATATTCCTGCAGCATTAAATTAAGAGAAGCAGATACCATTTTTCAATTCTGCAGTGTCTCCAGTGTTCATCTTTCTTCTTTTCCCATTTAGGTCATTTTGCTGGATATGTTTTCCAGAAGAAAACTACAAACATTATCTCCATAGCGTTCTCTCGGCCTCAAATCCGTTCAAGGTGGCAGCACACTAGCTTGCATAATTTGCCATATCTCGTTTCTCAAAAAAATTTATTAATGCTTTATTCCCTTCTGCAGGAGTCGAGCTTCCAGCCACTAGCACAGTGGCCCTGGGGCAGATTTACACACTGTTGTCCATGCATGAGGGTAAAATTGAGCTCACAAATTGCTGTAGAAGGCCTGGCTGCACATGATAAGATGTAAGTAACAGTAGGTATCCAGACATTTGGACCTTTTCTTAAGATCAAATGGATCTTCTGCTCCACCAGGAAAGCCAGATAGATGACTCCCTAATTGCCAAAGTTCACTCCTTCAAACTCTGCCTACAGCTCCCAGTAGAATCCACTGGCTTTTGGGCTGGTTGCTTTGTTCTGACAGCGAAAAGAGGAAAGTTGAAGGGCTGGAGCCTAGAGCATGGACAGGGACTCAAAACCAGGCGGTTCACATTTGGCTCTGCCAAAGAACATCCTGCACAGTCAGCTTAGTGTCTGTGCTGCAAAACTAGGAAAATCACAGTGTTTCTGTGATACCGCCAGTTTTCAGGCACCTCACACATTTAGACAAACCCTCATAGAAAGCACTGTGCTTTATTTTGTGACCGCAATGCTCACAACATGGAGTGATTCTGGTCTCTGCTGGGTTCTCTGGAAGCACCTTCAGTAAAGGCCATCATTCACAGAGCCTCCATACATGCTTCCAGAACGGTGAGGTAGTTCACACAAGTGTTTCTTTAAAAATTAAGATCTTGCCATGCCACTGCTACTGTTCTGCATCCAGCCATTTTCCATAGTTTTGCTCTGTGGACAGAACTTTCAGTGACCAAATCTGACATTCAAAATGCCATATGAAGAGTAGTGACATGAAGCTTAATTTACACAGATAACCAAAAAAAAAAAATAAAATGGAGTGGCCTAAAAATTGGAAGAAATTTTTACACTTTCTGAAGATTTTGGATATTCACAGCTTCTGTAAAAAGCACATAGTGCAGTTAGACACAAAGATATTTACATCCAAGCAATGAAGTATGGGTATCAAAACCACTACACCTGTGTTGGAGCTAACATGAACAAACCACTTCCAAAACACATTCACCCACCTATGGGCAGCTCAGATATTTTTGCACCCCCCTATATGATGTGGTTCCCAGTTGAATCCAGTCTGGACCTCTCAGGCTTTGTCAGAAATTGAGAAAACCTGACTTGAAGATACCTAGACTACTACATGTATGGAACTCAAATGAGCTACGGCAGCAAGCTATCTACAGTATTTCTGTAATTTAAAACTAGATTAAACAGTTTAGTTGACTTTTTTAGGTGAAACCATTTTTATTTTAAATTTTAATTTCTTGGCTTCTAAGGGAGTTTAACTTCACTATGATCTGTTAAAATTTAAAAAACAAAACAAAACAACACCACACCTAAAACACTAACAGCTCTCTAAGAACACTTTTTTTTTTCCCTATAAAGAACAGTGTAGGCTGCAAAGAACTGACATGGCTGGAGTAAAACTACAAAGCCCATCACCGAGCATAACATCAGCATCAAAGGATGAAGAATAAAAAAATTAAAGGGTGAAGATGTCACATGTATCTTGTTACACTGGAACAGTGAAAATGGTTTTAACTAGAACCTTGCTTAAACCAAACAAATGAGTTTGAGGTCTAGACCTCAAGCACTTACAAACTATTCCTTTTAGATTCAGGTTCTTCTCCCAGCAACATGTAAGAACTGGATTCCTCCTTCTGACCTCAAGTAAGAATCAGGCTTATTTTCTCCTCGTCTTTTCTCCAGCATCATGAACTTGGACTGCACAGTAGCTCCCATTCATTGAGAGGGATTTCTCTTGTCCAAGAGAGCTTCCTTAACCAAACCTAGTTCTAGTCTAATGGTTAGGAATTTCTCTGAGGAAATAGGTGACTGTATTTAAAAAACACAAACAGCAGGAAGGCAAAGAGCCCGACCTCACCCATAATTAGGGCCCTCAAAGGACCTTGGCGGACAGATGTGTGATATCTTGATCTTTTAGAAGATACATGTGCTTTGAGGTTCTGCAAGAGGAAGTTCTGAACAAGGACATAAGCAGAAATCAGGGTAATGTCAAAGTCACATGAAACTACTGAGCTTAGAAGACTCCACACTTAAGGCAGCAGAGAAACAGAGTTTATTATTTGAGCTTGGATATGGTCAGTTCAATTCCAGATGGTCTGCTTCAGCTAACCAGGTTTAACCTTTTTGGTTTGCAAGCTCGGCAAGTTTAACTAGTCTTTGCTGAACTTAGCTCTAAGGCCCTAGTTCTGCATAGCATCTGAGGTTCACCTTCAGACATGCCACAGGCCAATTTAATTCAACTACTCACCCACTATTTATTGCTGGTATGCCTGCAGTGCAAGACTGATCTTATGAGCCACCCATCATGGTCTTCACGTGACTGAGAACCAAAACTCATGACACCTGAAAGAGCCAAGAGGCAGCTCAGAGACTGGCTCAGCTCTGGAGTAGGGTGCAGATGGGAGCAAGCAGTAATTTTGCAGAGGTTCCAGCACTTCATTAGAGGATGGAGCCGGGTACCCTCAGCATTCTGCGCCAGCCCTGTCTCCTGATGCTCTTGCTGCATGCACCTCATGGAGCCCCAGCTGGCCACCCTCGCACAAGCCTGCCCTTAAACCAGGACGTGTCCCAACACAATGTGCAAACATGGAACAAAAGACCAGTTCCAGTCCCAACAAACCTGCGGCAAACAACACACAAGGACAACGAAGCACTATCTTACAGTGAGACGAATCATGACAATGACAGACTAATTACAGCTTAAGTTTGGGCATGCCATATGGTAAAGAGAAATATGAAGGAGTATGTGAGGTGGATTTCTAGTGCTTTTGTTTCAGCAAAGGAGATTCTCCCAAGCATGAGGGCAGAATATGAGATGGTATAAGGGATCTTGCTCACACCTGAGGCCATGTAGCACCTTTTGGATGCTCAAAGAAAGCAACAACATAAAGCTTCTCCCATTTGGACTTCATTCTCTACTTCTTCCACTCGAGGGAGACAAGGGGCAGGATATTGAAAAACACACAGTTACAGGAGCAGTTAGTATCCTAAGAATCATACACCTTGAAAAAGAAAGATTAGTGGTAATAAAATAAACAAGTTTTAAGAGTCCTATGATTTAAAAATCAAAACAAAACTTAATCAGTGTTGGGATTCTGCAGATACACAATGGAACTCTCCCTGAAAAGTCTGGGAAACAAAACTTGAGTCCAGATTTAAAATACATATAAAGTAAGAATTCAGTTGTTGGGACTGGAATGATGAATCCTGGTCTGGAACATGTCTCACCACATTTGGTAAGCCCTTGTAAAAGCTGTTTTTTAGTACCTCTCAAAAATATATTTGCCTCAGTGAAACCACATTGGAGCTCTGAACAGCAAAGATTTACTTAAGAGTAAACCCCAGAAGCCAGAGCTTCATAAACAAGACTGTAGGACCCCTCAATGAGAGATCACCATGGATTTTCCCCACACTTGCAGAAATACTGACGACTGCTGGAGGGTTAATCAATCCCCCAAGAAAAGAATGACAGCAGCCAGTCAACTGGTCTAAATTGCTTCAGTAGATCTTGGTTTCCAAGTGACCTTGGCTGGCTGAGTTGGCCACAGCTCACATCACCACTCTGCCGTGATTCATCTCCAAATACCCCCAAAGTAATCCTCAAGGTCTATCTTCAAGCAATGGCACAAAGAAAATTTATAAGACGAACAGAAAATAGCTTTCTGCTCTTCTAACTCACACAACAGATGTTCTGATCATCACCTTACTCTATCTAATGGTGCACTGTAAGAAAAGAAATTGTTCTGATGATCTCCTATGCCCTTCCTGTGACTTTGCTTGCTAGGATATTTTTGAAAAGGACAAATTGCCTTCATTAATTGAAGCTGTGCATCCTGCATTTTACAGGGAAGATGCCACAACAAGCATGACCCCACTGTGCAAGGAATTACAAAGTTCCCCCATAAAAGAAACGTAGCAAGGAGAAAACACAAGGACTCAACAACAAAAAACCAAAACAAGAACACTACAAAGTTGATTAGAAAAGAACAAACCATTCAGGATGGTTATGAAGCAGCCACTGATACGTGGACATATTTGTGAGGAAGTG
Organism: Columba livia; assembly: GCF_036013475.1. Taxonomy (NCBI): domain Eukaryota; kingdom Metazoa; phylum Chordata; class Aves; order Columbiformes; family Columbidae; genus Columba; species Columba livia. The sequence goes on along the minus strand of NC_088603.1, from coordinate 56,690,957 downwards.
TTCACAGGGATGCCAAGAAGAGGGGTTTTCAGTTTTATTTAACATCCTTATTACGAATCCAGCTGAGGGGCAGAAAGTACATTCCTTCACTCTGCAGCTGTCTGTAACGAAGAGGCAGCCCGTGCCTTGAGGAGCTGATGCTGTGAAGTGCACAAACCTACCCTTGATGCTCACATCAATGACAAGTGCCTCAGAAATCTTAAATCCCTGTGCCCTTGTGAGGATCAGTGGAGTTACTCAGGCGCTAGGGGTTAACACACACTTAGGTGCTCAGCTCAGGAGTCTTAGGGAGCCTGATCTAACATCCCTTGAAAGCAACAGGAGTAAAGACTTGATCCATGGTCTTTGGACAGGCCTCCAGTAAAATTCACATGGGAAAGACAGTACCTTCAGATGGAAAATAAATCATACAGCAGAATTTCCAAGACTTCAGCTCCTTCAAGCTGCATAAAGCACTATAACATGTGCCAAGGGTAATGGTAGGGAAACATCTTGGACTGGCTTTGAGATGGATGAGGTAATCTGTTGGGTCATTTTTATCACTGATTTATTTAGTTTTCAGCTTAAAATGAGTAAGCCTAGATAGCTCATCTTTTACCTTTAAATAACTTGCTTTAAGAAAAACATACCGGTAATGCTGCCAAAGTGGCAGCATTTTCCTTATAATAAAAGCATGAATTGTAATGTACCAGTTACAGCTTGCTAATGTGGAAAGAATGGTTTTATGAAGGAATTCTCTCAACTTAAATTTCTTCAATAGATCCAGCCACATCTAATTTTCTTCTATATATGTGTACTACATGTAGATAGATGCACATATAGACATGGACATAAACATGAGATAGAGGGGGGAAAAAGTCAAGCTTTAGATAGACAGATACAAGCTTCAAAAATCAGATCCAGTTCAAAACTTTCAAACACTGAGAACATTCAAGCTCTCACCCTTATGAACCATTAACAGGAATGCTGTGTCTAAAGCAGAGAAGACATCTCCATCTTCACTATTCATTCAATATTAAAATTATAAGACTCCACAGGCTGCCTGCCCTCTGGAGAGAAGTTGATATTAAGCAACAGTTTAAGAATTGACTAAACATTTTCATATTGACCCATGCCAAACACACAAAGGGTTTCATGTAAACCACATGAGCACAAACACCAGAAACCCAAGCAAATGCAGACATCTAACTCCATTTTGAGCCTGAATAGCTGAGATTATTCAAATATTCAACCATCACACTCAGCCACCAGACACAGGTATGCTCTTAACCATGCAGACGTACCAAACTGGGGTGGCACACCAGCATGGACACAAAACCACAGGGAAGTTTTTACTGAGTAAATGATGATACAATGCAATTAAGAACAACGCTGTTTTGCTAACTGTTTATGGAGTATATCCCTGGCTGCTTTGTCTTGTTTCACACAGGCTCCATTTGCTTAAAAGTCTCATTATCTGCTGATAGGGCATAGAGCAGCTTGTTTTTTAAAAACCACAGAACTACAGCCTTCTGCACGGAGACAGCTGTTCACAGCACATAACCTCCTGCTTACTCATGGGGCTGTACAATGCACCAGGTCTAAGTCGGATACCATTCAAAAGCCTAAAAATGTTGACTACCTGGTTGTTCTTTCTCCTCTTGCAGCAGTGAGGGAGGGAATGTTCTTCTCCCTTTATAACAGCATGAAGCGCTGTGCTCTCCAAAGGCATCCTTGGCTGGAGCAGTAGCTCTCACGTGATTCTCTCCTGATCCTCATCTGCATGAAGATGTTGAACAGCCACCTCATGACCCTAATATTTCAGCAGAAAGACCCCAGCCTTCAGCTGAGCAACCAAATTTAGACTATAAACCCCTTAGGGTCCTAAAGCACAGCCAAAGATGCTTATGGTTCTGAGTGTGACCAGTCTGGATAGCGCTGCAGGAGACCTTCATATGCACCCTTTCTCCCCTTTCGAGCTGGTTCTCCTACCCATTCAGTGATTCTCCTTGAACAACGTGACAAATCCACTTCAAGACTTTAAAGAGTGAGAGATCCAGGACTCTCACCTAATAGTGTGAGACTACAGAACTCACTGGGAGGACACAGAACAGCCCCACTGCCAAATTCATTTATTTTCCCCACTAAGAAATCATTAAACCTTTCCCTTTACTCAAGCATACCCCACAACAAATCAGGGGTCTTTCTCGCCCTAGACCACTGCATTCTGTAGCCCAGCTGCTGACCGACAGAGAAAGGACAGGAGTGTTCAGACCTGCTCTGCTTTAGCTATATACCACACTTTCAACCTGGTAAAAAAGGTAGGTGTTCTGTACAGCTGGAAAATCTGCATTTGAATGAGACCTGTTAGAGCAGTAGGTTCACATTTCTTAAAAACCACTGCTTTTATGTTAACTGCGACTGGTCAGGAATTTGGCTGTAATATCTGGTAATTCTCACACCACTCATGTTTTACAAACACATTTTATTTTTATATAGCAAAACTGACACCTCCCAGTTGGTCAAAATCCCGTCAACTCACTTGGCCTAAGGCAGGACTCATCTCATATGCGGTGTTACAGGATACACAAGAAGTGGCTGCTCTTAAGACTGGTATATTCAGAAAATAAGCCAAATCCTCAGATAGCTCAGACCAATAGAAGTCTGCTGAAATGAGCACCATTATTCCAGCCTACTCTTCCTAGTGATTTGGCCCACTGGTGCAACAAGTAGTCTCATCACTTATGTATCTGCATGACAAAAATGCTTATGTATGATCCAGGGAATCTGATACGCTTCTCCTAACATCCAAAAACTCTATCATGAGTGTCCCTTTGAGCAGAGGCCTTCAGTACATTCAGCTTCTCCCTTAATGCACCTCACTAAGACAGAAGAATATAGCATAACAATTGCAAAACAAACATCTACCAGCAAAGGAAGGCTTTTGATGGAATATGCTGGCTGGGTCAGAATCAGAATGAAGAATTTCTGTCTCCTCTGACCAGTAAATTTTCCTCTTAAACCTCCAAAACACCACAACTTTTAAATTGCACAGTTATAACAAACAATCAATATGTTTAGAAAATGAACTGACCTAGCTCACAACAAACAAGTGGGCTCAATATAAAACAGACTAAACACTAGAGGCACTATATATGATTTAAACAGAAGGTCAAACTGCACTATCTCAAGGCACCCCTACTGGACTTAAAACTTCATATAGTACATTTTGGGAAGACCTCTCCATTAGCTCCTTTCCAACTACCGAAAAGCTATTAGTTTTACTATAACTTGCGTGTCCTCTAAAAGACACCTACTGCCTACTGGCTCAACCTGTCTTATTATTAAAAAGCAACACTGTAGTAGATCTGAGTAGCAATTAACATCCTTTTTGCTGGAAAAAAATAATAAAGCTAACACATTACTAAAGCAACAGATGCATTTGCTCAGAAGAGCAAGGAACTCGAGATGGTTGGCTTTGACTCATCCAGCAACTTCTCTGAAGAATGCATCCAAAAAGTACATCCCCCAGCACTATATGAATCTGACAGGTGACATTTCAGCAGCACTTTACTGGAATGGAAGAGGAAACCCTGGCTCACAAACCTGCTGGTGGTGAGTGTCTTCCATGTGCCCAATAGGTCTCTAGCTCTGGCACTCAGTTATCAGGATTGAGTTCAATTCCCTCCTCTGCTCAAGGGGAGAATTCGGCCACCAATACCTGCACTTTATACTCCAGGAAAGTTAACAGTGATGCCCTCTCAGCCACTCCAGATGACACTGTTCCACTGTAATTAAAATACTTAAGTATCAATAGAAAGGAAAAGCAATAGAATGAGTCTGGCTCTCAACATCATGTGTAAGGATGCTCACTTGCCAAGCAAAATCCTTCATTTTCTCCTTCTGCTCCAACGAAATGTTTATTATTTATATAAAATTTAAACAGAAGGCATTGTGAAGATTCCCCAACTTTAACCACAAAGCTGAAAGCTAGTCTGAAGTCACTAGTATGACATGCAAATTTAAATGAATCCTCAGGAAATATGGGAAGAAAACACTAGTTTTCCACATCCTAGATGACAACACAAAGCAACAAACTCCAAGAAAAAAGTGGACATGAACATTGGTGATTCTGTGAACACGGGAATTTTTTTGCTTTGTTTTTCAGTCAGCTGCTGAAAACGGTGCTATATGGGTTGGTTTGGATTGAGTGAAAAGGTTTTTTTAGAGAAAAGGGAAAAAAAATGTAACTGGCATAATCTGAACTAGTTAGTCTGTCTAATCAGACATGCACCAACATCAATAGATGTCATGTATGCAGATCAAAAGCAAGTATACATCTCAAGTGTAGCCCTGAAGCAGCTCTGAATCACTCTTTGCAACAAGGCAAGAATTTGCTTTTTTCTTGTAAATGATCTGTCATCATAACACCTCAAAAAAACACCATAAACATGAACACCACAAATTAAAACATATGTGAGACTGTACTTGAACAAGTTATGGTCAAAGAGTTGCTCCTCAGCTAGGAATAATGCTGCACATGAAAGAATAACCCACATTAAAAATTCTCTGATGGATTCATACCAGGACTTATGCCTGTTTCCACTATCATGACTGTTTAGCGCTTTGTTTCTTATCCAGAAAAGAATTCAACGGGCAAGGCATAAGCACAACAGCACAACAGTTCCTGTTCAGTCTTTGCAATGGCTATATGCCCAACCGGACTTGATAAATCCGAGGTCACGATCACAACTCTGATGAGGTTTGCAATATTTCACGTACCTCTCAGTAAGGCCCAAGTGGCACTGAATTATATACAGGTGATAAGTGAGCCCAAATGGAGCCAACATTTTTTTTTTTTTTTAAGCTCAACTTACTTCCATTTCACACTGAGATTTTGTGTAACAAGCATATTTATATACCCAAGTTGTAAGAGTTGGGTTTTACATACTAATATCTACTACTTATATTTTCTCACTTCAGAGTACAATCACTGGCTTTCCTGATGTTTTAGAAGATGTTTGACATATTTGCACCTACGGTATGACTTGTTATTTTCATTGCCTCAGTGATAATGGAGACATTTGCTAACATTCAGTGCTCACTAACAGAACGTGAATGCAGTGACATTTTGTCATACGGCATACACATGTGAGTAGTCAGGAAAACAAGTGTAAGCCTTTGATGCACAACCTTATATGAATTTGATAATTAATACCTGATTCTTGAGAAAATGAATCTGCCCCTTGTCTTGTGGTACTGACTCAAATTTCCTCCTACGGCATCAAGTACCACATTGCAATAACTAGATCTTTCTAAACTTTTAAGCACAATTTTTACCCTTTTTGGTTTGGGTTGTTGTTTCACTTCTTTTAAGCTTCATTTCCCAGGTGCCTGACTTCCATGTTAGCAGAAAAACAGCTGCTAGGACAGGCAAGACAACATCTGCAAAGCTCGCTTCTCCCACTGCAGAGAAAAGACTGGAAAGATCTCCAACTTGTATATTGAACAGCCTCCAGGACAGACTTCTCTTGCCTGTTGTTTCTTTACATCTATTTTAAGCATTACTGGATGGTTTTATTTGATATTTAAAAATAAAATATTTGTTAAAAAGAAAACAGAACCTTTGAAATACACAGAATAAGCATTTAAATGAGCGGTTTGGTTGCCAAACATTGTGTGGGTAATAAATATGAGAAAACTGAAAGCCTGGTCAATGCAGTGAATACACATCTGAAATACAGAACTTCTAAGCATTGGCAGACTCTATTATCGCAGCCAGTGTTTTTTTCTAGGACTTGTAAAGGAAAAAACCCTTATATTACAGTCTGCTCTTGTCTCACTGCAGTGGACTAACTCAATTTCGATGCTGTGCAAATAACACTGATTGTTGTGAACAAGGGACCTCAGGTGGAGTTTCTTTATCAGGAAAAACTTGGTGATGTCCCACAGTGCTTTTGCTGTTGGAATGCAGGAAACCTGCGTGTCCTTCTAACTTCCAACATGTGAAATCCTTCACTCCCCGCTGTAAGGGGAAAGGTTATTCTTCTAACATAGAAAGCTTTCCTCTTTAAAATATATCTAAAAAGCCAGACAGACCTTTCCAGATCATGACAAGGCTGCTACATAAACTCATATGCCCAGTTGTACTTCCAGCCCTTCAGCTCATTAAGAGTGCATCCCATGTCACAATGCGTTATGACAGTCCGCATTTCCAACTATTACCATTTGACAACAGGGATTACAGTGTACTAAACCCAGTGTGGGTCCCAACGCACACACATTAGGGAAACCTTCCACTGAAAACAACAGCAGTTGCACCTACAGGGAGCTGAATCCTGTGGTCTGCAAGGCAGGAGGCTGTCTTCAATGAAGCAGAGAGGGAGAAGGGCAGAAATTCAGATTTAATAAAAGACCTTAGGGAAGATAAATCTGTAGCACAGGGACGGAGGGACTGAGAATTATGATATTAATGCCTGGTGCACAAAAAACGGGTGCTTAGTCCAGGCACTATCCCAGTGTTTCACAGTGTTTATTCCACTCTGAAAACTAAACTGCTTTAAGTGCTTGGTTTAAGAAATTATTGGACACCCAGATTATGGTTTAACAAACATCATTGATGGAATAATCTTTCCTAACTCTAAAAGCCAGTGGATGAAATTTCAGTTCCAACACAATCAGATACTTTCTAACCAGGAGAGGCATATCAGTGCCTAACGATTGTATTTGTTACACCTCATGACTGAAAGTGGCTTTCTTCTTTGCCTCCAGGTAGCAGTCACACATTTACAGAGATATCTCATCTTCCATGGATCTGTGCCAGCCTCTTCCCAAGATATATTTTTTCCTACCTTCCTATCAGCTCAACAGACTCCCTCGGGGCAGGGAAAAGAGGGAGAAGTAGTCTGGGCAAGCCAAGCGTTATCACATTCAAAATGATAAGGCGCAAGCACAAATGTGGGTGGAAAGAGCTCCGTGTCAGATTGCCGCAAAACTGAAAGAACAAATTACATAGAGGTATTGCCCACAGTGTTACCAGTTACCAGACGCTCTATGTGACATTTACACTCAGTAGGAGTCTGAGACTCATGCTCAGGGCGAGATGTTTACGGTTGATTACTTACTCAATTAGAGTGTACTGTAACCAGATTAAGGAGATGGCTGTATCCTTGATTACTTATCGTAGTTTTGTTAATACCAGTTATAAAGATTTGGGCAACTCAGGTGAATATATTAAGTTCTCTGTTACCATTTACTTTCTTCCAAAGAAATATTCCAATCTAATTGAAATAACTGTTTGTTTGTTTTTCCAAAACAGCCAATCACAGCTGTTTGAGTTAGAGCACACAATAGCAATATCACACTATCACATCTCTCTGGTAGCCAGAAACTGCATTTTCAGAGTAGATACGCCTCAGGACACAAACTTCATTTTTGTGAGAAATTTAGTGGTGAGAAGGGGAAAAGAGTTAAGAGGGATAAAGTGGAAAAATGAAACTATATTTTAATAAATCAATACAAATTCCTTAGGAGTTATTAGACAATATGAACTTGAAGTTTGTGAGCCACAGAGTACTGCAAGTTAGGGGAGTACTGGCAAAGGACCATTACAAAGCCTGGGATGTTTCTACGTTTCATTAACTAAACGCATGCTAATGGCTCCTAAGACAGGAGGACCTTTCCTTCTGATCCAAAACAGCTGCTCTCATGTTTTTACAAGGAACTTCATTAGTACACACTGTGCTGATCACAATATCTATTATTAAATTTACTCAAACCTATTCTCATACAGAGCGTTTTTGATTGCCCTAACCTTGAACTAAAGTAGGTTGGACTCAAGAAAGCAAGCCCATCTTCCTAGTTCTTCCCTGCTTTAAGTCCTTGAAGCATTTTTTGGCAAATCAAGAAATAAATTGAAAATGTGTTAATTTTGCTTGCATAGCCAGGCATCTCTTTGCCTGTAGACAGGATCACAAAATTCTTCTTTTTCAGCAGCTCTAGTATCCAGCTATTATGCCTACATACCTTATAAGAATACATATACAAATATGTATCTGTTGCCCTGTTAAAACATAATATTTTTCAAAAAGCACTCCACATTTTACCAAAATCTCCTCACTGAGAAGTTAATGTATACATCTGCTCTGACATTGGTGACAGTGCTGTTACACCAGTCATTGAAAAAACACTACTCTGAAAAGCGTGCTCTGTACTGGATGCTCAAAACCCCAGCAGAGCTCTATTTTTGCAGTTTTCCCCTCTCAAATATCTGCATGAGGAGACATCTGTTCTGCATTCTGACAGGACCGTGAGAACTTCAATTATTTTTGCCCAAATGAAAACACTGCATTCAGGAAAATACAGTTCATTGGCAAATTCATATTATGCTCCATTAACGTGGACAATCACTGGGGTACAAGCGGAGAAGATGTTTAAGAAATGTTTTAAAAGTTACCTACATAACACACAGCCTGCAAAGCTCTATTTCTGTCAAACAGATTTGGGGTACTGGACGCTGCCAGCCACATGACAAGTCCTCTTGGCTAACCTGCCGAAGAAATAGGAGTACTGTAGAGGAGATAAGGGAGAACAAAGATATTTCAGAGGTAGAAGAGGTAATTCCTGTGGGTAGAGAGAATTTGGGGGTAGAAGAAAAACCCAGAAGGAACAAGGGGTGCATTAGAAAACAAAGCACTGCAATCACAGAATCACAGAATCGACTGGGTTGGAAGAGACCTCAAAGATGATGCATCGAGTCCAACCCTTGGTCCAACTCTAGTCCGTTTACTAGATCATGGCACTAAGTGCCATGTCCAATCTCAGTTTAAAAACCTCTAGGGACGGCGAGTCCACTACCTCCCTGGGCAGGCCATTCCAATGCCTGATCACTCTCTCTGTAAAGAATTTCTTTCTAATATCCAGCCTAAATTTCCCCTGGCCCATGCCCCCGTGTCCTATTGCTGACTGCCTGGGAGAAGAGACCAGTCCCCACCTGGCTATAACTTCCCTTCAGGTAGTTACAGAGAGTGATGAGGTCACCTCTAAGCCTCCTCTTCTCCAGACTAAACAACCCCAGCTCCCTCAGCCTCTCCTCATAGGTCTCATGTTCAAGTCCCTTCACCAGTCGTGTTGCTAGATTTTTATACAACAGTTCCAACAAAATAGCTACCCATTTAACAGAGTTCTGTATTCTGCCTTAATACATGGTGCATCCTTGTCTCTAAATGGCACATTTTGCTAGTTGAGAGGAACTTCACAGTTACCAACAGCAGAATTCATACACTCCTCAGTGTATTCTTCTGCCTACTATTCATGATTTTGCTATGACATTGTCCATCTGCGTAACACACTGCCACGCTTGTCCATCACCACAACGTATCTGTTTTCTTCTGCATCTGACAAGCCTTGCTGGCTTAAATGATTACAACTTTTACCTTCTGGGACAGGCTGGGGATAGAGTCACCAGAGTTGAGGGCAGGTTGCCACTTGGGACAAAGGAAGGTGAGCATCTTTTGCTGTATAACGCAGGCGAGCAGGAGGGCAAAGGCGAAGCACACAGAAGTATTAGTCCTTACAAGAAACCACCACACATGCTGTTGCTAGTCCAAATCAAACCTCACATCACTGAAGCAAACCCCTTTAAGAGCCACTGGTTATCAATGGATTATTAGCTCCATCTTTTGTGGACACAGAGCAATGTTTTCGCCCCTCACGGCTCCTTTCCCCAGCTAGCACCACAGTGAAAAGTTGCTGTGTGGGCACAGCCTTTTAATTAAAAGCCTTGTTATGCTCTGCACAATGCTTATTTTTAAATCAGTGCATAAAATGAAAAAGGAATATCTCCCAGCACAATGTATTCCTAGGAGCCTCTGATAATTAGGGCAGTCACTTAATTTTCACATTTGGGTTTCTACTGGGGTATGTGCCAATTATGGAGCTTCTGTGACATTCCTGCCTCCAAAACTTTTTTCCCCCTATCTTAAAAGTGCATGCAGCTAATGTACAGCTGCCTGCCAGCTCTGTTTATGCTATAGCAAACATTAAATATTAAAGTGCCCATGAAGAAGTGTTATGTAAGCTATCACAAACTCACCAGCACCAACCGGTGCCTTTTTAATCCACTGGCCCTGGTGCATTATGCCCCCCCATTTGGTGTCCAGCTCATGTATGATACGGGTTTAGGACAACACCCCTGTGGGAGCTCAGCCATGCAATTCAGGCTGCAGAGACGAGGACACCTCCAGATGAAGGACTGTCTCAGGCTCCTGAGCTGCTCACCCACTTTGTACCCTTTTACCTTCAGTGGTGAACAAGTCCAATGCCTTCAGTGCTATCTCGCACTTATTGGGACTTCACTGTCCTGTGTGTGCTGTGTTGTCCCCTAAACATGCCACTGCCTCGCCTGACCTCTCAGCCTTCTCACACAAAGAATCATAGTATCATTTAGGTTGGAAAGGACCACTGAGATCATTGACCCCAACTGTTAACCTAACACTGCCAAGTCCAACACTAAGTCATGTCCCTAAGAACCTCATCTATGTCTCTTTTAAATACCTCCAGGGACGGTGACTCCACCACTTCCTCGGGCAGCCTGTTCCAATGCCTGACAACTCTTTCCATGTAGAAAATTTTCATAATTTCCAATCTAAACCTCCTGTGACACAACTTGAGGCCATTTCCCCTTGCCCTATCACTTTTTACTTGAGAGAAGAGACCAACCTCCTCCATGCTACAACCTCCTTTCAGGTAGCTGTAGACAGCAACAAGGTCTCCCCTCAGCCTCTTTTCTCCAGACTAAACAGCCCCAGTTCCCTCAGCTGCTCCTCATAAGACTTTCATGCACACAAATAGGGCAGTAGCCCATTTTCTGAAATCAAGACCAGTTCAGCACTGTACTTAAGTATATGCTTAATTTTAAGTAGCCCAGCTGAAGTCTAGTGTTTAAAGACAGGTAGAAGTTCAAGTGGCTTGATGAGGATTACAAAAGAGTGATTTTAGCTGCTAAGGTGAGCTTTTCTGTAAAAACAAATAAGACACAGAATTACTACTCCTCTAGAACATCTCAGTTTTGACATTTGCTTTCATCTCCAATTAGGGTAAAAATTCAAAATACCAGCATTTTCAATAGAATAAAGCATTTAGAAAGCCCTACATTTGGCTATTAAATACCTCACTATTCCCCAGCTGAATGGGTTAGCATCTTGGACTAAATAGAGAAGCCTTAATTTAAAGTGGTTTGACATTAAATTGAATTGGGTCTAAGCTGGCCCCGAGGCCACATACAACACCACAGAGCCGCAGAGCCTCCCGCTGGCATCTCCTGACCTTCTTCCCCCTCAAAGGGCTGATCTTCCCAGCTGCAGCACATCTCAGGGCACTCAGCACACAGGGAGAACAGGCGGTCTGGTCCGAGGCCGTTCAGCCAAGAACCCGGCACTCACAGGGCAGGTGGGGAAACAGGGTCAGTTTCTCTCACCAAAAGGGACGACAGGGGTGTTTTTAATTCATTCCTCTGTACCTCCCTGAGTGTAGGTTTTAGAAAAAGATGCAAAAAGGATGAAGATTTCAGAGGCGGCAAAAGCCACGCACACCTAGAGGAATTATTTAAATTGTTAATTACAGCATAAATGAAAAACGCCTGTTACAATCTCAGTCCTCAGGGTGTTATACTTCTGCTTCAGATTTTTATTTCCTCTGTATGCATTTAAGACTACGATGAAGTGACCACTTAAAGTCTCTTTGATAAGATAAACATATCAATAGATTAAAGGGGCCCAGTATCTCCAGTTCATCACTCCTCCTTGTGGCTCTTCTCCAAATTCCACTTTCAAAACTTTTCCTGACCTGTAGGCACAAAAAGCAGACGCAGCACAGAAAGGAGTGTCAGACTTCTTTATGTCAGCAACGTTTTTTCCTATTTACCATTACATTTGGGGACCTCAGTTATACGGTTTTCATCTATTTAACGTGTCACGTTGATTCTGTATCAACCTAGTGTCTCAATCAAAATCCCGTACAGCAGCAAGAGAAATGCCTTATAGTAGTCTTGGTGTATTAAATCAATTGTGTAACTTTCCTTAACCAGGCTTAAAATGTCATAAAGAAAAAAAGTCCAGTTTGACATGTGTGGGGTTTTTGTGTGTGTGTTTTTTTTCTTCAAGTCAACATCTGCGTGGGCTAGCTTTCCTTACGCTACCATTCCTTACAGCTATATTAAACATATCCCAGGTATTCCATCATTTCTGCTTGGCATAAATAACAGGTAACAGACAAACAAGTAGCTGGGCTGTCCCATTCACCCTTCTTAAACACCTACAAAACAGGTCCTTTTTCTAGTTCTCCTGAAACTCTCCAGCACTCCGATACATATTAGAACTGATATTAGTGGCCTGCAGAACACCCTGATAAGCTTTAAAACCATCAAATGCAAACCTCTGGATTTGCTGACTTCCTTAAATGTAAATTTTCTGTCCCCCATCTGGTAACATACAAGCAATATGCCTAAGAGGCATACACAAGGCAGACAGCTCAAAATGGTTTGATCTGGATAAAGTAAACTAAAGCAAACTATCTTGCTCTAATTGTGCAGGTCAGAAATCACGGTATTCCCCACCCCCACTACTCCCTCCCAATAGCGAAATCTTCTGGAGGAATATAAGTGATACATACTAAATTTTCTTAAAAATAATCCCAAATGAAAATTACAGATGTCTATCCCTAAATTAATGATTGCATGCACATTATCTGTGCAACCTTGCTAATTTCTTCCCTTATTTTACCTCCCTACGTTTTGTTATCTCTCATCTATATTTCATTTTGAAATGATCTCTTGCATGTTTTGTGAGTGAATAGAACAGGAATCTCTACGAGGCCTTTTAGCCATTACAAATATTTTTTTGTTCCCCCCAGATATCTGTCCTTGACCTTAATGTCATTCTTTTTTCACTGATGAGAGAGAGATTAATATAAAAGACACTCATGTATAGTGCCCTGCAGAAAGGATTATCCTCTTGTTCTGGCCATGTCCCAATACATACCAGTGAAAACTCTTCAGGATGTTTTAGTCATAGAGGAAAGCTCCCATTATGCATTCCTGCAGCTAAAAATAAAAATTGCTATCAAACACTAAAAGGTAGAATCAATACAAATTTTCCTTTCTACCTTCTCCTCTACTGCACAAAGCTATGGACAGCCTGAACAGAACAAAACAAAACGAGCTGTATACTCTGGCCTGGTCTCTGTGGGCTTTACTAGAACATCAGGAGCAAGTCAAAGAAGACAGAATATGGGTCTGAGCTGTACAAACAATAATAAATTCAGTTTCAGTGGTTAATCTTAAACATGTTTTCTGTGAAGAATGTGGGCAAGAGTCCAGAGTTCATTTGAAGAGGACAGGAGCAGTGGCCCCAGGCTTCCTGCACAGGACAAGAAGTCAAAGGACAACTTAGCTCCTCCTGGTTTTCCTGTGGCAAATCTGAGCTCATGATCAAAAACTCTGCCTCAGAACCTGCCCAGAGCCTTACCCAGGGAAACAGAGAAAAGTCAAGTGCATGAGTGGAAACCAACTCATTAGTTTAAGGGCATAAGCAGCAGTGTGATTCTTGCACAAAACTACAGCAGGGTACAGAGGCTAGAGTAGTCTCTACCATGCAGATGATTTTTGTTCTCTTTCAGAAGACAGCAGAAAACTCATATTAAGAAGGTCTATCCAGCCCTTTTCCACCTCTTCCCCAGCCTATTCGCCTCCTCTTTTCCAAAGAGGTGTGCAAAATTCAACCTTTCACAGGACTATATGTTATCAGTCATGCACAGTGAAAGAGTAGTATAAGTTTTCTGGACTGGAAGAACACCAGAATTCACTTCTCCGCCCATTAAACCTCATTTCTTTTCATCAAAAAAATGGAAACAGATTCCTAAAGTGAGAAGACAAATTTATCACATTCCTTAAGCTACTCAATGAAACCAGTATGGAACACACATGGCAGCCATACCTATGCAATTCTTTTCATACTGATGTAAGTGAGGTTTGACCAAGCAAGCTGCTGCAGCATTAACTTCTTTTAGACTGATGAACCAGTGTTCACAGTGGATTGCAGGGATTTAGCTAGTTGCAGTATTTTTCTTCATCATTTTAGTTAAGCTAGTGAAAAAACAAGCAAACAAACACCCAAAAACCCACAGGGTGGACAGGAGGCAGGAACCAAATACACCAGCACCCCCAGCTACAAGACCCAAGTGCACTTTTCATCACTCTGTGCCACCAGACCTGTATCTTATGTGGTAGATGGGACTTTGAACAGGTTCACCACCCAAGCACAGGCCATTTCACCAGTGACTTTTGCAGCACCTGCTATGCCACTATGATGACACTGACAACAGTACCAAGTTAGATAAGACCTAACTCCTTCTTCACAAACCAGTCCCTGCAGTGACTGTACAGTGAATGCAACTTTCATCACCATCTGAGCTCCCTGGCTGTCACTTAAACTATGTCTTTCTCTCATCTAACTCTTGACACTGAATTTTTCTGTACTTTCCAAACCTTTTCTATACGATATCACTGTTCAGAGATCTCATAGTTTGTAAAAAACAATGCCTTTAGGGGTATATTGACAATAAAAATGTGAAGTGACAATCAAAGTAACTGTTCTGGAAACCCTCAGAAAGCAGATACAGTAAATCCAATGTGTTTTAGGACCCACAACTGTTTGTGAATAGAAAAGAAACTAAACTTCGAAATTCAAGGGATCCCTTTGGTTTGCATCAAAAAACCTGAAATTTAAAACCACACAGTCCAATTATACATGCATACATGAGCTAGACCTGTGACAACTTGACCAGCCATCCACACAATTCAATTTGGTTCAAATTTTTCAGTAGAGATAAATTAAATTGGAAGGTTTATTATTGCAAACATCTGTTTTTAAGTTTTTACGATGATGAGAGTTTCTTTCCCTTAATCTTTTTGAATATAGTGCAGACATTTTGGAAGATGAAGGCTATTGGAATGTGTTGCCTAGAGACTTCATGAGAAAAGCAAGATAAATAAGTTAGCTATTCCCTTTCGTGTTCTACTCCTGTTAGTTCAAAAAAGGCAGGAAGGAGAAGTAGAAAAATGAAAGTGTTAAAAGGTGATCTATAAAGTCCAGTAATAGCAAAAGAAGGTGTGCAAATGTGGATTACTCAATAACCAGCTATTCCTAATTCCTATTCGACCATCAATGGAAAAAACCGTGTTGACTCATTGACCAGTGAACACATCCCTCTTTAATCATGAAACAGCCTTCTGTTTCAAGAGGTCTGGAACCTGTCACCTTGTCAACTGCTAATTACTCCCTAGGCATAATTTATCTTCTCAACCAAGAATTCAGCTTTGCTGCCCACCTGTTGGTTAAGTAAAGGACTCCACCTCTGGGAAGTTTTCGTAGTACCTGACCACCTTCATATATTCTGACACATCTAGGTATCCTCCCTACCACATGTGCAAAACAATGGGGTCTCAGGCCCATACCTGAGGAGGTGTGCAGATCTCAGGACGATGATTCCCATTCTGTGGTGACTTGATTCTATAGGTCTTCGAAGAAGGAGTACTTCGGCTGCCTTTTCAGCATCAGACATTTCAGTTCTACTTGAATCTCTACGCCTTAGCCAGGAAAAATCAAATCCATTGGAACAGGAAAGCCAACCCAGAAGCCTTTTATTTTGTAGTTCAATCAAGACAAAGATGGCACACTGCTAGAGATTCCCAAACTACATTGCTCCAATGACTGGCGTGGGGTGGATGAGACTGGCTTTAATTCACTCAGTCTAATGGGGCTTTCTCATAAAAATTTGAGAAGAATCCAGGGTGGTCCATTAGAAATTGAAACTTGACAGTCATCCAGTTCCAAGAGGTTGCAGAATCACTGCTACAGACTATGAGCAATATTAAGTATGATTACAGCGTCATGCCTCTTGCTCACAGGCTCAGGACAAACTCAGTTTTCTAGTGGAAAGAAATCATTCCCTTCAAGTAACAGCCACATGTTGCTGATGAATAGGAATCCAGCAGCTGCCGTGCTGGCCCCTACTAGAAACAAAGCTGTGCCTTTAACAACCATTTTGCCTCACAAACAAATCTCATTCTCAAACTGCTTCACTTTGAATTATAAAGTGACTCTAGTCTAATTTTGGCATACATAGTCCATACTGTTGATATATTTCCTGATGTTGTCTTTGCTACATCCTATCCCTTTGACATCCCTGCTCTACAGAGGACAGAAGAGACAGCTCAAGAGCAGCATATTCTGGTGGCTAATCATACACATTTATCTACTTGTGCAATGGGAAGCAAATTTTGTAGGTTTACAGATGTGGTACATGTGTCACATGCAGTACCCCAGAACTCAGGACAAAAACCATTGCAAAGAGGCACGTAGCAAAAGAGAAAGTCCTAGTCAAAATGACAAAGTCTAAAATAAAAATGCCTTCATAAATCACCCTGTTGGATTCTACTGGAGTAAGAGGCAAAACACACTTGTAAAACATTAACTCCTTTCCCTGTTAAACTTACACCACAGGAGGTGCATGGAACCAAGTAATTTATTGTGTTTTGTTAACAAGGGAACTTCCCAGTAAAACTGTAAGTAATTATTTTTTGTTTAATAAGAGCAAATGGAGCATCACAGAAATACACGTCCTTTATGTGTCTATTGTAAGGTAGACAAGGAAGCCTGGCAGTCGCTCATTATTATTCCTTATGCTGCTTCTAATGAACAGATCTATGCTCTCACTTTTCATTGGCTTCATCAAGGATTCTCTATGATATGCAATTAATCTTTAATATGACGGTGATTAGGGAGAAGACAGAAAATGCGGCTGAACATCCTGACCACTGACAACCAGTTTAAGGAATTATTCAAAATCCATTTCCTTCATATTGCATTTTTACATTTGCAAATCTCAATGAAACAAGTTTATTTTTACAACCCATGGAACAGATTCACAGTTTTCATTCAGATGGAAATGTTGGTAGCTCTTCAGCAGTGAGCCCACACTGCAATTTTAACACTCTGAGGCAAAGCAGAAGAAGAAAGCAAGACATTACCACAGTTCACAGTGTTAGGAAATATAGACTGCATTAGCTTATTGAACTATTTGGTACACTGCTTTTTATGGAATTTCTTCAGAAACTGCTCATATAGAACTTGCTTAGCAACTTGCTTAGCACAAGTAACTAAGTTTGCTTAGGCTGCAAGTTGTGAAGTTTCAAACTTTATGCCTCGTTAAACAAAGAAGGGTCCCAGAGTCAGTTCAAGCCACAAGGTAAGGGAGCTTTTGGTTGTCAGCAGGAGCTACATCTCTGGAGATAAGGAACAGAACGGCACGTCTAAAGACAAGAAACTACAGAACTTACTTATGAGAACTTACTAATGTTTTGGCTAACAGACTTATTTTTCTTCCCAGTTGCAGGTGCAAAATAGCAACTGATGGTCAGGACCTAGACTGACATCCAGCCTGGTTGGTGGAAGACAACCTACCACCTGCAGAGATAAGAAACAGCCCGCCTGACAAAAATCAAGGGATCCAATGAAGAACAGGGGGACTCCAGACTCCAATTTTGCAATTGGTCTGAACTGAAACGCAAATGGGGAGAAGCTTAGATCATAAGGCTGTAATTGCCCAGGATTTTCTTTGCTCAGGGTCCCTCTTCTGGAGGCACCCAGCTTGAGCTGCTCTCTATGCCGAACCTTACAAATAAATTATTTTAGAGGAATTTCTGGAATTCATGCCTGAGACTCTGCTTTGGGATACCTAAGGGCGAAGAAACTTCCTTAGCGACAGAAAAATATTGGGAATACATACTGAAATCATAATACTGGCAAACCATGCCCACCAATTTTGTCCTGGTTAAACGTACCAAAAAAAACAGATGTGAGTTTAGTTTACCCTGCCTTGCTAAACCTTGCCTGGATCACAGGTCTTTGAATACGAGCTTAAAAACATGGAAGATGGCAGCTGGCAAAGCTGCTCTTGACTGAGACAGGAAACCAGCAAAGACTCTTTAGAAGGATGGATGGGCTTGACCACCACTGTATATCTAATTCAAGCTCGAGAAACACTGATGGGGTTTGGCAAGTTGTAAGGGCAGGAAGGAGGCTGAAAGCTAAGCAGGAATCAACCAAAGACTGTTTCAGTGGGTTGTCAGTCTGGAAGGGGCTAAGGCCCCTGTGATGCCTAGGCCGGGTACAACATCACCACCATGAAAGGGTGTCAAATAAGAATGTTCGAACTTCTCTATTTACCCTTCTAAGTGTTTTTGTTTTGAGATGGCACCTCAGCTACAGAAAAATTACGATATTTGTATTTTGGAAGCTTAGTAGTTTACCACAGGTATTACTATTTTTTTTTTTTAATCCAAAACAGAAGCATAGCATAGGCTCGTTATACTGTTAATACTGCTATAGGCAAGCCTTTTAATATCAGTAGTGTTTGCATGCATCTTTGTTTCACCAGAAACTTCAAAGGACTTAATTTTCAGAACATGCAGGCCCCCTCAGAACTAGCTTCTCAAGGGGAAACTTTCTTAGGGAAACCAAGATCCTTAAAATAAAAATAAAATTTAAAAAAAACAGTAAAAAAAAAAATCACTAGTCACTTTTGAGAATAGTAACCAGGTAAAACTAGATGGTAGGCAATAAATCATGACTATGCACATCTTTGACCATTTCATTTAACTGTTCAACAAACCATTTCCACCAGGATAATTCCCAAGAGTCAGAAGAACAAAACAGTTCTGCAAGACAACTGTTTTCCTTTCCTTCTGAAAGAGTGTCTTGACACTTTAATACTTTGTATGGTAAGCAAAGGTCTGCAGGGGGTCAGTCACCTCTGAACGGCAGTCTATTAAAAGACCCAGCCCTCTATGACCCACTGGAGCAGGATGCCATTCCTCAAACCACATACCCAGAACCTGCCTCTACCCTGGCAGCTCCCCGCCCTAATGCAGCCTTCATTCGTCACACCCTCACCTACAGCAATACTAGTGTGGGTTATCTACATTTATTTAATCAAAAGATAATTTTGATACTTATGAGTTCCCTCCTGCATTTAATGCTGTACAGTCATCTCTATAAGGTAGCCTAGTATTTGTAAATAAAAAAGAAAACCAGAAAATAAAAACCCCTCCCATTTTCCCATAAAAGCTCGTGTGCAAAATAGTATGCCGTACTAAGTTCGAGGGGAAGGAGTGTGGTAGCCTTGCACTTCTAAGCCAGGGTCAATATAAATCTTTAAGCTACTTTTGCATTCTTTCACTTTTTGTTAAAACAATCTCCAATACAGCTGAGAAATAGAGTCTACCAAAACACCACCACCCTTCCAGTGACACAAATGAAATAATGCAATCTTTCCCGTGCATGTGGCACTGCATCTTTCAGAGACAGGGTAGATGTGCACGGCCCAAACAAGAGAGCAGACTACTGAGTAAACTGATTTAATCCTTGACTACAGTCCCAAGCCCTCTGTCTCCCAACTCCACCTTGTATTTTCTTGGTTGCCAGTAGCAGCCGGACAAGTACGTGGCAGGGGCAGGTAGGAACAACAGCATTTGAGCTTCCTGACCAGACAACATGCAACATAAGCACAACACGAGAAGCCTATTGCCTGCAATCTTTGCGTTGTACAAACCTGAAGTACGGATTATACTCAATCTGTAACTGAAAGCCCCTTCATAATTCGCAATCCTTATGGATTTTCCCTCATGCCTTCCCAACACCATTATCTTGAGAAAGAAGTAACCTTAACTGTTTCCAAGAGCATCAGCCTCTTGTAGTTACCTTACTTTGTGGTTTAGAAAAGCATCTAATGAGAAAAAAAGAGACGTCAACCACAGGCTTAAACATTTTTTTTTAATTCAGGCCAAAGGAAGTAGGCTTTATACATTGCTTTTTATACACATCTATCTTAGATGGCTGTAATTCTCCAATTCTCTAGTGCCCACAGCCTTCTTCCAGGGACTGAACAGGGAGCCTGAAAGCAGCTTGTCACATCACCTACAGGAACTTAATTACGTCCTCAACTTTGGCCCCTCTGTCAAATTCAAATAATCCCATCAATGGGCGCAAAAACTATGGCAGAGAGATGACAGGAGATGATAGGAGACATCAAGAGAACAGAGGATTGTTATTCCGTAAGCCTTATTTCCTTCCTAAACCAGGCTAAAGAAGTATCTTGGGACAAAAGACTTGTGACAGCACCTACTCTTGTTCAGGAATGCAGCTGGGTAGCACAGTAATTATGGAATGGAGAATTCAGGCGATTTTTTTTAAGTGATGTGCTTACCCTGGAGCAAAAGCTTTAAAAGGACAAATTGCAAGAAGTCATTATCTCAGCCAACCTCTTTCCATGCTTCCTCCCTTCCCCTCCTTTTTAATTTTAACCTTGATCAGAGCCTGCTCCAACAGTCTGGCTTCTCCTTTTGTTTGACACTGTAGTAAAGTTGTAGGGTTGTTTGTGAAATATGTTGTCATGGAAACTAATGTGTGCTGCCATGGAGATCATGTCAGATCCAACCTCACATCTTCAACGCGGACTCAAGAAAGGAGGAAGAGAAGGCCAGGGAGGAGAAATTCTTCCTTGAAAAAACAAATGTTTTGAAATATTAGCAAATCTAACAAGAGAAGTGGCAAAAATTGAGCTCAGTCTTAAGACATCAACATTTACTAACAATTCACACAATGTTTTCCGACATGTCACTTATTTTAACAATGTTCTCAGAATTGGTGTAAAGGGCTCCAAATTGTTGAACAACCTTATGTGAAAAATCTAAAATTATTTTTTAGGCTATCTAGATATCAAAAAACCTTGCTCAATGATTTTTCCAAGTCAAATAACTCCAAAAAGCACAGAAGTAAGGAAAAAAAACCCGTTATTTACTGTAAAATCTGCATAAAATCCATGTGGTTTAATAAGAAAAATAAATCAAACAATGATCCATGACATGCATATATGGTCAGATTAAGACCTTTATTAGAGAGACTAAGGAACTGAAATTCTTTCTAAATAAAATAAATAAAATAAATAAAATAAATAAAATAAGTATCTGGACGTACTTTTAAAGTGAATGGTGGATACAAAAAACTTGCATTAATTTCCCTGCACTTCAAAACTCTGATACTGATTTTTCCTGCATTCTTTAAATGAAAAGAAGGAGAAGCTGTAACTAAAAGGCACCACTAAACTACTTTAAGGACTTATGAGGTATCTCAAATCATCCCAGTAGCCAACACAAACTCAGTTTTAGCCCATTCAAATTAATTTTAAGCAGAGTCTCTTTAATCAGTGTGCATAGTCTTCTTGCTTCAAAATTAAAGATATGTCTAAATCTTGGCCAGATCAGGGACAAAGTAAGTTCGTTGGTTCATGAAACAACCTGAATCATTGACAATAAAATCTCTGAATAAGGAAACATAAATTAATGTTTAAAGCCCCACCACGATGAGCAATCCCTTCCTGAATTCATGCTAAATCTTGTCAAATAAAATATCCATTAAGTTTTATGCAAGATATATTGCATCTCCTAATCCTATCAGTTCTCCACACTTGATGGCTCTGTAGCCAAGCAGCGACAATTTGCAGCCACCTATAACTCACAGCCACACGTTTTCTGTATTTTATAAATGCGTTTCAGTGAAGACTATGACTAAATATTTAAAATTCAACCAGTTAATTTTCTCTGGAAGAAATGCAAGCGAACATTAAAAACATGAAGAGACACGTCCTCTTCCTTGAGCTGATACACTTCAGAAAGAAAGAGTTAAACTCTTGACAAAATATTTACAGCTGAGAAAACTTTGCAGATCCATCAGTCCAAAGGCTTTGTCAGAGAAAAGCACTACAGATATCCAAGTGCCTGAAAGCCATCCTGCTCTAACTCCACACAGGCTGCAGAGACTCTTCTCTACAATCTTTAGAGATCTACATGTTTTCTTGTATACAGAGGGTATTCCAAAGTGCACTTCACAAAACTAATAATCAACACTTCTATACTTACAGTGTTAACATGCAGGCAGAAAATCTGCCTTCCATCTGATCGATCAAGTTGTGAGGCAAGTAAAACTATTTTCACAGTTCCAGAAAGAAACACAACTGAATAAGGCGGCTAAGCTGTACAAAAAGAGAAGCTTTCCACAACTACATAGCAATAAAGTAATTTTCAGTAAATAAAGTGTATTATAGATGGAATATCATTCAGTAAATCAAGTATATTTTAGACAAGAATAAATCTTAGGATTGATAGATTCAGCTCATGAAAAAGTCTTTAAAAAATACACCTTAAAAATGGATTCATATCCTTCAGTGCCCCTGCTCTCTGAAAACAGGTGGGATCTAACACCCACCTTGATGAGGACAGGTCAAAGCCCTGCATAATATCCATACAATGAAGACCTGATTCGGCGAGATACTATTACTTTTATAGTTTCTTTTTCACACATCGACTTTCTCTCTATAAAGAGGTATTGAGAAAACACTTTGATACTTCTCATCCATGAAAGTTTTTCCCCTACACACAGCAGGGGAAAAAGCAGATCGGAAAAATACAGTGATTTCATTTTACCCATACCATGACTAAAATAAAGTTTATGCTACATATCAGATCCCACTTTCTCTCTATCTCATTCATTTGGCTACAAATATATGAGGGATCAGAGGGACAAAAAGAGATTCTGTTTATCTGCAGAATCAGTGTTTCTTCTACTTGGGTGCAACCTAAATAAATATAGAAAAGTGTTCCAGGTAATAGTACCAAGTACTCTTTTCTAACTGGCAACTGCTGCACAGATCATAGGGCCAGCTGACATGCTATGCACTTGGACAGTTTATTTAGTTCCTGGATCTTGAAATTGTCCCTAAGAAAAAAAAAAAAATCTGTTTGTTTCTTTGTTTTAATTCCCTTCATATTGAATTTGTACAGTCTTACTGTTTAGACTTTAGGAGGGCTCAGGATTTACCAGATACTTCTCCAGAACACAGGGGTAAACACATACCCTTACCCAGAGACTGCAAAGTCTAGACAAAGAAAAGACTATAATCCCTCTCTGGCAGGTGTTCACCCCGGTGAGAGATCCCAAGAGCTCTTTGAGTGGGCCAAATCCAAAAAGAGCATCAAGGAACTGGGCACAGGAAGTAACAAGAAACAGATTCATCAAGAACAAATCACCTCAAACCAATTTAATATTCTTCTGCAGCAAAGTAACAGGTTTTGTGGCTCAGAAGAAAGCATGAATACTTTCTAATTTAACTTTAAATAAGGATTTTCATATAGTCTCACACAACATTATTTTAAGAAACTTTGGAAACCATGATCTAGGTAAAGTTAATTCAGGTTGGATGGAAAACTTGGAGACCTATATCCAGCAGTTATCCCTGGTTTACATGAGCAGACAGCACATAGCTGGATGAATTCTGTGGGCTAGTCCTGTGCTGTCTTTAATTGGAGGACAGGAAAGAGTCAAATTATTAAATCCATAGACCAAGTAGAACCAAGGAAGACCACAAATGTGAAGGATGGGATTTAAACCAAGTATTACTGTGACAAACGGGACAAATTGGGGAAGGAAAAAAAAAAAGAAAAAAAAAAAGGGGGAAAAAAAATAAATGCAAAGCTGTACACATAGGCAGAAATAACTGCATAAATACAGTAAAGGGAACTTCTGGCCAGGTAAGAGTCCTCAGAGATAATCCATTGGTAAGAGGGGGTGACACTCTGAACAGGAGTCAGAGTCAAGCTAATGAGCACAAGACAAGCAGGCTGGAACAGAGAAACAGCACTGTGTCCCACATAACACATGGAGTTATCCTGCCACTCGACTAAGCATCAGCAAAGCTTCAGCTGCAGTACTACATCCTTGCCTGGGTGCTGCATTTGAAGAAAAAGATGAGCCAACTGGAGCAAGTCCAGAGAAGAGCCAGAGGAAAGAGCAAAACTCAAGAAAACACAAATCAGAGAGACATCAACTTAGTTGGGATTGGTTAACGAAAATGTGGAAAAAAGACAGGAGATGGAGTGGGAAGAATGGTGCAAGTGACATAGTTTAGTATTTAAGACACTACTGCAAAGAGGAAAGAATATTTTCTCTCGTAGCCACAGTGGATGGGCCTGATTACACCACAGCTTAGGCATTACAAAAAACCTACTGACAATGAAGAGCAGCACAGGTACACGCTTCACCGGGAGCCTGTGGACTGTCCATCCTGAGCAGCCTTTGAGAGTAGCTACACAAGCTCCTGGTGAGCGCTGCGGGTATCGTTGCTGCTACAGCTCACTTCCAGTTCTGCATTTCTATGCCCTCCCAGAACAGACATAGCAAGCAGTCACTTGTGCTTTATAAAACTTATTCCCCCACAGCAGCACTGGTAAGGACTCATCTATAGGCACTACATTTCAGAAAAAGACAGCCAAAAGAAGGGCACAATAGGAATGAGCACGGGAAAGGGAAAGGGAAAAGCTTATTAGTTGAGTTATGTTTTAAACCCACATAAGATGAAGCAGGTCTGTAAAAATCACTATTACTTTGCAGGAAAAGACAGTGGGAGAAGTAGTGTATGTATAAGCAAAATTTTTATTCCTCTTGCATAAGGGATGGCTTAGAAATGATCAGTACTCTATTTTATCTAGTAGCTACTCTAAATCTCACTTCTAACTGAAAGATAAATAAATAAAAGCCAAGTAAAATGACTGCTTGTGATGAGAATGTCTTTTTTGCAATTGAGGAATTACATATGGCAAAGTAAATGAATGTGGGGGTGTGTTTATTTTTTTTTTCAACTAGCATTTACTATTATTTGCATAGTTTTAGTAAGATTTGCAGAAGGTTGTGGGACACAACAAGGTATGACAGTTGCTCTAATTTCTTGTCAAATTCTATTTTCATCCGCAACAAAAGACAGATGGGACAAAAGCAACGACAGGTACCCTCTTCGCCACGCTAGGAGGGGGAGAAAAATTGCTCGCACAAGCCATCCATTAGTTTAATGCAAAAGAGATTATGGAAGCAGTAGTCACTCAAGAGTAAAGAGATAAGTGATGTTCTTACCAGCCATTAGGCTAATGGTGAGAGCAAGGGAATGCCTGCGTAATTGCCAGAGACGCAGATGAGAGAGACCTCTGGGGATCCAGGCAGAGCACAGGGCACCAGAGAAACTGCTCGGCCCCAGCACAGCGATGACTGCTGACTTACAAAGTCACATGTGTTATTAGAGGCATCAGACCCATCCTTGCAGCCTTTATCTGTTAAATGTCATTCTCTGGTTTGTTCAAGACCCCATGAATCAAATGTATTTCAAAAGCATTGCCTAGGGGAACAAAGGGTCAAACGTTAGGTTCCCTACATTCCCCCCCTTCTCAGCTCATACACTCTTTCCATGGAGTTTCCCAATTTGAACCTCAGCTGTGAATCAGGAAACAATCCTCACCTGCAGAGGCAGGAGCAGAACCTGGATGTACTCCCCTCAATGCACAGCTCAGATTTACAAAACCCAGTCACGCCGAGGGAGGAAGCAAGCTCCTTCCTTTTCAAGCCTCTAGTAAACCTGGGGCAACATGAGCCCAAGAGAAACAACTTTTGCTGCTTTCTTAACATCTGCCATCACACAGAGGTATCCCACCCTTCCGCTGATCTTTTGGCAACCAGTTAACTACCTTTGCACCTCCCAGGTTCAGTCAGCGCAAAACTGCTTCTGGCCAACACACATGAAAAATTAACCCCATCAATTTAAAGCGACACAAACGTGCTGCAATCTTAGTGAACTTACCCACTCCAGGCACACCTTCACGTCAGGTTTGTGCGGCTATTGAGCAGTACTCTTCAGCTGACGCCACACACCAGACAGCAGCTCCCATGCAGTCAGCGAAGGCCAGGAACAGTTGTTATCTCTGACCCACAGGCAACTCATGAATACGAAGGCTGAGCAAGGGCTGAGCAGACACCCACACATGGCCACATGCCATGACCAGCCCTGATTACAGAATCACACTATATTAGGGATTGGAGGAGACCTCAAAAGATCATCTAGACCAATCTCCCTGCCGGAGCAGGAACACCTAGATGAGGGTACACAGGAAGGTATCCAGGTGGGTTTTAAATGTCTCCAGAGAAGGAGACTCCACAACCTCCCTGGGCAGCCTGTTCCAGTGTATGTCACCCTCACTATGAAGAAGTTTCTTCTCATATTTAAGCGAAACCTCCTGTGTTCCAGTTTATACCTATTGCCCCTTGTCCTGTCATTGATTGTCACCGAGAAGAGCCTGGCTCCATCCTCATGACACTCACCCTTTACATATTTATAAACATAAATGAGGTCACCCCTCAGTCTCCTCTTCTCCAAACTAAAGAGACCCAGCTCCCTCAGCCTTTCCTCATAAGGCAGATGCTCCACTCCCTTAATCATCTGATCCCCAGAACCTGCAAGCCACTTCACAGACTAGATGTGCTCCCTGAAGCACTGAATTTAAAAAGACAACCTTGATCAATCAGGTAATTAAACATCACTTTAAGCCACTCTGAGCATATCTCACAGGCTTAGTACACTGTAGAAGCTCTTACTGATGGATAGACACTGCTAACAAATCTCTCTCTAATTTGTTGGCTTTTTGGCAGTCCACAATGGGTCACTCAATGCGATTTCATTTTCTTAATTAAATCTTGCCTGAGGTATCATCATAGGGTATTATTTCCCTTTGATTCCTTTATTTAATATTTCAGAGCAGAGACAGGCTCACCCTGCTCTCCCTTGATTAACCCTCAAAGATGAGAGGATTTTTCTTAAGTGAATAACATTCACATTGGTTAAATAAACATAAAAAGGCCACATAAGAAGGCTTAGGATACCGTAGAGGAAAAAGTAAAGCATAGCAAGTTTAAAACAAAAAATAAAAAAGGTTGTTTCTTGCTATCTCAAACTTTACTGAGCAGAGTTTGTTTGCAAAAAGGAGAGAAGAGCACCCAAATTTAACTGCCTTCCAGTGAAGCAACACTTTTGTGAGTTCAATAAAAACTGATACTTATCCTCATGTACATAGTACCTGTAGTCACAGGGTCAAGAAAAAAAAACAAAACAGACAACTCAACTTTCCTTTCCAGAAACAAATCTCCAACCAGTGTGTACTGCAAGTCTTCAAATCACGAACCCTGTAAGCACCCCATTCCCATAAGAGAAACATTCCAAACCAGAAGCCTTGAAAACTCCTACATTAGCAGGGAGTCCAACTCCTGATTTTTCAGTACTTAACGGACAGAAATATTGGCTGGATATGTGATTATCCTTCATACTTTTGTTCTAAATAGTTATGTGCTGGTGATTATGAGTCAACCATTACTGCTTGTGACACCTTCCACTGAACATAATGAGATGCAACCCCTCTGTTAAAGCAAAACTAAACTCTCCAGGAAGAGAGATAAGAACAATATTAGCAACACACGCTTCAAGAAAACGCTAATATGAATTAGCACAGAAATAATGTCCAGTAATTCCCATCCTCTGTTGCCACACACAACCCTGTAGTAGATATAAGGTGATATTTACACTATACAATCCTAGCTGTTTGCTGAAGTTTGCATAGAGGCTCTCTCTCAATAGCACCATTGCCACAGGAAAACCCAAATTACCTTAAAATAAAAACTGGTTCATCCCAAGCCCGTCTCTCTACTACAGAAAGTCCAGCTATTCCACTGACACAAGAGGGCTCAATTCTAGACAGCTAAAGTAAGGTGAGATACATGTAATAAAACAGAGAGAGAAAGATCCT
Source organism: Columba livia (assembly GCF_036013475.1). Taxonomy (NCBI): domain Eukaryota; kingdom Metazoa; phylum Chordata; class Aves; order Columbiformes; family Columbidae; genus Columba; species Columba livia. The sequence continues at coordinate 56,663,191 of NC_088603.1, read as the reverse complement.
CAGAACATTCACCAAAAAGGACGGGATCCCTCAACTGCCTCTAGCAGGCACAATGATTCCAATAAGCAATATGTACATGAAAATCCCAAGCCAAACTCATTGAGGTCTTCTGCACTTTAAAGCAGGGGTGTCAAACTCATTTTCACCGGGGCCCACATCAGCCTCACAGTTGCCTTCAAAAGGCCGAATTTAATTTTAGGACTGTATAAATGTAACTACTCCCGCTTTAGAAGATTTAAATATCAGATCATCTACTAATAAGGCAAAATAAAAAATACTCAAAACATTAGAAACAATTGTCACACAAATTGCTAGGATTAGACACAATTTTGTGAAATGCAAGGTACAGCGCTGAGCTATAAATCATCCAGTCAGTGTGTCTGTACACCAAAAACCTAATAACCTTATATAGATGAGATAAATACAGAACAGCAGTTCACAGATATTATTGCAGTAGCCATTTTGTAGTTGTAAATATTTGGGAAGGATCTGAAGGAATAAAGTAATAAACAGCTCAGGCAGTCTCTTTACCACTGGCTCAGTGAGTACAGTAGCATGAACAGAGTTGCCAAACCAATGGCAGAAACAAAGGACTTCAGTCATGTTAATTATCTCAGAAGAGAAGGGACAGAAGGCATGAGAACCTGTATTTAAGAATCGGCAGTATTCAGCAGATCCAGGATGATAAAAAGATAAATAGACAAAAAATTGACCTGGGATTCAAATAAAATGAACAGAGGAGAAAAAGGCCCTCACAGCAAAAATTTAATTTGCAGAAAGCTGATGCGGTAGAGACTACAGCAGAAAAGTATAAAAATTACCAAGTCATGGGCAGAGATTTTTTGTGAGAGAGATGAACAAAAAATTACATTCAACAATAACATGAGAACAAAGTTGAATTTGGTCTAATAAAAAAAATCAAAGACTAAGTCCATGACCAAAATATGGGTGGCAGGATGAGAAAAAGGAGGGAAAGGGGTTGCATACAAGAAACTGAGCTAGATCCAGATGAAACAGTAGTGAAACAGGACCGCTACAAGAGATGCAGAACTGCACATTAGGGGGCTGGAGTTAGAGGAGAATTACTTTGGGAGTTAATGCAAAAGGAGTATCTGAAAAATAGTAGTGCCTAGAATAACCATAATTAATCGGGAGAGGAAGGGTAAGCAGGTACCGAAGATGAAGGCAGGGTAGAAGACTAAGAGAAGATTCAGGGAAGGATAAAAGACAACAGAGGGAAGATATAACAGAGGTTCACAGACTTGTGAGAGGAAAGAAAACAGAAAAAAGGGAGGCATTAAGAGAAGGCTCTAGGAGTCAGGTTCACAACATACTAAAGGTGGTGGTTCTTAATGGAATGGATAGCTGAGCTGTGAAATTAATTTTCAAATTACAGTAAGAGTGTAGACAGGTTCAAAGGAAAGCAGGAAAGATTTCATGGAGCAGGTCTCTGTTGAAGGGTACTAAATGGACAGAAACACAGTCAGTTAAGAAAGTTCCTGAGCAGAAAATGGTTGGAGTGGGGCCAGCAGTGTGCCCAGGTGGCCAAAAAAGCCAACAGCATCCTGGCTTGTATCAGGAATAGTGTGGCCAGCAGGACTAGGGAAGCAATCGTGCTACTGTACTCAGTGCTGGTGAGGACCCACCTTGAATCCTGTGTTCAGTTTTGGGCCTCTCAGTACAAGAAAGACATTGAGGTACTAAAGAGAGTCCAGAGAAGGGTGGCAAGGCTGGTGAGGGGCCTGGAGAACAAGTCAGATGAGGAGCAGCTGAGGGAACTGGGGCTGTTTAGACTGGAGAAAAGGAGGCTGAGGGGAGACCTTATCTCTGTCTACAGCTACCTGAAAGGAGGTTGTAGCATGGAGGGTGTTGGTCTCTTCTCCCAAGTAGCAAGTGATAGGACAAGAGGAAATGGCCTCAAGTTGCACCAGGGCAGGTTTAGATCGGATATTAGGAAACATTTCTTCATGGAAAGGGTTGTCAGGCATTGGAACAGGCTGCCCAGGGAAGTGGTGGAGTCACCATCCCTGGAGGTGTTCAAAAGGCCTTTAGACAAGGTCCTTAAGGACATGATTTAGTGCTAGAGTTAGGTTAGGTTATGGTTGAACTCTCTGATCCTGAGGGTGTCTTCCAACTCAAATGATTCTGTGATGCTAAAGAAATAATATGAAACCATCATTTTCTCATGGCACACAAAAACCTTTGCCCAAACAATACCTCCATTGCCTTGGTTTCTTGGTAAGTCTAAACCAAAAATTTTTACCCTCTTCACAAGGGTTCACAGTTCACCCAGCTGACTACTGTCACAAACACTTTAAGCCAGCAAAACTAAGACATTCACAAGGAGAAACACCTTGCCTTCCTCCCACTCCTCATTCCCAGCCTTTGCTGGGTGTTTGCTTGCATTGCCATAAGCCTTCACAAAACCCCCATCTGGGTTAAAACCACATGGCATAAAACAATAGGTTTCTTCTAACTTGGGCCATTTCCCTGACGCAGCTCTCCATGCAGCCACACAAATGCACGTCCTGACCCAAGGAAGTGACTAACATGCAGGAAAGAGTGGCTAGAAAAGCAGAAGGATTCACTGGGATTATTTAGCCTGCAGAAGAAAAGCCTCAGAGGGAATCTTATCTATTTGCATAAATAGCTGGTGGGATAGAGTGAGGCCCTTCTCAGTGGTCTCCAGTGACAGGACCAGAGGCAATGGGCACAAGCCAAAAACCAGAAAATTCCCTTTAAGAAAAAATACTTTTTTTTTTTTTTTGTAAACTGTGAGGCCTGAAGAATGCAGCTACATAAATAACTGAATGGCAGATATGACGTGACATTTCTATGAGGGGGTTCACATCCCTGCTAGAAGAGCATTTAAGGTCTGAATATTTAGGGACCATAAACTGAAAATGGCTAAGCATTCCTGGCAGGGCATAACAAGGATCTCTGAAAGATTCCCATTTTCATCCATGGACATGTTTTTCATATATACTTGGCTATCTACACTCAACCTATAAAAGCATTTAGCACAGTGATAAAGTTTCTGCCATTTCTCTTTTTCCTTATTCATGTGCAGACAAAAAAAGTTTGACACCTCCAAGTTTTTCCCAGATGACAGAGCACTTCAAGACTAGTTCTGCCTCTGGCTATGGGAATGCCCGGAGCCAGGGAACCAGTGACACGTCAGGGACCTCATCCAGCCCACCAGCCAGCAGAAGGGGTGCAGGGCCAAGGGAAGACTGAAAGGGATCCGTATATGCAGGATGCTGGGCAAGTGCTAGTAAACAAGCACCAAAAAATCAGGGAACTAAACAGAATGAGTAATAGTCTCAGTATAATAAAAAAATCCATTAACCTTCTCTTTTGTCATCTTACTTAGCAGATGACAAAGCTGCTATGTTATTGCTGCACAGTGTGCTCTGAACGGGGAACTGCTCAGTTGTCAAACAAACGCGTTGTTGAGTGTTCACACCAAGAAAAACTCATTTTCCACATCCACATTTCAACAGACTAAGCAGCTGAAGGATGGTCTTCAATATACCGGAGCGACCCACAGGCAAAGGGTAGAAAAAGGTCTCTGCAGGAACAAGACAGATCACCACAAAAGCAGAGAAAGAAAAAGCCGTTTAAATGGTAAGACTTTCATTGAAGCCATCATTTTTCTGTCCATTGCACCAACACTTGGTTCGACTGGCACAAGAGAAGTAAAGCCAAAACAGGACGTTTCTTTCCTTGATGAAGGCCACTTTTGAACAACCTGCTGAACAGAGTTTGCCTTTGCTGTACCCTAAGTAAGAGAGCTCAGCTGTGCCAAAGCACAGGCCTTTTTTGCAACCAAAAATAAGAAGGTCCCAGCACCACTGAAACCAGAAGGGCCTAAAACAGTAGCCCTATGCCTGGTTTGCACCAGCTTAGGCTGGAAGCTCAAACATTTTACAGGCTTGCTACTGAGAGATCAGACATATTAGCCTCCAATGGCTATAAAAAAGGTGTTTGTGAAGTTAAAGGAAATACAGATAATGAGAAGGAAAAAAAATCGCTCCCAGCAGCCTCAGGGGGGGAAAAAAAAAAGTAAAATAAAATTAAATTAAATTTTAAAAAATAAAATAATTTTTTTTAAAAAAAAAAAAGAACCTTGCTAAAATACTTGCTAAAATAACTTTAGTATCCACACTTGAAAAATTTAATTAAAAAAGGGAGCAGGAATCCCATCCAAGGTGATCTTGTCAAGCCAAAAAGCAAGCGTTTATGGGGAAGGAGGTCCCTTACTGACATGCTTTTGTTTTCCAGTGTGTGTTACAAACCTGCAAGCTGAAAGTCTGTGAACCTTTCCACAGTTATTTTAAGACCTCACAGGCCAAATGCATCCCTAGTGCAAGATCAGTGATTTAATGAACTTGATGTAGCAGTGAGATCAGCCCCAGGCTTCCACGAAGTAAATACAATAGTACAACACTATGATGACGATGTGCACTGGAGACAGGAGGTAGTTTTCAAGAAACAACTGTGTGAAGCAGAGTAGGTCAGGCCTCATTTTCTACACAGTGGGAAATGGAAGAATTTTGAAGTTTTCCTTAAAGCTAAAGAATAACAGCAACAACAACCACCACCTTGCCACGCCTCCATCTCTGATCTCTTCCAACTGGATCTGATCACTAAACAAGGCTGCAGGGCCCCATGTCCTCTGAACAGCTGCCAGCTGCAATACAAACACATTCTCATGAGGAACATTTTGATTCTGTTTAAAACAGCCTTATCTTTTTGATAGAAAACTGTTCCACTGGCAAATTTTCATGCAGCTCCACTATTTAATATGCCTCGCCTCCTCCCACACTTCCATGCACCAGAACTACTTCAAGAATATAATTACGCTGCATGTTTGCAGTGCACTGGATTGCTCCTACCAGGTCACCTGTCTTTGCTGGGAGCGAGAGACTCCAAGAAAAGGAGTCATCAATGTGAGAGTGTTTAAATGTCCGTACAAAAATGGCATACGTATTCTCCAAAAAAGTACATGGTTTTGTTTGTTTTTTTTTTTTAAGAGAGGCTTGGTAGCCTCAGGGTGGCTCACATGGCGACAAATTCAGCTCTTAACTCAAGTAGCCAGCTACTTGAAAATGAACGCCATAATTATACCACGAAACAATCTCGAGCAACAACTGAAGAAGTGCGGGTGACTTGTAGTGGGTCTCTAGTTTTCAGCAAACAATCCAGCAGTGCTGTGCAAATCCAAGTAATACTTGTGTCTCCGGCTCTTCCCTGTGACTCAGCAGGGCTGCTAAGGGCTTCTGAACCACACCTGAAGCTGGACCGGGAAGACAAGCCTGGCAGGACAGCACTGCAGGAACCCAAAGTGCACACAGCAAGAGGAGGAACGTTGCGCGTGGTTAGCGGGGTATATAGGAAACTCTGCTCAACAGCAAGCCTCTCTGGCCTAAAATGGGATTTTCCTCCAAAGCAATTACATAAAAATTGTTCTTTATTAGGCAGAAGCCCGGCTGCCTCCAGCATATCCAGAATTTGCTTGCTGACTGAAGCACAAAAAAGTTTGTTACGCCCTGGCTCCCTTTAAAACAAACAAACAAAAAAGAAACCAAAACAAACAAACAAACCCCACCAAAATTCAAACCCCTAAAAGGTCCAGGACAGAGCTAACTTTTTGATTCATTTATCATGAACTTCTGTGTCAACTCTGTTCCTGTGATGGAAATCCTCAACTTACATGAAGTCCAGCTGGGCCCTCTTTGGCTGCAAAGTCTCCCTCCTGCCCCAGCACCTATCAGAGACCATGAACACAGGATCAAGGGAAGGGATTATGGAAAGAAAGACAGAGGTTTGGCTCAGTAGTGCAGCTGTAAAACATTTTTCAGTAATCTTTCACCTACATCTTGTCACTCTTAAACCCAAGGAGGTGAGCCCAACAGCCTTCTTAGCTCGTATCCTAAGTCTTCCAAGGCTTGAATACCTGGTTACCACATACCTGTTATCAAAGCCCTAACTGAATTGTATTGGTTATGCTATGACATGTGAATTTGTATCTGAATGCTTTCATATTCACCATTAGCTACCAGGATTCAACTCAGAAAACTACTGCATGAAACAAGCCAAACAAACATGAAGATCCTCACTGGACACATCACTGAGGCATGGATAAAAACCGTTCAGAAAACTAAGACCAAACATAGACATTTTAGGCCAGATCAAAAGAACAGGACATCAGCGGGATTGATGGACTTAGTGTTCTGCTCTTGTGCATCCCAGAAACACCAGTCTTGACATCCCACTTGCATATAAAGCACATGAACCAGCCCTTGGCAAAAGCATCCAGGAACTCCCCCCTGTACCCATTAAATCAGACTTATCCTCCCTCTGGCTCTTTGGCTCAATGATTCTTCAAATCTTCTATGCAGAACACAATTACTTTGGCCAGATGGATGTAAATCATGCCCCACACACTCAGAGCAGCTCCCTGCCTCTTAGGCCACATTCCTGGAAAGTCACAGATCTAGGTTTAATCTAAATCAGGTGCAAGAGAAATAATAACACCCCTTCCTGGAGAGGGCAGTTCCTCCAACAGGCCCTACCCAACACACCAGCTTGGGGTATCTGCTTCTGAGGACCTCCCTCACTTCAGGCACATAAACCAGTTGCATGCAGCCAACTCCAGGTAATCTCTTACAACTCTTTTTGGTGCAGTGCTGCACAAAACATAGTTATAACATCCTGGATATAGGCTAGTAAGCTCCCAGTATGCCATGTAGACTTAGCAGCTTGGATTTTCATTTGCTTAAGGCCCTCTTACCACGTTTTATTTCAGTATGTGGGTGTCCCCTCTCACAGTCCCACAGGGATTATTTGGATTAGCAATACTGCATGTATAACCCTTTTGGTCCAGGTAACTAAAGGAGATGAAATGGGTTTTCAAGTGAGTTATTAGAAGGCTATCAAGTAAATTATCTCCTGTCCATCTCTCAGAGCTGTTATGAGGAGGTCACAAGTCAACCAAATACATTTATTCACAGTGACCCTTTCTGTGCTACTAGATGATACAGTGTTAAATCAGTGGAGGACTCCTCAAACATCCTATCCCACATCTTACCCTTGCTGAGCTAGCCTGGCAGCCCATCTAATGCAAACACTGAGCCTGCTACCACCACTTACGCACCGGCTTTCCTAAGGTGCGTTGTGTTTCTGAAGTCAGTGGGACTCCCCAAGCAAGTAACATCATGTAGGCACACACAGAGCTGGCAGAATTGGGTTGGGAAAAATAGGTCAAAACAGACATCTATTTAACTTGGAGTCCAAACCTCAGAATCATTTTTTACAAATAAATAATTTACACGCACGTGTATAAAATCCACATTTGATAACCGTTAGAAAGTCATTCTGATGTGAAATAGGCAATCAAGATATTTTACAGAAGCAGAGGCTCTGCCAGAAACATTTCTATTCCCACTCTCCAAACAGAGATTTAAACATAGAACCTCTCCCTCACAACCCTATATCCATTGTTTTTTCTGTAATTAAGCAACTTCTTCATGTACGATTCTTCGGGAAATTGTTTCTTACTCATTTCCTACTAGAGTCTTAGACATTTTTTGTTTGTTTTGTTTTTAAGGTGGTGAGGGTAGAGGGCTGAGACCTCTGCAGGAAGCCTGGCCTGGGTCACCACCCCAAGCTTCAAAAAGCCACCTTTGCAGGCAGGTCCAGGCAGACGTACAAAGACAGGAGAGAGGGCACAAGGGCAGTCTGCCCCTTTCAAGAAGTTCTGCAGCAGCTTCCTTGGGCTTGTTACGATCTTCCAAGGTGGACGAAACAGTAGAGCTGACACCTAGAAGTTAGCATGTGGTTCCAACAAGCAAAACGAGCAACTGATCCTCAGATCAGGTTTCTAGAAGGTGCTGTCTGCTTCCACCCTCCTCTAGAATCTACCTGTATCCAAACCTCAGCAGCAGAGCTGGCAAGTTCAACACACAGAAGCACAGAGATCATTTCACCACACCTTTGCTACAATTTTGATGAATTTCCTGCAGCCTGATTGCTTGTTATTTTGCTCCTATGTCTCAAACTTTTTCATTCCCTCCCCAGCAACTCTAAAATCTTTCTAACACCAGGTTTGTGAACTGCTTCAAGCACTTTAGGATAAGCAAGTACTCTGCACCTGCTCCTGGCTTTATACACAGTTGAGTGCAAAAGAGATATTTAAGAATTCAGACGCTTATAATTAGGTGATATAAGTTTTTAATTAGAAATGTCTTAATATATTTTCCCAAACAGACATTAAAGTTTTAGGCTACATTAGTCAGAGTTATTAACCCACATTTTATTTGTCTGAGACGTAAGACTGCATGGCCTTGGAACAGCTATCTGTGTAGCAAAGCACATTGGAAAGAACTGTACTTTGCAATCACCCAGTTCTTGCAGAGTGGGGATGTTAAAGTGGGAGAGGAGACTATCAAAACAAATGCAAACTCATGTGCAGAGAGAGGGCCTTTGAAAATCTGCAAAGAGGATGCTCTGAGAGTGACAGTTCTGAGGAGCATGAAGGAGTAACACAAAGCCAAATTTAAAGAGCGGGTAATGTTTTTACACCAGCACACAGTTTCTTGACCAACATACAAAATTCTGCCTTTAGTCGCATGGGATTTCTTTAATGAGAGCTTTGCTTATATAAAAAAAAAAAAAAATGGGTAACTTCCTTTCACACACAAGCCAAAATCCCTAAGGAATGTTAAGTGGAAACCAAAAAGAAGGTAAATCAGAGAACCTAACTCTTATAAGTCACCATAGTGATGGGTCTTGGAAAGCAGTTCTACCACAGGACCAGGTTGGAATCCTTTTCTAGCCTAAGAGGAGGAGAAAATACAGTTCAGTTCATTAGCCCTTAATACTTGGTCTGAGTAGTAACTCCTATGGTTGTTTTCGGCTTCAGCCTGCTCCTAGAGCAATGAGAAAGAAATGTCAGTGCTTCACATTGGCACAGCAAACAGCCAGCTTGCCTATGATACCAAGCTCTGTAAAAAAAAGAAGAAAAATCACAAAAGGGCAGACAGCACTGTCCATCAACCAAAGTTCCCAATAACTTTAGGAGGAACAGTGCTCATTTTTAGACTAAAAGTTTTGATTCAATAATACTTTATCTCAGCATTAGGTCTCTACTATGACTCAGGGTACGTATGTAGTATTTCTGAATCACGGTATTGACCTCACATTGACTACTGTTTGAGAGCATGGTATAGTCAAATTAAGCAACTTAAAAGTTCATGAAAAGATCTCACTCCCAATCTCTACACAGCTTCCACAGGCCTGTAACCAAGGCAGCAGACAACTTAATGTCTAATGGGCCTTTCATGAAATCTTGAATGGCATCATCTTGGAAACATGTGTTCTGGTTCCAAGATGAAACATTTCATCCACTTCTCCTCTCTTTTCATGTTAAGCATGTAGCAATGAAATCTTGCTATTTAAATCAACATGCTACTTCAGAGAGTAAATCTGTTGTCATCTTTGTCTTCAGGCAATCACACAGTCACACACCAAAAGTATATAATTTTTATATTAAAAATCCTAAGGCCTCTCCAACAGTTTGTTGGGTTTTTTTTTTTTTCTCTTTTTAACACACCATTAAGGACACTTGACAAATAACCCAACACTTGAAGGATGTTCTGCACTAGAAAGTGAATTCTAAGTTTAAATTTTCCTGAGGCTGCATTAAGATGTAAGCACAAGACTGTATCTCCTACATTAACAACACTATCAGTCTTGACAGGGCCCAGATTTCAAAGGAAAGCACCTAGCTGCCCAAGGACCAGCTTGGTACATTAGATGGCCCCATCTATCCCACTAGTTTGTCAAGCATGTGTAAGCATACCCACAGATACCCAGGCAGGTTCCCCCATGCATCCATTGTGTCCAGCTGGGAGAAGGACTGAAGATCAGATGGTTCATGAACAGGCAACAACAGCAACCTTACAACAACCACCTTGCAAAAGGCATCCAGCTCAAGCAAAGCTGGATGATCCCCAGCTTCACTGCTTCTTACCTAGCTTAGCAAGGTCTGTACGAAATAAAACGTACGTTCTGCCAAGGAAACAGTTTGGCAGGACAGTGTGTTTCAGGGAGGAAGAGAAGTCACAGCAACACTTAAGATCCAGAGAAGAGCTCCTTGACCTGTCTGCTCCACACAACCAGCACTCGGGCATCTCAGCAGTACACAGTAAAGAACAACTTGTTTAACCATCTTGTCAAGCATCCCCCCCCTCTCTTTCTTTCCTCTGTCCCTTGGGAAAAGCAGACAATTTCCTGCTCCACCTCTTCTGCTTACATGTTTGGGAGGGGTATCCATCGGTACTCCCCTCTGCAAAAAGTATGCAGCAGGTAGCACAACATCAGATCTTCCCAAGCTTGCAGGATGCCACCCTAAACTTTACACAGACGTGTGAAAGCACTTTGTTGGCACCAGAACAGCATACTCCTCCTTTCTCTAAAACAATAGGCCTCCTGACCCACGCATTTCAGGACCTGAGAAACCTGATTTGGTAATTGAAGGTGTACATGGAACACATTTTCCAATGGTATGGAAAACTTAATTATACCACATGACATTTTCATCCTGGTGCTCAAGAGCTCATTAACAAAACTGCTTTAAAAGGTGCTAATAGAAACAAATGCCTTTAACATCACAGACTTCCCAGATGACTCCTGCTATAGAGACAGATGACAAATCACTCTGTCAGTCATCTTTAAATTCCATATTGACTACATTGAAGCAATTACCCATTTATTTTTAGAGCATGTTCCATTTTAAACACAAGTGATTTTTTAAACACAAGTGATTCAGTCCAAGAGACATTCTATACTGCATCACTATTTCATGGGTTAACAATTCTCAGATTTAAATGGATTTTAATTCTGGGACAAACACTTGCATTTTTTTTTTTTCATTTGCCACTAGACATTGGTTGGGAATTTTAATTCAAGCTTCAAACCAAACAAATGTTGGTGTTCCACAAGCATCTGTAGAGAAATATAAAAATATCTGGGAAGTGTGAAAGAGCGAGCCTGTTTTGCTAAATGCATAAAATGAAACCTCAGCCAGGGTCTCAATAATAGCCTTCCTAACTGCTGCACACACGATCTCTCCCACAGACCTTCTGCTCTGCAGCACGGGAACGCTGCCTGCGCTGCTGCGTCCTCAGAGAACTTTGCAATACAATGGAGTGCAGCGATTCCCCACGGAGCACGACACTGATCATTTATTTCCATATTTCAAGCAAGAGCATCAGGGTTTCCCCCTTTTTTAAGGTCTAAAAGGGGCAGCTTGCTGTACTGCTCCCCACCTCCCCAGCCTCCAAGACATCTCAAGTTTTATCTGCATTGTAGGCGATGTTCTGGACAAAAAGATATGGGGCTGGGATCAAGGTTAGGCAGCTCCTAGCTCATGGAAAAGGAGGAGGAGATGATAAAGTGGAGAGGTTAAGAAAGGAGAATCTTGAGGATCTGAGGTTTCTGTTGCCGCTGCCACCACAGGAAGAGGACAAACAGGAGCTTCAACAGGTACTGCAGCAGGGGAGCCCCACTTCAGGCTCAGCTCTGTCCCTGCTCAACCCAACTCCTCCCTCTTTCCCAAACAAAAACAGGCTGTGGGCTCAGCCAGCCTCTTGCCCCTAGCAGTCTGCTGCCCATGACAACAGCCCATTTTGCCTGTACCTTGGACCAGTCTTACCAGTCCATGCTCTGGTGAACCCACAAACACCTGAGAGGAGGACATCATCATCTTGCCAAGGGGCAGTCCCAGCACTTGCTGGGAAGCCCTGTCTGAAGAACCTAAACCTCCTGCTTCAGAACTGATGATGGGATACCCTGGCCACGGCATAGCTGATCAAAAATTCCGTGACTGACTCATAGCTACCTAGCCACCATTCATTAACTGTAAAGAAAATGACCCTGGGCTCCCTACATCAAAGAACCTTGCCATTTCTTCTTAATTAATTCTAAGTATCTTGCTGGCCTCAAATCTCAGCTGGAAAACATCAGCTGGAGTAGGTGGCATCTCAGCCTGCCCTTTGCTGCTAGATGTACTTTTATTTTACCCATGTCACATGCCTCCTGCCCTCCTGACATTATCAGTATAAACCAAAATATTGCTGTGTTTTAGGACAAATGCATAAGTATTTAAGTTCTAGCCTGTTCTAGACTTTATTAGAATTAACGTTCATGATATCTAAGGCAAACAGAAATGTATTTCTAAGGAATTAAACCAAACTCCTGCAGTATTTGCCACTTAGCCATTGCAGAATCACAACAGCGCATGAAATGTTACAAGAGAAATGGGTAAAAAAAGCCTTAAACAGAAGCAAAACTGACTCATCTCCTTATTGCCAAAACTGAGAAAGCCGCCGAGCGTAAATAAACAGCAGACATCCTGAAGAAAAGGGGACATCACAATTCCTTTTCATGCTAATAGGCAGATACACAGACTGGTATGAGCAGGACCATCCTCCAGCTACTCCCGCAAGCTGATCCGAGGGAAAGAGCTGATGCCACAGTGACATTCCCAGCAGCACAGGTGCTGCTGGAGGCTGGGGAGCATCTCAGGTGCAGTGACTCCAAATCCACTGACAGTTCCTAGTTATATACGCGGGAAAGCTGTGACAGCTGCAGGGATAATCCACTCACAGAAACTACACATATATTTGGATACTAAATGAAACTGGTTTGAGTGATGTTCATAAAGGCATGCTGGCTCTAGGCTGGCAAGAATCCCCTCTACAGAACAGGAGGGAGAGTGAGCCAGAGCTCTTGTATAAGGCTCCAGCTCTGCTCCCTTGTCTCCAGAAGCCCACAGAGACTATAATATATGCATAATGAAGGCAGACCTTGCAGGTACCCCTAAGTTTGGAGGAAACTCAGTAGGTAAGACTTAGGACCACAGAGACACTTAGGGAGAACGGAAGTCATTGTGAAGACAAGTTGTGATGCCTGGCAAAATCCATTACCACAAACTAAAATACTTTGGAGTAATTGCTTTTCTAACATTTCTAAAAGCCCTTCTGTTTAAAATTTGCAACATATCTAAGTGGTGGGGTAATGAGGAGATCGCCTTGCAGGATACTTTTCAAAAGTAGCTTTCAGAGTTTAAACTACGGGGGCAATCTTAATGCCTGCATCCACAAGACAGATTTCCAACAACTTCAAAAAATAGGTAACCCAACCTCTTTGTCAGAACAGCTCTTGGCCCAACACCAACAATTCAACACTCACTCTCCTCACTTGAATCGTCCCCCACTATCCCACAACCACATCTTTTGCAGTATTTGAAAAAGCAGCTAATAACCTAAATTCCACTCATGCGATTTATTCAAGCAATTGCATTGCTTGTAAGAAGACATTCAAAAGGAGACAAGGAGAAGCATTTCATAGAATCACAGAATGTCCTGAGTTGGAAGGGACCCAACAAGGATCATCGAGTCCAACTCATGTCTCTGCTGCATCTGACAACTCCACAATTCACACCATGTGTCTGAGGATGTTGTCCAGTCTCTTCTTGAACACTGTCAGGCTTGGGGCTGTGACACCTCCCTGGGGAGCCTGTTCCAGTGCTCCACCACCCTCTGGGGGAAGAACCTTTTCCTAATGTCCAACCTAAACCTCCCCGGCACATCTTCCTGCCATTCCCTCGGGTTCTGTCATTGGTCACTAAAGAGAAGAGATCAGTGCCTGCCCCTCCTCCTCCCCTTGTGAGGAAGCTGTAGCTGCCATGAGGTCTCCCGTCTGTCTCCTCTTCTCCAGGCTGAACAAACCAAGTGACTTTAGCCACTCCTCATACGGCTTCCCCTCTAAACCCTTCACCAGCTTCTTGGCCGTCCTCTGCACCCTCTGCAGTAGCTTTATATCCTTTTTGAACTGTGGCACCCAAAACTGCACACAGTACCCAAGGTGATGCCACAAGAGTGCAGAGCAGAGTGGATTTTGCACTGCCTTGAATGAACGCTACTTAGCATCAGACGTAGCACGTGCGAAACTCCACAAAGCTTCACAGGGATTATCTCACAATTGCAAAAAATGCTAGATCGTGTGCCACTGAAACATGCACTTAAGTAACCAGTGTTAGCCCGTTATTTATTGGAATACAACAAATACCACGTTGTTTATTAGAATGCATTTAAAATACTGAGCATACGGATTTTGAATCAGTTCTTCGGGATGTTCTGAGTGCATGTCCACAGTTTGTTTTCAAATAAATCACTGCCACATTCAGATATTGATAGTTCCTGATAGAGTCATCGAGTGCATCAGTTCATGCTCTGGCCTGCTCTGGTTTCAAGCGAGTAAGCTGATGAGAAAGAGCTGACTGATGCCAAAAAGGTTAGGAGTCCAAAGCTCAGGTCACATTAAGTCAGCAACACATTAGCGTATGTATCACACCAGTGGTAGGACACACCATCCACAACCGACTCACACGCCACTCGCTCCTCACAAACACTGTCCATCTGACTAACCTCTCTTTGTTCTGAGCTAACTGCCCGCTCACCCTCCTGAAACAAAAAGTAAATAGTCCCAGCGTTTCCTCCATAAGGACGGATCCTCTTCCTCCCCCTTTCCCAGACTGAGACTGGATGAGTGGTGTTTGTTGACTAAGTGCACACTGCTTTTTACATCTGTTTCCAGCATGAAAATCAACATTGCACCTCTGCTGTCCAAATGGGTGTGCATCTCAGAGACAGACAGAAGTAGAGAGAGCAGCCAGGACACATACCATACTGCATTTCTTCATAAAACACACGTACTACATGGAGAAATGATAATCCCTTCTTAGTGGAAAATCCAAATTTTCAAAATGAATCCCCAGGCTAAAATGAATTACTGTAATAACTGCAATCCTCGCATGAGCACTAATCAGAAAGGCGCAGCTGACCACCTGCTATGTGGCACTGCTGGCGCAGCAGCACCCTGTCCCTAATTGCTGCCACCATCGGACAGGGCTAGCTGCCCCCACAAAATGAAACAGTACTGCTGGGAAATATGTGGACAGGAGCACAGCCTGACTGACTGTTGTACAATCTTACTACGCACTTCTGCTGAGTGCAGCATAAAAAGAAAAAAAAAAAAAGAAGCAGCAGGCACTACTGCAGCTCCAAACAGCAGGATGCAAAAAATCTAAACCCAGGCCAAGTAATTTCTTCTGCAACTATAGAGAAACACACAGGAAACGATGCAAGAGGCAACAAAATGAATTGTATGTGCCTGTGTCAGTACAAATCCATTATCTATGCAGGCTGCGAAATGAGAATAGCAGTATTTGACAATGCTACAGGCTGGGGCAATATTCTGAACATACTTATAAGTTATTCTATTTAATTGCCAAGGAAAAAATGCAGTTACATAATAACACAAGGTAATAACCAAAATATGAAATCACAAGATTGGCTTACAGCAGGGCAGGGAGAAAAAAAGGCAGTTTGAGCTTTAAATTTTGCTGCATTGTCAGGGAGCCAAGAACCAAATCTGGGGGCTTCTTCTTCTACAGGGAAGGGATGTAACCACCGAAAATTCAGCACGGGACTCTTCATCACCGCCTACGCGCATCCACATCCTCAAATGATGTCAATCTCTGCCGGCACATCGCTCATCACCATTCTACACTATTTGTTCGCTAGTGAAATTCAGCCGCCAGGCCGACAGCTAAGCCCGTAACCCACACCAGGGCCCATATGCTCCACGGAGAGCAACACCCCTCGGCCACCCCCCACCCGCAGAAGTGCCCACGGACACGGGGGGTCCCGCTGCCGCACAGCCCGGCCGGCCCCGAAGCACAAAGGCGGGCACCGCGCAGCCGGGCGCGGATGACAGCGCACACCCACGACCCGCCACCGCATCTCGCCCGCCGGGCGGGGGCTGCCGGCCCCGGGAAGGGCCTTTCACGGCGGCGAGGCCGCCGACAGCCCCATCCCGCCTCGCACTTCTCCGTCGGGAGGCAACACCGACCTCCTCCCGCTCCCCTCACCGATCTCCCCCCTCCCTCAAGCCGGGGCCGGGCGGCACCAGCCCCTCGTACCTGGACAATGCCGGCCTGGGCACAGCTCATGCTCCCCCGGCGAGGGCAGGTCTCACATCCCACACGTGCGGCTCAGGGCTCGCCGCCTGTCAGCCGGCAGGGAGGGAGGGAGGGAGGGAAGGGAGTACGGGGTGCCGGCGCGTCAGCCCCCGCAGAGCCTCACCATAGTCCAGCACCGGCTGATACGCCCGCAACGCCGCCGCGCTCCCGCCTCCTCCGCCCCGCCAGCCTCCTCCCACCCGGCCGCCTGTCGCTGGGTACCGGCCGCCTGGAGCCACCCACACACCGCGGCGGGCGCCCGGCAGCGCCGCCCGGCCCGGCCCGCCCCTCAGCGCGCCGCCTCACGCCCGACCCCCGCCTCCCGCCCGGCACGGCGGCGTCCCAGGCCGCCTGGGGACCGGCCGGCGGTTGCCTGTCGCCCGGCCGCCCGGAGCAGGCCGTGCCCCGCCGGCTTCCCCGGCCGCCGCGACCGCGCTCCTGCCAGGCGGGCGCGGACCGAGGCGCGACGCTGCCGCTCCCGCCCTCCCTTCAATCCATGCCCAGCACCCCGAGCTCTCCCTCAGCCGATCTCGCAGGGCCGCCGCTGTACACACACCCGCTCCCGGCAGGTGCCCACCCAGGGGCATCTACCCTGCTGCACATGGGCACGGAGGCAGAAAAATTAACCCGTTTTCTTTTTTGCTCTCTTCTTCAGGCCTGCAGCCCTCCCACCAACTCTCCATCAGCGCCCTAGTCTCTGGCGCGATCCTTAATTCCTTTTCTCTTGCACACACAGAAACAAAAGCTTGGGCAGCACTGCTGCCATGGGAGCTGTACCTCCTCCTCTGGGGGACACTCCAGCCTCTCCTGCACAGTGCTTTATGAACTGCACCCCTGGACAAAGACAGCTGCAGGACCACAGCTGGGAATAGGACAAGTTTCAAAAGACAGTCCAGGATCTAGGCATAGGTGCTAAACACTCCTTTCTCCCACAGGTCTTGCATTGGTTCTGTTCCTGGGCAAATCTGCTCACCATATCTCCGTTGAAGCTAATTTTGTCCCTAAAACCGTGTTTGCATCCTCCTCTCATACAAGTTTATTTGGAACTAAAGATGACTGTGCTTACTATGAGAGCAAGAGATATTTTTTATATGAATTTTCCTAATCAACACACTCTGAAATATTTTCTGAGACATTGTGGCCTATAACTTCCATTTGATCATCTCATTTCCTTTCTTAAAGAGGTGAAACAGGAGAAATTAGAACTTCGTATCAGCAGAAACCTCGGAAGAAAAATCTAATTGAATTTGGGAAGGAGAATGGCTTGATATTTTATTACATTAGTGAAAGAAGAAATACATCTACAACCAGAATTACCGGCATGCAATACCAGGGAGTAGGCTAGTTCCCTGTGCAGTCAGAATGGGAAGAAGGGAGTGCCCATCACACAGCCACATCAGTTCTTCCCCAGGAGCAAGGCAGACCAAAAGTCACACCAGGCCATGAAGGTCACACAAGCACATTTATGTGCATCTCAGGTCTGTGTGCAAACATACTCTTCTGCAGGGGTTTGAGAAATTCAGGTGATGTTTGAGTAAGCACACTGTCTCTCCCCGTCCAGTGAAGCCATCCAGTGATCACAGATTGCAGGAGATCATGCTAACAAATAACTACAACAGGCCCCCAGCCAGGTATGTGCCTCCTTGTTTTAAAGCTGTATATCAATGCTTGCACTGAAACTGCTCACAGTAGACATGTGCTTTTGCTCTTACACTTGGAGAGTCTAAATAATGAGGAATAAAATAAAGATGAGGGACGAGTCAGAGGCATGGAAAAGTGAAGTAGTTTGCCCAAAGATCACACAGCAAGTTGCTGGAAGAGAGCAAAGAACTGAACCAAACCTCCTTTCTCTTAATTCATTGTGTTTCCCCAACTCCTTCTGCTCAAATGGGTTACATCATGTATTAATCTCAGACATGCATCTCATCCTCAAAGGTGGACGCATACATTCATTCTACTAAAGACATTAATTTAGCTAAACCAGGAAAAATTGATAGATGCACATGCTCTAAAAAACAGTCTGAATTCAGCAGCTCAAACTCCAATCCTGATTCTGAGTTGCAGAGGCAACATTATGGGTGTGCAAGGAAGAACCAAAACCCTTATCAGCACATTTCAGGACCATGAGACTTCAAGCACAAGACGTTGCCATGTTGTGTGGAGCTGGGGAGAGGAACCCCTTTAAGGAGGACTGAGCATGTGCTTTCCTCTTTACTACCTACCAGCCCTGCTTTCCTTTCAGACTGAAAAGAACATCCTGAATCTCCTACAGGAGAAGGAAGTTGAAAGTTGTCCTCTGTTGGAATTCAACTAAAACCAGAGAGATCAAAATTAAGATCAAGAGGCAAAAATGCATACATATCTCCAGAAGATGTACATTCTAATATTGAGCAGAAGAAAAATGTGATAACTGACTCAGAAAATGAACCAGGCTTTGAAGAGGGTATTTTGCCTTCCTGTTCCTCAAAAGAAGCAAGTTATACATATAGGAAATAAGTGGTTTCCATTGTAACTTTGCATTTTACTGAAAAGAGAGTTGCATAATGCATAAGGAGCTTTAAAATTAGACTAAAGTTTGGCAATTCAGATGCCAATCTATATTATAAACAAACTTATGAATTTTGTACGCCTACCTATTGTAAACTCCCCAGCCTCCCACAGCCTAAGAAAAACAGCAAATTTTGCTGTCCCACAGGCATGTCAACAACTTCTGGTATCTTTTCAGCTAGAAGTTAAGGCATACTCATGCCTCAGGACAGGTCTACAGACAGCATAAGGTAAAGATGATTTGGGCAGCTGGTGACCAAGATGCATGCCTGTTTTACAGGGAATTTTACAGAGAATTTTGCAGAAGTTTGGCAGCCAGAAAGTAGTCCTGTGAAAAAGGGAAATGGGAGGGAAAAAAGAATTTGGCTTGAGGAGGGTGGAAAAAGATGAAGCAACAGTATTTTTCCCTACCAAATATTTCTGGGGGACATAGACCAACATTCTTGAGTTGGCATAGGACTGATTCCATTCCAGTCTGTCATTCTGGTGGCTCGCTCATGAGGAACTTCTACATTTTCATCCAGAAAAACAGACAAATATGGTGATGTTGTCATGTTATGACCAATTAAAAAAAAAAAAAAGGCCACATCAATGTCCTCCTCTGCAAGACTCTCGACTTGAGCTGATCTGGGTGATGATAGAAGGACTGAGTAAGACTTTCATAGGGTTTACTCATATCTTGCATTTGTAGGTGGCCAGGTGCAAACAGAACAACTTCCCCCAAAAGCATTTTTCTGAAAGAAGAAATAGTCGGCCTTTAAATCCTTTACTAGGCATGCTTCTGCCTTAAAGCTGTATAAAACCTGTGAGTAACCTGAAGCTGCTTAAGCTTTATATTGCCCTTTTAATCTGTCAAACATAGGAGTTCAGCCATTATCCTACCACTGGTCCTGTGTGGCCATTGTATGAGTGAAGACCAGATGACTGATAAATAGAAATCCACCACCTTGGTAGAAGTGGCAGAAAACACTGCACTGTGAGGGTTGTTTAATAGTTCAGATGTACATTTGGGCATATCCTAACTGTTATGCTGGATTTATCTCCAGTTGATCTAGATAACATGTATGCAAGTACTTCGCTTTCTTGCAACATAGTATTAATTAAATTTACAAATAAACACGATTTTTGAAGATAAAGAGACTGCCACTCAAGTGATATACCACATCATTTCTAGATACTAGAATCCTTTATGTCCAACTCATTCTCATACCTGGCTCATGTGGCTTCTCATTTTGGATTGTTCACTCTGTTGGGACTCAGAACTTTGTTACAGACTTTGACACACACAGACTGTCTTTAAAAAGGCACTTGGCTGATGGTGTCTAATGTCTTTTGCTATATTTTGCCTTACACAGATGGGATTGCTCATATCTCAGCTGAATGCTGTGCTTATGCAAAGCAGTAGATCCTGGTCTAATGTAGGTGGTAGGACTTCAGGCTCTGTCAGAGTGCTTTCTTTAAGCAGCTCTTGGGCACAAACTGCCTTTTTCTTGGACACTATTTCCTTCCTTCCTGGCAGCCCAGATCTGAATGTGTAGCGAGGCCACAACAGACTCTCTCCTAGAAAGAGATGGCCAAGGATTATAATTGCTGGGTGATGACATGGGACAGGGCAAGAGTCCTGCAACCCCAATAGCTACCAACCCTCTTCGTTGCAGGAGCAATCAGCACGTCATGCAATAGCCTGAACTTCATCCCTGTTTCGTCCTGGGTATACAGAGGAGTTTCTTTACACAGATAATGAATCATTGGAGCATTTACCCAACTTGATAAGAAGAATTCCAGCCCTTCAGCTGCAATCATTTGCATGGCCTAATTTTTGCTGTTTCACCTAATTGTTTTACATGTAGATATACACTGGCTTGACATTTCTCCCTGCCAAGTTCATTTTCCTCTACCTTGATTCTCTTTCTGGAGCAAATGCTAACCAGCTTCAGAATAGAAGGAGGTTAAATATTAGCATCCCTGGCAGAAGAGATACACAGTGATTATGCAACATTATTCTACATGGACTAACATACTGCATATTTTTTTCCTGCATAAAGCCTGTGATAATCCTACTAAGAGAACGACTATTTTTACAACTAAGGCTCCACTTAAAGGAAAAAAAAATACAAAGCATGTTCAATGATGCAAAGATTGAGCCCATATCCCAACAAGTTGTTCAGTCAGCAATGAAATTATTTACATGAGTGTCCCTGTAGCTCATTTGTTATGTCCTGTGAATAGTGAGTTCACATCACAGCTTTGTCTCACACACCAGGAAAGTCAAGGTGGGAAGACACATTATAAGCGTCTCTTCTCTACCTGTCTGGCACAAAACTTAAAAGAACGTGATATATTTGAGACTCCCCCATCTAATGTGCATGAGAGGTCTAAGCTGGTTTAAAGATTACATGGATTGCGTGTAGTCAGACACTCAAAGTAATTATGTAAGTCTTATTTGCTTAGGAATCCACACTAAAAGAGGGGAATAATTAACTCATTGTCTATGAAAAAAGTCAGGGGTCTACAATGTGACAACAACAATGAAATCAGGAGAGAAAAAGAGACACCTGGAGAGTCACAGCACCAGACCGATTTGGCTTTATTCACATACATTTAGTTTTAATCTCAACTGGAGACCTCCTCTGAAGGGGCAAAGTGAAAAAATATCTAGTTATAAGAATGGGTTTTGAAGGGACTCCCCAAACAGGAATAATTCTAATAAAGACTGACCAAGTTCACCTTTCACACAGGCAGCACTGTGACATTACTGAGGAGACAACTATTCATGTGCTTAGACACACATTTTGACATTGTGTTAGAACAAAGCCAGAGAGAGGTTTTTCTTCTCTTGATGAGGATGAGTATTCAAAAGGGATGAATGAATCCTACTGATAGGGGATGCATCAGGTTTTGCTGTGCACCCAATTCCTGATCTG
Source organism: Columba livia (assembly GCF_036013475.1). Classification (NCBI taxonomy): domain Eukaryota; kingdom Metazoa; phylum Chordata; class Aves; order Columbiformes; family Columbidae; genus Columba; species Columba livia. The sequence continues at coordinate 56,641,630 of NC_088603.1, read as the reverse complement.
GTGGTCCCACCCCTTCCTGCCCAGGCTTTCACCTGGCCCTTTGGTAACTGAGTTCAGCACGTTAATCCAGCAGACAGTAACTCGCTGTTTTGCTGGTTTAATTTTCTACTAGCTATTCTGGGGTCAAACCAACAGCTCCTGCTGGTACATTGGAGAGAGGGGTGAAATCACTTGGACTGCAAAAGCAGAAAAAAAAAGAAGTGAGATTTCCCTTTTGTGGGGCAATTAAGCCTGTTGGATCAGTCCAGACTTCTCATGGGATCCCTCCCAGGCTGAATTGGAAGATCAAGGCCAAGGCAAGCAGGGGTATTCCTCTTAACTTGAGAGAGCATCCTGAGCCAAAAATCACTGCATACTCAGTAGGGTGGCGAAGATGAGACTTGCTGCCTGCATCCAGGCCATGGAAATTTTCTTGAAGATGCCAAATACTCAGTTGTTCTGGCTTCTCTCTCAAAGGTTTCCAGACAAATCATTAGTAATTTACATTTTTCTCAACACTGGCCCACCACTGAGTAGCAGGCCTGTTTTAACTAGGTTGGAGGGACTAGAAGAGCTCATTGTCCGTGCTCATTTGGCTGATAAACAATTCAATAGTAACAGAGGGTTGAATTAACAGATGAAGGCAGATGGGTTTATGAAATAAGGAGGGACTGAGAGAGAGGTTATGTTGAGAGAGCAGAAGGATTGGAAAAAGATCAACCAAAAATGGGCCAGCATGTTAAGCCATATGTCTCTTCTAAACATTTTTTCTGCTCTTGTTGTTTGATTGTCACAGTGCTTCACAGCTATCTGTTGTTTTGTTCTGAGATTTTAAGGAGGTTTTTTTGGGATTGTGTTTTTTGGGTTTTTTTCAGTCAGTTTTTCCCATGAGTCCAAACAAGTGACACCATGCACACTCCATTTTGTGTAGGGTGAATACCTTTACTATTTTTACAAATACATAGAAACACATTAGTATGAACACAGCTATAGTAAGCACAGATCCACAGCCACCCTCAGTAGTTCTGCAATGTCACATCCAACTCCCCATGTAAATACTGTGGAGATAAGTCTGGCATGGGTTCAGTTGCTACTGTCTACCCTCATCTGTCAAACTATCCTACTGAAAAAAGGAGAAGAAGCAGATATGCACTTAAATAGCATATCCCTTCCAATTTCAGCCAAAGGAACCTACTACAAAATGTCTTAATCTCTCAGGACAGATGTCCTGAGTTTATACGCAGCCTGCTGCAACATTTCTGATGGCCTTTGACTGACATCAACCATACCAGGTTTAAACTGCAGTGGACAATAATAAAACACCAGCTTGAACCCCCAACCCAAAGCTGGCAAAATTAAGCTAAGCTGTCTGGTGTTCAAATGCCTGATTTTTCCACACCTGAACATATCAGTTCTCTTAACAAATTATTACTTTGCTGAATGGTAGAAATGCATAACAGGAGGACAAAAGCAGTGAGATACAATACCTCTTTGTATGACAATTATAATTGTTTACAACCTTCCTCCCTAACACCCTGGCATAGCCATCTGTCTGTCTCCTCATCTTCTGCACTATCACTCCCTTCTCAGCTTGCAGCCAGCAGGTCCCAGGGCTTCGTCACCTGAACAGCAGGATAACAAGGCTTTATCCAATCTGTTGCTGGCCCTACAGCATTAGCAGCTCCTCCTGGCCACAAATGCTACCTGTTCTCCTGGTTGAATCCTTGCACACCCTGATTGAGCCCTGCCTGCTCCTGCAGCTCTGCTCTTGCCCATCTTGTTCTTGCCCTTGCTCTGCCAGCTCTTCCAGCTAACCATGAAAACTTTGCTTGTAGTTGCTGCTCTGTTCTATCAGCATTTCAGCTCCTCTGTCTACCAAGGTCTCTGCACACACAGCAACCTCGTTTAGTCCTCAGCCCCCAGACTGACACCTGCAATCATGCAGGCAAACTTTAAATTGTGCCACCACATCACTGTACCTGCTGGATACTAAGAACAAACTAGGACATACACATAATTTGCCCGACTCCACCTTTGAACTACAAGAGGCAAGACAACAACAGCTCTCAGCTAGGAAGACTGAGGGCCATGTTTACAGAAGTTAGACATATCAGCTTGCAGGGGCTCTTTAGCATCTCGTAGATTTAGAGAGCACCTTTTCCTGCCTTTAAATGCTCATGCAACTTCTGAACTCTAGTTACAACCAACACACATTTACAAGGAATTCTTGCTGCAGAGAAGTTCCTGAAGTTTTGAAGAATAGCTTGCTGTTTTTGTAAGGTGCACGAATTATACCAGGGATGTTTATCAGCCCCAACGAACATTTTGGTTTTAAACTTAAAGGTCAGCCTGAAAAAAAAATCACAAGGAATGTTATTATGCTCAGTGAGAAGTACAACTGCTTCCTTTGCTTTCAACAGTTTGACTTTGTCTTAGAAATAGACATTACCATTACCATTAGTAAAAGCTAATGACTAAAAAAAATAATGAAGTTACATCTGTACATAAAATAAATGTATATGTTATGTACCTCTGAAAAATACATCAGTGTAAGAGAAACATCAGATCTACTGCATGTACACAAACTGAGTACAAAAACTGTCTTCTCATGAGTACGTGAGAAGTAGCAGCAAAAATTAAGCCTCAACAGTTCTGTGCAACGTGAGTTACACTTGGGATTTCCTTTTGTGTTTATTTATGCTGGGCATCTTCAAGTCTATATGTTCTCTGAAGCACGACACTGAGAAAGCCCACATTCATGGCTCCAGTTCACACGTCAGGTAAACACAGAGAAAAGCTGCTCCTTGCCCAGCAGCTGTACATCCAGCCCAGCATCAGGGAGTCAGCGCAGGTGTTCGTCTGGCTCGCATAGCGCTAGCAGAGACTATTCTCTAGGGGGAACTCAGCAAATGAGCCGATAATAATGCACTAGGCTTGCAGTTTAGCTATATTAGCTTTGCAGAGACAACAGGAGCGAAAAGCAATAAAAACTTCTGACACTGTTAGCAGGTGTGACTGACTACACGTTGTTCTGTTGAGCAAGCAGAAGTCGCACATGCTGCACTGTAAAGCTGAACCATACACAGTTTGAAACAGAAGAAGCAGGGACAGAATTACGGACAAGCCATATGCAGCATCAGCTGAAGTCCCCTGTGAGCCATGGGTACAGGGTAAGCATCTACAAGTAAGAGTGGTGTACCAGTGTCTCTACAAGCTACCAAGACACCTGGAAAGAGTCACCAGACATCATAAAGTGGCAGCCTTTCATACTATGCAGTTAGAAAGGGTCTGTTCCCAGGTCCTCCTGTCCCTGGATTTCCTCCTCTGTTTGTTGCATAAAGGGAAGGAATGATCTATACTGCAGTCCCATTTCCGCCAGCACAGCTCACTTCTATGCAAGAAGAAAATTGCAGTGATTCTTTCTGTAAAACTAATGATATAGAGTACTTGCATCTTCCTGCCAACATTTTTACAGAAGGGACAAGAGTAAGTGCCAGGAGCTGCATCTGAATCCAAGGTAAAAATGGCATCTGGTGGGAAAAGTAGACTTGATCCACAAGTGATATTAGAGGACAACTGACACATGAACAGGAAGAATGTTATAAGAGGCACTGAACACCCAGAGCTTGAGTACCTTCATTAAGGCGGTGTTCTGCCTTTAATAGTCTTCCGGTCTTAAAAGCATTTTAACCATCTACAGTTGAAACAAATATTGTCCCTATAAGGCTAAATTCAAATCTATCACACTGCTTTATATCCAGAGTAGTTCATCACTGAGACCAGAATCTGTCCCTAATTATTATGAAAAAGTGCCAGTATCAAAGTTCAGCATCACTTTGAGATTCACACAGAGGAATAGATTCTTCATTCCAACATGAGCAGCCATTCTGGTGCTCTAGCACTTCCCAGTCAAGCAGTAAACTATTGCTGGTTTCAGTTTTAACATTTGAGATAAGCTGTAAGATAACTGCAACATTTTAAAAAAGTATTAAAAACATTTAAGAGAAGTTTATAAAAAAATAATTTCCTTGTGATTAATATCTCCCAGGCTCTGTACTTCAGAGCAGGGATAAGGAAGTAGCAGAAAGGAGGATGTCTGGCTTTGCTGTAATCCAATGATTTTCAATAGAGCTTGTACACATCTGACCACAGATGGATTAATTTTGTGTATATAACCAAAGTATTTAAAGAAAAGAGAACAAATATAGTTTCCACCAGTTAGTCTGGATAACATCTATGTAGACCAGAGTTCCTTGTGGACTTCAGGACTCATTCATCTTTAGCTCATCAAAACTCTCCAGGGTGTAGGGTGGCACACATGTACTCGGCTGTGGTTTAGTATGGCAAGAATTTATCCTACAACAACTTTTCAGATGCAATCCATTTGCCTAGAGCACTACTCTTCCACACAATTTTTCCTCAGTTTACAAACTTGCATTCCTTGCTGCCAGTGCAATTTGCCACTCCTGAGAAGCCTGAGCCTGCTCATAGGAACAAAACTTCTCCTGGTAAATTGTATTCTACTGGCACATTATTTATTTTTGCAAAGCTGATCAAATCCTAAGGCTGACTGACCTACAGAAAGCTGCAGCATTTCTCTTGGAAAGTGACTCCTACCAAAAATAACACTACCAAAAATAAAATTCATAATGTAACATCCCTTTTACTCCTAAAGCTCACTGAGACACCCTGCCTGATGTTCAGGCACTTCTGGGTAATAGTGCAAGAGCCTTAGGACAGGAGTTATTTTTTCTACAGCTACTTTAAATAGTGTAGTGATATTTTTAGTTTTACTGTATGCTTATGCTGTTTAAAATGGTACTGTTTTAAAATAACCTCTGCAGTACCAGGTTCCATGCTGTGGAAGGAAAATTGATTTAAACTTCACACTCAGTATTTGCATAAATCTGATGCTTTATACACAATATACTGTGCATCCGATTATTATTCCCTCAAATTTCTCATTTGATCAGCGCTTTTCTGATAATTTTCAACTTTTACCCAACATAATACAACTTAAGACACCTAATATAGGTCCGAGCAAGCAAACTAAATACAATCAGGAATACGGAATAGGAGAGGATTCTTGCAAAAGAATCCCATAATGATTTTGGCCAGCACCCAGTATCAGTTTTAGAATTAATTATTCTCTGTTCACTGTATTTCAGTACCATAGGAAAAGTGGGGTTTTTTCACCCACTCTTGGAATACACTAGAAGGTGCTGCAAGCAGATGACAACAGATGCCTGCTGACCATGCTGCAACTCCAGATACCTGGAGTCAGGTCCTGGCTCTGTCAGACTTCCTATATAGCCCTGGGTAAATACTTCAATCTACCTGCTGTTCCTTATGTGTAAAAAATGAAAATACAGCTTTACCCAGGGAAATGTCACTAAGCAATAAACCAGAAAGAATTGTGAGAATGTCAGGTCAGATGCATGTTATGAACAGTGAGGATCATGGAAGTATTTGGACAGACAGGACAGACACTGAAGTGCACAACAGTACAGGAAATTAACATCTTCAAGGGTATTAATAAGGTAAACAGTGTAATTAGTTTTGTAGGGCAGACCTCACTTTTCAAGGCCTGAAAATGAACAATTATTACATACTCAAGATTTTTAGTTTCCAGTATTCTTAAGGTAAAAAAATATGAAATACCAGGGGAAAAATGTTTGCTTCATGACCTCTCATATTATTTCCAAGTATCTTGAAGCAGAAAACAAGTGACAGGCACAAGATGCAGAACTGTAATTGGAAAATAATCATTACTGAATTTCCCAGTTCTACAGTGGCAGACCCCTTGTCAGTTAACTGGGTAGTTCTGATTTCACTACCTTACACCCTCTGGATTTATTGGAGTTACCCCAAATATGCCCAGCTGTATTAGAGAAGTACACAGAAATTCTTCTGGGAGAAGTGAAGGATAGAGACTGAACTGTCCAATCTCCATTTTTTATTCTAGTATTTAAGCTGTTTCAAGTGATAGAGATGTACAAATCTCAAAAACCTCAAGCCTGCCTGCAAACAGGAGGGTCCCCGATGTGGAGATCTTGATTCTGAAATTTTCCAGAGCATTTTTGTATTGGAAAAATTGGACAGCTAGTGCAACCTCACTAAGCTAGGCAAGTTAAATAATAGTAGAGTTTTACTTTCTTCTGTTGGATATGTTATTACCAGACAACCGGACAGGAGTCCTTTAGAAGCTTGACTGCTTATAGAATAGCAGCTTAACAGTGGCAGAGCATTTATTCCCTTTGCACTTTGTTTGTCTTTGGTTTTTTGGTTGGTTGGTTGGATTTTTTTGTTAGTTATGATGTTGATACTTATGCTCAGTGGTTGTGATTATCATCCATATGGAAAATACAGCCAGAGAGGATCAGACCAAAGGCCAGCTAGCCTGGTATCTGCTTCCAAATTGCCATGAGCAGACAGGGAAAAATACCCCAGAGCAAACAGGGTAAACGCTACATGCAGTGCAGATCATTGCACTTCATGAACCAGTGATGCAATTTAGCAGATCATTTGTGTTTGTATAAAAATGCTGAAGTCTGTACATAAATGTGCTTATTCCCCTTCAATTCAGTCTCTGGAAGTATGTTCATCCCTGCTGTGTGGACATTAATGTTGCCATAATTCCTTTAGACATTCTTTGAATGTTTCACAGAGAACTGACAAAAGATATCCAAGGACTTAGCCAAGGATGCTTTTCTGATATTCTTCTAAAAGTGTACAGAAGAAAGTGCTTCTAAAGAGAATAGCTAAAAAAAAAAATGCATTAGATTCTTGCCTTTCTTTCCACTGCTGAATTCCTGTCTCCGAAACAGGTTCCTGTAGAATTTCTAAGTAGGAAAGCTTTACAACAAAGAGTTAATAAACCAAAACTTCCAATAACCATTTGGATTATGAGGATGTCTGTGAGAAATCACAAAACATTAACAGAATATGGCACAGTAGCTGAGCTATTTCTAGAAGACAGTGAGGGGTGAGAGGGAAAGAAAACTGTCGGTACAACCCCGCTCAATTTAATGCACCACATTTGGAATAGAAACCAAGCTTGTCCATGTAGTGACTTACTTTTCAGTTTGCCTGTGTGTGTATATAGATACATATTAAAATATTTTCTTAGTTTAGGATACTACAGAATACATCTACAGATATCTAAAATACTGGAAGTGCTGTTTATTGTACAGGAATTATTTTATGTACATGTTCTTCCTAAACAGACTCATTCTGTGTAATCCATTGTTGTCGTTACTATCCAATCTGCTATGTTTCATAATACTTTCCTAATCGGGAAGTGTCCTATTTTATGATTAATCCACAGGAGATATTTGGAAGGGTTTTCTCTGAAGAACATTCTTTTTTCTAATCCTTTCTCAAAATGTTTTTTAAAGTATATCACAAAATAACGACCTGGAAGTGAACAAACCTCAGATTCAAGAGTAGCTTTTACAAGGCTAACTTCTTCATGGCTTGACAATAGACTTATTTTGGGTTATGATGTACAATTTGGATGATGCCATCTGATTACTTCAACACTTTCACAACTCTCAGTCCTTTATGAAGAGATGTGCTCATAAAGTAGGGAATTTGGAAGTATTTCTTTGTATTTAAACAATTTGAAAGCTTTCTTTGGTCCTAAAGAAAATATCTAAGTTTGGGATAAGCTTATTGTTCAATGGCTTGATTTTTATTTTTAAAAAGTGTGGGCAAATAGCCAGGCCAGAAGTACTTCATCTAAACATATGCTGTTATAGTAAAATATAAAACATTGACTTTTTATTCATTATGGATCTTTTCCCAATTTCTGCGTATTGTTTCCTTAATTATTTCACATCATGGCTAAAGCTCAAACTTCAGTCTGTTTCAACAGGCTTGAATTCTGTCTTGACATTTCATTTAGTGACAAATTCCACATCATGGTATAGGATGCAACTGCCATTTCCTACTTTCACATACATACATTTCTTGCACTTGAGCTGTTCTAGAAAACTCAGGTTGAACCAAGCTAGCACAGTTGCTCCCTTTGTAAAAAGAGCTGTCCTTGAGCTACGGCTATCACACAAAGTCAGTGACAGCAGGATAGCTGAGGAAATAGAAGATGTGTTATAATGAGAATAGATGTTATTCTCCAAAGTTCAGAGCAACGCTTTGCCAAACAATAACATTTTTTGAGCAATCCTTGTTATTATTGACTCACTCAAGATCCAATCAATTTGCTTCAGCAAGGAAACATTGTTTAGACAGTAATTCAGTGTTCATAGTGTTAGGAAAAGACTTGGAAAGTCATAGCTACAGAGCAGCAACAGCCACTTCTCAGGCTGCATGAAAAAGCTTTCAAGGGACCCTATTCACTGCCTGGAAAGCCAGCATATTTCTATAGCAACATAGGGTCAAGAAGCAATCTGTCAAAAGGTAGAAGTACACTGTGAAATACCCAATGGATGTTACAGTCATTGAGCCTCCTGACTCAGCAGTGATACACACCGTTGTGTGCCCTACAGAATTTCTTTTAGTATCTTAGTTGTCATGAAACAGTGAGTGCCACTAACACTCAATTTGAGCAAAATAACAGCTTTGATGTAGTCCTGCACCTACTCTACCTTACTCCTGAGCATTCCCTCCACAGATCCTTCCCTGTAATAAGCACACACATCCTGATTGTCCCAAGTGGACAATTCATAGTTGTAGTATAGGAAAAAAAGTACCACATGAAAATGACATATCAGTAGAGTTCTGGAATGCTAAAATGTTTGGCAGCTCAGGTGGAAAATAGGTACCGTCTATAAGCACTGAAAGGTATCATCCTTTCAGATATTGCATACAAGTGAAACAGAGAGCCAAAAGCAGAAGCTGAGATCTTGGTCAAAACCAGTCCAGGAACCCAATACAGAAAAATACATGTTGGTCCATACTCAGATATAAGCACATTTTAAATGCCCTTCAGTTCTGTAAGGAGCAACTTTCAAACAAATTGTACCCAGCTGCACATAGAAAGCTGAGCCCATATAACTACAAGTCACAGTGGATCCCAGGTACAGTACACTCTACTTATGTTTTCTGACCCTGAGGTATTTAAAGGCACGTCCAGATACACAACAGCCAGCTATTTGGTCAATCCATGTCTGGTGGGACAGGAACAGTATGTCCCACAAATAAGCTAGCTATGCTTTAGAATGCAGTAGGGTACTTCAGGAGCACAGGTAAGATGAAAGCGTGTGGCAGAACAGTGCAGCTGTGTCACCATTTACAACAAGTCCCTATTAAGACAGCTGAACTTAGGTACCTGTCCCAATTTCATTTATACTTACATTTGTGTCACAGATAAATATAAATATGCCATAAGCAAACCCTTGAGTCTAAGAACTTCCAAAGTGTAAGAATTTCTACAAGCAACCAGCAATTCAGTGGGCTTCCCTGAAAATAAATTTACTGGTTTTCTTTGAAAGTGCAAACTTTGCAAGAATTCCCTTCCTTTACAGAGTCTCAAGGCGAACAACCTCACATGGAAAAGCCCTGCAATTCCTTTCCCAGTAGCTTTGTATTTGGACCATCTCTGGTCCACTTCTACAACAGCATTTTCCTTCCTTGGCTGCTTCAGAATATCTTCTCTACAGAGGTCTGTTTTGCAATTTGAATCACTCTCAGGGCAATTCAAGCAAAAATCTTAGTTGTATTTTGTCAGCTTCCAATGAATATGGATAACTAGGTCTCAATAGGAACCAACAAACAGTGAAATAGCCTACTAACACAATTAGAATTTAATAGTCCTATGTTTTGCTCATTAGACTGACATTTCAGGATCAGGGTTGAGGGTAAAGAAGAATAAAGATGCTTGAGAACATCTCCAGTTATCCTATCAGCTAATCGACTGGGGGTTAGGTTGCACTTTAAGTAGTAAGATAGTCAATCACACCAGGAACTTGCGTTTTCCTGCCAGAATGGCTTTGGAATGATATGTAGGCCCATGACTTGAGCTCTGCATACTACACCAGCCTGACTACCAGAAGCAATCTCTCCCCAGCATTATGTTCTGCCATCCTTCAAATCAAGTAAAACTTTGTCACAACACTGCCTGCCCTGTGCTGATGCAGAAGTAAGATTTTCTAAGACCATCCTGATACTCTTTGAAGTCTTTAGTCCTTTTCCTCACACAAAATTAATGACCCAGATGTCCTCCAGGTCAAAAACTTTCCTATTGTTGCTTTGATACACATTACCTTAAGAGCCTCAAAAATGTAACATTAAGATTTTAATATTTCAGTAGCTATTTAGAGCAAGTGAGCATTTTTAAACAAAGATACCAATGTGTATAAGTTCATTCCAGCTGGACAAGCTGGAACAGAAATTGTGCAGCGTGCTAGCCAGCCCACAAAGCCTTAAGATAATGGATAGCTGTGAAATGAGGGAAAACAATGCTAATGTGAAGTTTGGTTAGCATCTCAGACAGTTTAAGTATCCTTCCTGTAAGTGGCTGTACTGAGACACATGCTGTAGCCAAGGTCATGCAAAAAGTTGGCAGAGAAGTTGGAACAAGAACCCAGAAGTTCTAATTCTCTAATTCCCCTGTGAGAGATTTCACTTTCCTCAGATAGTATTTTAAGTCAGACAGCTTAAAAGTTTTTAAAATATTGCCTATTATTTTCAAGACACAAAAGCCAGACATACCTTTCTTCCTTGCTTCTTCTCTTCCTTCAGCATGTTTTTTCTGTGTCTCAAAATTTGGAGATTTGTTGTTTAATTCTAGCTTGCATTGTAATATTGTAAGAGGTCATAAAATTGTTGAAATCAAACCAAATCCTATACCAGTTTTGTGGGGCAAATGTTTCATGAACATCAGTGGTACTGCTGATGTGATTAATGTGAGTGGGATTTAGCCCAGTATAGACACACTGAAGAACAGCACTGCTACAGATATTGGGACTTGGAAATACCATAGGAGTGGATAACATATTAGAAAAAACTCTTTCAGGTTTGCATTTCTTTTTCAGGTTATAATTAATAGGGAAGCCTCTTCAGGAATTTTTAAGATGTCTTAACTACTGTTCATGGGAACCAATTTATAATTATAATTCTGTAACTCCACAAGTGAAGAATGTGTATCACAGACTCCCATCAATATTTGTTAGTTTGCTGTCTCACTAGATTATCCAAGGCATAACAAGATATTTTTGTCCCTTCTGTTGCTTCATTTGATGAAAATGCAATTTCCTTCCAGCAGGCATACTGCTGACATATAACAATAATGGCTCATAAGACTTCTTTGTAAAACATCTGTCATGATCTATACCATAAACACCCAGCTTGTTTGTCAGAAAATTCTACAGACAACCAATTTTAAAACCTCCAGTAGCTTCTGTGACTATCAGCTAGAAAAAAATCCCCCAAAATCCAAAAAATCTAGACTATTTTCCACGGTCCCCCTCCCTGTCATCCCCGAAGACTTAACCTCAGCTTCTTCAGCCTTTGTCTTAACTCTTCAGGAAACAAACCCAGAATTTGCTTTGCTCTTGTCCTTCACCTTTTAAAAGCAGACAAGCATACTTGAAAGTACAGTCTACCACATGTTTGCCTTTATAGTTTGGGGATAATCAGAAAGCCCCCACCTCCAGTACTTCTATGCAAGCTAAATAACTGAGGATGTCAGCAGCTGCTTTGAAAACCCACAGCATGTGGAGTATTTGTCTGAAAAAGGGAGCAGAGATTTGGATTTGCCTGCTCAGATTTGCCCTTCCTCAAGTCTGGCAGGGTGCTCAGCAGAGGAGCAAGGCTGCCCAGACCTGTCCTTGTGCCACCCCAGCTTCAAGCCAGAACACCACAAGCTCTGCCAAGGCACTGCAAAGAGCCTTTGGGAACACAGAGCCTTTGCATCAGTTTGGTATACCCGGGTGGTTCAGAGCATAGACAGAGCAGACCTCAGTCTGTCTGCATAGGGCTAAGCAGATGGATTGTCCTGTAGCATCATCTAGTCTAAGCACAGACTTCATTCAGACATAAGAGTCTAATATTTTGGGTACAAGGTTGTTAAGGATATTCAGTCACAGGCTGCTATAAATGCAGCAGCTAAGTTTTGCCCATACATCAAGCTGACACCATTCCAGATTTGGGCAATAGTGTCTAGTATGCTTATGTTACTTTCTTCAAACCCTCCTTCGTAGTCCACAAAAAACATCTGTATCAGCATGCACCAGAAGTATAACAATGCTACTTGAGTCTCTCCCCATCCTTCTGGAAATCCTGAAGGATGTTTCAAAAGGCAAAAACATTTTTGATTAAAAATAATTCATGTCAGCATAACTCACAGGCTGCATGAGAAGGTAATGGACTCTTCCAGGGTACAGCACAAGTGCAGACACAAGGTAGGTATGTTATTATATATGTAGCAGCTACTATAGTTACAGGGTTGAAAGAAAAGTGCTATTTGTGAGCCAGACCTCTCTTCTCCAAGTTTTATAAGGGAAGAACTCCTGAGAAGCCAAATATTTCTACAGTCCAAGCACTTCCCTTCCGATCCATTTATTCCACCATCAGAAGAATGTGACAATCATGAATCCATTTGCCTATATTATCTTAAAAACAAACTGATGCAAGCAAAAGCCTGTGGATAAGAGACATAGGTTATTTGAATCAATGATATCTAGAAGCATAGAGAGCTGTTACCACCGCACTCAGAGCACAGAAATCCTGAAAGCCTCAGGTCTTTCAGTGTCTCAGAACATTTTCATGAGATGCCACAGCTCATCCCCAGCAGTGACGCATTAGGCACCAGGCTTCTGCACAAGCCCTCCTCCAGTCTGAGAAGTGTGGGAACCAAACTGTCCTTTCCCCCTTGGAAAAGCTCCCTCTGGATCACGATAAAAACAAAACATATGCAACCTTCTTGGAAAGGGGGATGGGATTAGGTGCTCCATACCACTGTGTTATGTGAAAAATTGATAGAGATCTGAATGACCAACAGCTTTCAAAGCTCTGGAGGTGAAGATCTGCTCTAGTTTATGCCTGAACAAACCTGGATGCAGCCTTAACACTATAAATTCTATCGTTCCCTACAGCAGTTCAAGTGAATTTTGCCCGTTCACTGCCTACAGAAGGTATACTGACATGAAAGTGCCACAAGTAATCTATTTTGACGAGAGCTGCTGTAACGAGTCACAAGTTCTTATCACACCTTTAAGCCACACCATTAGCTCCAGGATACGCTGTTTTCAGGCAGCAAGGTGCAGCCCGCACCTCTGCAATCCCAGCTGCCTCTCAGAAATAAAGGATGTTTCCTGTCCCTCTTTGGAAAGATGATTATTTTCGAAACTCTGTGTCTGAAGAGCTCCTCCTGGTCAACTACATGAGTAAGACGTGCAGTCACTAAAACAGATGCTACCCCTCCCCTGGATATTTCTATACTAACACACTGGGCAGGTATTCTGTTGAACTGGTGCTAAAAGCAATGCATGGTGCTCTAACCTTTTGGATTATTCTTGTAGAAACCCTGCTCCAGCTTCTTGATGTATGTGGAAATACATCTTGATTTTATTTGATGGAATTGGCATTCCATTTTTTTGAGTGGCACTAGCTAGGTGAATAGCAATATCTTATCATTGTAACATAATTTACAAAGTTCTGTGTTATAAAGCAAATAAACAAAAACCCTAAACAAACACAAAACTCCTCAACCAAACAACAAAAACCAAACAAAACAAACCACCACACCAAAACACACGATCTTTTCAGATCACTGTCCATTAAGCCAGGACCCAGCTTTTCAGCTGTCACTAGTGATTTTGAATGCCATGTGTGAGGCACTTTGAAGGATCCATTTTAGCCAAAAAGGAAATCATTCAACACTGAATACAAAATACAAAAGCACTAAAACACACTTCTGGAATTAGAAGTCATCTGAAATAACTGCCCACCATCTTAATCACTTGCTGTTGATGTACCATGTGATTTCCTTCTTTAGACAACTTTTATTCTTATAATTCAGCTTTTCTTCTATGTATTACTGATAGGTTTGCAATAGTACTTCATCACCTCTAGCAAGTCTTGCAGATCTCCCTGCAAGTGTACTGCAGGTAATGAAAAAAAAACAACATTCTATTTATTTAGCCGCATGGAAAGGTGGGACTAGACAGTTCCTTCCTTGGCATCACATCCGTAGCTTGGGTGGAAAAGTGTGGTTTATATAATTAGATTCTGACTTCCATTAGCCTAGAACTATCCTACATTACCTGTGGTAGGTTTGTAGCAGCTAAGGACCAGCCCAGTGCATTTTAACAAAAAATTTAATTAACCTGGGACAGATTCATACATGTAGATCCCACCACCGATTAAAAATGTGTGGCAGCAGTTGGGTGTTGTGTTTAATAAGCATACAAATGCAAGGTTAAAGCAGCACATTGGTTTGACTACCGTTTTGTAACTCATTACTGCAATCTTGTTTTCTTCTACAGCACAAGGTTGTGTTTCTGGTCATGTCTAAAAATACGCAGCCCCAAAAGCATTGCTTCCTGGAAAAACAGTACAGCTATGCAAGCCAGTGACCTTTTTGTGGCTTTCACAGCACTGACAATAGCTGTGAGCTTCCAAGTGTGGGGTTTTTTTGTAGCTCAAGAATTTAATTCAGCTTTTAGGTACAAGAGGTTGATTAATAAAAAGTGAGGGTTTACATGGACGCTTATGCAATTGGTTTCTGGAACTTTTATGCCAAAATTTGTTTCATGTGAAAGGAAGAGATATAGTCTGACATTTACTGTCATGAGGGGGAACGAAGTGATGGGGTGGGCTGGTTCAGAAATCAGTTGTGCAGGAAATCCATTCTGAGGATAGTCACCATGCTAAGCAGAATTGCCACTAGAAAGAGAAGTAGTCCCCTTTTAGGGTGGAGGACAGACACAGCTACTTTTTCCATGTGAACAGAGTATAATCAGAATTTAACCTGTTCCTTACTAAAAATATCTTCAGATTTATTTCTCCACCCTCCCAGCTGCATTTTCCTTTCGTAAGAAAAACTTACTTGGACTTAAGTATCAGAAAAATATTGCAAATATACAGAAAAAAATGCTCCCAAGAATAACAAAGATGGGGAGTGACTAGACTGACCCAGACACGTGGACAAAAGACGGGAAGCTGCCAACACCAACCGAGAATGAAGCATTTCAAACGCAGGAGAAATTTTGTAAGGCAAGAAATCTTAGCAAGAAGTCCAGACAATTCACTTAGAAAACTACGATGATGTTCTGTGCATGTTGGGCCAGTTCTGCAATTGATTCATTAATAGAATTAATGATCAATATCAGCCAAGGATCTGTCCTTTTACTTTTTGATTTAAACACAAGAATCTCAAAGAAAGAGATCTCTATTTGCATGCAGACTACGGATACATGATCTACATATACAGCAGAGAATGCAGATCAAAATCCATTTTCAAGAACAATTAATTACATTTAAAAGTCACATTTGAAAAAAAAAAATTTGTTCAGGAAATGGCTTTTATCAGCAGAAGATCTATTTAAGAGAAAAATGGCCTCAAGTTGCACCAGGGAAGGTTCAGATTGGATATTAGGAAAAATTTATTCACGGAAAGGGTTGTCAGGCATTGGAACAGGCTGCCCAGGGAAGTGGTGGAGTCACCATCCCTGGAGGTGTTTAAAAGACATATAGATGAGGTGCTTAGTGACATGGTTTAGTGCTAGAGTTAGGACATGGTTGCACTTGATGATCTTAAGGGTCTCTTCCAACCAAAATGATTTATAATTCTACATCACATTTAAATGCAAAGGTTTCTAGTCTCACCCTCTTCCTGAAATAGTTCATACTGCTTCTCTGCCACTTGCAGAAGCTATCTTACATGACTGACACTATCCAGGCATACTGGAAGCACATTGTGCTGTTAAAATCCTAAGGACAAACACTGGGTCAAACAAGACTCACCTGTATTGTGTTTTTCCAGCAGTGCCAGATGCTTGGGCAGTGCCACAGATACCTCCTTTAGACATCAGAGCAAGGTATTAGCTTTCACTGTTCCCTCTGTGCCACAATAGTTATGTTAGTTCCCCAATATCCCAGCTCCCTTCCCTTCACTACATTGTGCCACCTTCCCCCACTTTTTACTTCTCAGAACAGCAGCCTTCTTTTCACTGGGACTTAGTGAGCAGGATAGAAAGCTGCTCCACCCCATCACTTGCTTCTTAAGACTCTCACTTTGGGAAATATTAAAATAAACATAACAAATACACAGTGACTCTTTTCCCAGATGTGACCCTCCAAGGCAGTAAGAAGTCCAAGGGCTTCTGGAGCTGAAAAAAAATGTGTTGACACTATTATGTTCAACATCTGCAGCTGATCTTGTTCTCTTACCACTTTTTCTTAGCCTTTCTGTACTTCTGGCCTCTACAGCATCCTCTACCAATGAGTTCTGCCACTTCACTATGCCCTCCCTGGAAAAGTACTTTTCCTTTTCAAAGCCACTTTCCATCAGAAGAGCCCAATGAGTAGATATGAGTAGACATTCACTGCTGACTCTCTGCAATGCATCCATGACTAAGTCCGTACCACATGCTTTCTTCAGCTTGTGAGAGAAAACTGTAGAATCTCAATTTGTACCTCCCTTGAACAGAAACAATTCTGCAGCAATCCTGTATCACAGAAAAGTTTGGGTTAGAAGGGACCTTCAAAGGTCAGCTAGTCCAAACCCCCTGCAATGAGCATCTTCAGCTAGATCAGGTTGCTCAGAGCCCCATCCTTGCTTTTACTCTTGTTTTTCAAGCAGACCTGTAGAAGCTCTTGTGATAACAGCAGCTGGAGCTTGCATTCATCTGACTGAACTTCCCTCATATCCTGCACACCACCAGCTCTTAAGTCTTCATTACTTCCTAGGCTGCTGCATCAGTTTGTTCAGCCAGGTCCCCTGGTCAGTTCCTGCTCTCCCAGGTTAGATCAGGGTCAGCTAATCCAATGACCACCCTGCTGACTGATAACTAATTCTGAACAAGAGGTAATAGACCTTGTCAGGCACGTACTTCCTAGGATACTCTCTTCACTTCCACCTACTTCCAGATTAGAGACTGCCAAAGTCCCAGTGCCAGCTTCTGCCAGCTTTGCTGAACTATATGGCCAAGAGGCCAAGCTTCACCTTTTTCACTGTACAAAGTTAGAGAAATTAACAACTTTATTTTCCTCATTTTAAGACTAATTTACACATTTAAGTGACATTAAGCAATAAGTAGAAATAAATACATATAGACTGGAGTGATATAGTGAAAGAACTAAATTGCATTATAAAGTTCTCTTGAGGACAACTCTGCAGCCTTCAAAAATCATACTGAAGCATTTGAATAAGCTTTGGATGTTTCAGCATGAAGTTCCCTTTAGCCTTGGGCATACATGAATTCCTAAAATGGTTCAGTGTTAGAGGAAAACTGTATATCAGCTTATAGTAGCTCTAAGGTTGCTATTTGACATGAAGCTGAAAGTAGGATTATTTTAAGGATATTATTGGAAATCAATACATTTATCAAATGTTCAGAAATAACACCCGTTTTATTTAAAAGAATGGATGACTGAAATATTTAGAAAGAAAATTGAGTTCTGTTTACTGTAAACTTATATGAGGTCATCGTGAGCACTGGGAATGCAGCCATGATGCACTAGATCATTCAAGTGCTGCTGGTTCTGAGCACCATGGATTGATTTCTCTTGCAGGCTGCCTCAGCTATTGCAAGAGCCCTCTATAGAGATATACCAAGTGTAGCTCTTAAAATAAATGATTTAAAACCTTGTGATTGTCTCCAGTTAAAAAGAGCATGCTCTTTACTATCAGAAAACCTCACCTATTTTTCTAGCTTTGAACCAGCAATTAGAAATCTAAACCCAAACCAAGACGGCAACTGAAAAATAAGTAGTGTTGGCCAGTTTTAAGCAAGTTCGACAATACTACTATAGTATCCTTGAAGACATTCTATTTGTCAGAGGTTTTGTGGCAGTAGGCAGCACTGGGGGAGAAGGGCAGGTATTAATGACCTCTTAGAGCTAAAGGCTGCAGCAAGAGCTCACGCCTCCAACAGCAAATGCCAGGAGGTGGAGAGGCGTTGTTTCCAAGTCCCGGAGATTTTAATACAAGTTTCAGGGTGAGAGTCTTCATAGCTGTTTTTATATAGTTACTATCCCATTTCCAGTGCCTACATTTCTTACAAGAGGCAAGAGTTTCAGCTGTTCCATAAATTAGTTTCCTGGAGTCATGAGGTAGTAGGAAACATCTTTTTCACTTAAAGGGAATGTCAACTCTTGCTATCAGACAGGAACCTGTAGATGCAAAACACTGCAAAGCAAATAAAACCCCATCTTTCCCATGTTGTGGGAAATCATTTTAAGGGCCTAAGAAAACATTATAAGTGTAAGGTATAAAAGTGATGCTAAAACATTGTTTTCTGAAATAATGGAGTTATTATTTGCACATTTAAAGTATTTTTAGCTCATTTATTGCAGTCCTCATCCCTTTATCCAAATTGGAGTAACCTAGGAAGTCATCTAACTACTTCCTTATCACAAAATATTTAAGACGGCAAATAAAACCCAGAAGTCCCAGGGCTTTGTCCTCCAGGAGATGTAAGTCCACCAGTATGTTTATAACATTTGACATTCATTTAATCTTACCCAAATAACAGGAGACTTTAAACATTCAAATGGGAGAAATTCATGGCATGCAACCTCTCTATGAACACTGGCAAGAGACATTATTAGTTAACCACTCCAGAGAGGACATTACCAAGTATTATCAACCAGTCTGGCAAGTGCTACTTGCTCTTGTATAGGTCTGTTACTTGCCAGATGTTGGTAGTGCCTTCCCACAAGTACCTTAGTATGGTACATTGTACCTCAGTACGGTACATTACAAGTATTATTATTTCTATGCTACCTGTAATTTTTTCTAAATATATACTTAAATGGTGACATTTTTATATTTTGTTTTTAATTCATACATTAGTAATTTAAATAATTCGAGTCAGGGTAGCTGGAGCAAACAGGTCAGCAAGAGCTCTTGGCAACTCAGGCAAACCATGGGGCTGTAAACTAAAACACAGCCCTGTTGTGATTGCTATGATTTTTCTCTATCAGCAAATTCCTTCTGGTGCCACCTAGGACTATCTCAGATTTGTGCCTTCTTTTACTACTACCCTATTTACATGTTTCTGTTAAAGCTGATCATAGAAGTCTAGTGAAAGTCAAAGAAGGATTATTTTTTTTTAAATGCACACCCACAATAAATATCTATTTTAGAGCCAGATCTCAGCACCACTTGCTTGGCTATGACTCACATTAGTCACTTCAGTCCAGTGCAGAGTTATATTTATATGCCTTGGCTTTGATGTTGCTTTACCTGCAGTAACAGGAAACAACAAAAACTCTACAGTGCTAGCACTGGATTTTAAGATAATGTGAACTGTGAGGCTTCCTAGCAATAGAAAACATTTAGGACCCAATGCAAACAAGCCTCTGACAACCTTGAAGTGGTCCCCCTATCCTCAGCAGAACAAAGGGTTATGTTATGCCTTAGGTGTCTGGTTTTTGTTACTTTGGGAGGAAAAGATAGATGGTTGTGGAGGCAGGTGAAAGGCCTCATGGTCTAATTGGGATGACAGAGATGAACAATCTGTCAGACAGCCAACTACCAGAAGAAACCCCTGATGGGCAAAACAACTCACTTCTGGTGAGTACTGTGAACTTGCCCATAGTCTGAAGACCCCAGACCCATTTCTAGAAGAGTCTTCCTAATTATCATGAAGAGCGAATGGAGGGAGGAGATAAACCTCCTTCTCCTCCTATCTCACATGGAAATGAACTGGGTTATAAAACGACCTCACGCATGATATGAGGTGGTGGCATATAAATCTTCAACTAATCACTGTAATTTGTATTCCACCAAGTGCTTTTAGTAAATTCATAACTGAGTTGGACCTCTGGAGTGATTGTTTGTCATTCACTTTGCATTACTGCACAGAAATACCCAGAGTTAACTCACACCTGATCTCACCTGGTGAGACAGGGCACGTGTTGCATTCAGAGTTAAATCATCCCTAATCCCATCTGTTGGGATGGGACAAAGGCACACCATAGAATTTTAACAACCAAACCCCAAAATGGGCCAGTTCTGAAAGACTCACCGAAAAAGTATCTAATCTGGGGCCTCATAATGAAAGCCTCAGATGCATTTCAGCAGCAGAGGGGCTTCTGCCTTTTGTAAAATAGCCAGATGGATACATCAGTCACCCTTGAAATGGGAGATCCAATTCCTTTAGGCCTTTTTTTCCTTCTGACAGGACTTCAGCCACCTTGCCCCAAGCTTCAACATAGCAGTATTGGGCAGGAAGGGACAGGGAGACGCTTCCTGTGCCCCCCACAGAAGCTGCATTGCTGTGCAGTGAAGAGCACAGAATCACTGGGCCAGCAAAGAGCCAGTGACAGTGCAGCAAGAGCACTGATTTTGAGGGGAAGACCTGGGTTGTAGTCTCAGCCACAACTGTGCTTCAGTCAGTTAATATTTTAGTGCAAAATAACTAGCTCTGGGATGGGAACCTAAGCTTCCTGCTTGGTGGGTGTCATATTCAAGAGATTAGTATCAATTTCCCAGTTGTACTTCCTTCCCAGAAGCACCTCTCCCTGCCTTTCTTAAGAGGGAGGAAAAAAAGCAGCTTTTAGAGAAGGGAAATTGTGGCTCTGATTACCCAGGGTATGCCAACCAATTAAGATGAGAAGTCAGGCACTCAAGCTGCAGGATTTGGAGCTCAGCCCTACACAAACATTTCCTGTTGGGTACCTCCAGACTGGTGCATATTGATTTTCAGTAGCTCCCAGCTCACCATGGTGGCAGTGATGAAGCTCCTCCTTGCATCACCTTCCTTCTGCCAGACACACGCCAGGGCTTCAAAATACACTGCAGTATTTTGGGACTCCCCTTCTACAACGCATGCCACACGCCCAAGGTGGACAAAATGAATGACAAGATCTTGTTGGAAGCCCTAGGAAACTGTTCTTCCTTATTCCTTCTGCTTGTTATGAAGTCTTCTCAAGCCTTTCTTCCTTGAGTTTTGTGCACTCTACATATGCTGCCAACACATGGAATATATACTTGTTTTTGCCATCAGAATGGCAAGGCTAATAAGTAGCTTCAGAAAAATTGCCTCTTTACCCATCTAACATCTTCGTTTTCATCCAGAACCATTCCTGAGACTAGTCCTTGACCCCTGGCCAGAGGAAAACAATCTTGTGCATAATTATCAGTCTGTAAGTCAAAGAACAACAACATTCTACTATTCATCTTTATGCCCAACGTGCAAACAGGAGGTGGCAATCTGCCCGCCTCGCACGGGCAGCGAACTTCAGTCTGCCACTTTAACTCACCGGCCAGTCCACCAGGCTACCAAAGGCTTTTGTGTTCAGTAGGAGCGAAGATGTTCCTTTTCCCTTTTAAAAAAAGATATGAATTAAAGATCAAGGTTATATCCTCTGGGTTTTATTTCTGTGAAAGAGCACATTAGATTCATCAAATAGACAGAAAAAGATGTTATAAAATAATGACCAAAGCCTTCCAGTTGTCATAACAGTGGATGTAGAACAAATGGGCAGACTGCACCCCTGTTTACTTAGCAGCACGAGGCCAGGTTGATAGTAGGAAAAAGTTAAGTGGGAGAAAAAGAAGTGTATTTCTGTAGCTTGCTGCATTTTAAATATTAGAAGTGCACATTTTGATTCAAAAGAAGTCCAGAAAATTTAGCCAGATGTCAAAGGGATCACAGGCAATCATCTCCACTATTTTTCTGTTTCAATAAAATAGATCAAAGTATTTCCAAATGAAACATTCACAAATACTGTCAAGATTTGAGAATTTTGACTTCAATTCTGAAAATTTAAATAATTATAAATTATCAACAGACGTGAATTTTAAAAGTAGCTCTTAACTGCAAGCGTAACAGGCGTAAACGTTGGCCAGAAGTCTTTAAGAATAAAAGCCAGGCCATTGGAACACAGTATAAGCTTCGGAACTACCTGAACGAATAACTAGAAGAAAAGGAGCAGAGATATTTTGGTACATGAAGCCCTACAGGCATTTGAGAAGTCCCCTCTTAAAGCCTAACTTTCTATCCAGACAACATAGTGCTTCCCATGGCCCAGCCAAATTAGATGTGTGTAGGGTGCCAGCAGCCTTAGAAAGCCTCTCCTATGCCCCAGAAGCGTATGTGACTAGATGGCAAACAGCTCATAAGAAGAAAGCTTGTTTTAAAAATAGCTTCTAAACCTCCTTACAGCTTGCCTTTAAGTAGATTTAAGATCTATTTAAAAAGCCTACCAAGTGCAACTCCTACATATCATGTATTTCAAAGGTAGTTGAAAAAAAAAATATACCACCTCCTTTCAGGCCAGTTTCCATCTCAGATATGAGATTTTTACATTTCTGTGGAATTTCATAGGCATAGAAGTCTAAGAAAGACAAGTCCTGCCCTGAACCATGCAGTTTGCAGCCACGCTGATTCACCCGGACAGCTTTCCCTTTCTGGAATTGAAGCAGTAGATGTGAACTTAGGTGGACAGTCGGTATCTGTGTTTTCAGCTCTTATATTTTTGAAAGTCTTTAATATTTGCAGTTTTTTCTTAGAGCTGCAGGTCTTGTTGTGAAAATACCAGATTTCTGGTTTTATTTAAGGGATTTTTTTTTTTCCCTTATTTGCAGGAGAGAGAAGGCAGGGCAAGCCCAATGAGCAAGATTAACAGTCTGAAAGCTGATGTCAAATGAAAAAGGGGAAAAAGTATGTGTATTTTTAAGCTCGCTCACAATTTCTGGGGCTGACTCAGTTTTCACAAATGCTTGATTTAGCAGTGAAATTGAAATACAATTATCAAAGTACTATCTGAAAGGAAGACAAGGAAACTACTGCTGGTGAGTCTTTTGGTGTTTAAATAGATTTCCTGGAAGTCTTCCTTCTCAACTCTAGGCATTGCACTTGCATTTCATAAAAAAAAAAAAAAAACCCAAACAACACACAAAAAAACCAAAACTGAAACAAAACCACAGCTTTCCTTCCCCCAAAGATGAGCAAGTTCCTCACAGAAGTATTTAGTACAGAACAAACACTAAGCTCTCTCCCACCCAGTTGCCATCTCCCTTTCCTACCCAGCCCCAGGGCTACTCCTAGAATTTCCTAGCCTCTGCATCCTTGCTGGAAAGGAGAGGAGTGGGATAATTTTGGATCCCACTCAAAAAGCACTCAGTCACTTCCAGATGCCTCCCTGCAAGCACCAACTGAGATTTTCTGCCCTGACTCAGCCCTTATATGACCCACATTGGACATGCCTGGATTTTGAGAGGGACACTGTGGGATCCTCTCTATACCAACACTGGATGCTCTATCCCACCCCCATGCCTTTGAGGTGTTGATGCCAGATTTCACTGGCCAAATTAGCCCTCGCTGCAGCTGTGGAGGCTGCCCAAGTAAGCAAGGTTACCCCACACAAATGGTCTCAGCCTGAAGCAGCTCCACTGAAACCAGCCTGCAGCATGGCTAAATACAGCTGAGGAATGAGGCCCCAGCTTCAGGTTTTACACATGAGTTACCCCAACAAGTTCAGCTCTGATAAATACTGCTCCACAAGCTACTATACAGGATTTAGCACATCTGATGTGAAATGGTACCGCTGGCTGCTGATACAACTGCTTCATTAGGGAAAACAAATTAAAAATTTAAAAAGCACTGAATCTGAAATAAGATCGAGAAAGCTAGGTCAGAGATGGGTTTTCCTATTGAATTCTGCTTGGGCAGAGACCCTCTCCTTTTATTTGTGTAAGTATTTAGAGAAAAAAATTAATGCAATGTTATACACCTGCATGCCTTTCACATATAATATAGGCACCTATATACCTCACTTTCTGGGGAGCAGTATTTTCTTCTTCCAAGTAAATTAATACTCTTAAATCAGAAAAATGAGAATAGTTTTAAACTGAAATAATCCAATGGCTTTCACGAGAATTACCAGACTTTTATAATACACAAGTATGGCAAAATCTGTTTATTTTTTGAGGGTCCTGCAATAGGGAGCTGTCAAAACATAAGAGAAAGTACCTGCGAAGACTCAGTGATGTCCACAGAGGGGTGACCTCTTCAGGTGATCCTTTGGGGTCACTGGTTTTCTGCCAGTACTTCTAAATAACATTCCATTCAAATTACGTATCAAATTACATTGCATCCATAAGAATTTGCATGTTCCTGATCACACCACTTAGTAGGGAAGCTTTTTCCCTTCCGAAAGCTTAAAGCATGCCGGATAATTCTTTGAAATATTTTAATTTATTATTTTTTAAGTCCCTCCTCCACAAACATACTTCTGCCAATTTTCTTTCATCTTGGCCAAGTACGTGTTAACTGATAAACAGAAGAGACTACAAAATCTGCTGCTTTAGAGTAGCCAGTTATTAGAAATAAGGCCAGACCTATGTGACAGTCAAGAGCTACCAGGTTTTTCTCCTGAAGCCATAAAAGTAATTGCTGCAAGTTAACAAGAGAGTTTTAGGTTTCCCAAAACCTCAGTATATTTAGCCTTTATCCACCCAATTTGAGTACTAAAAAGAGACTGATACTAGGGACCCCCCACCACATTTTTTTAGCCTGTTGTGGCCTCTTTGATTCCATTTTTAAACTGCTTCTACCATCCATTCTTCCAGGTGTAAAGCTCACCAAGTTCATGTCTCTCTGAAGCTGGAATCTTAGCAATCAAAGGAGTTACGGCAAAGTGTGGGTTTTGAAACACGCACTTTTTAAAAATGATCAAGTTCTGTTCTCCCTTCACCGTTGCTTTCCTAGAATTCACAATAAGGTAGAGGTTGCCTGTTTAGTGTCATTCTGTGAAAGCCCAGGAAGCGCCCATCCTTCGAAACCCTCCGCATGGCAGAAACCACACCTGACTCCCTGGAGCTCTTTTCCACTTGAGAGAACAAGACCCTGCCGAAGAGAAACAGGAACCACTTTGCTGAAACAAGAAGAGCAATGGGGATACAAAAAGCTGCACAGAGCTCTAAGGAAGCCCTGCAGCATCCTCAGCTGCACCACCATGGTCCTGGCACTGGTCAATACAAAATCCTGACCTCCATTCCACTCCAGGGGCAGATGCTCCTAATGATCATCTGCACTGTATGATCACACCACTCACATATAAGTCAGTTACTTGCCCAAGTCATCACTGTTGTGCAACCTCGATGTCACCATCTCTTGTTTTCCAATCCAGAACATCCTTGGCATGGTAACAGAGGAGTGAAGACTACACTTACAGTCACATTTTCAGACTAATCACTTAGAGAAGTCAGGCAAACACAAACCTCCCTATCTACAGACAGAGCAGTTAAATGATTTGATTGCGGTCTGATCATGTCAGTAAGCATCTGCAGGATTAGACCACAAATGCTATGTTACAGAAAATAAAAAAATAAAATGCAACCCCACAATCCACTTTTACTACTGTTAAGAAAATAAGCAAGAGAGGGACAGGGAAAAATGCCTGGATTTGCTCCTGTTCTTCAGTGATAAAAGTTCACATTTCTTGTTTCCATGGAAAAAGAAGCAGCTATTCATCTCAGGACAGAAGACTGAGATCTGAAATCTGTTCACGGCCATCAGACTTTCTGCATGACCTCAGGCAACTCATTTATGTCTTTCCATGCCTGAATGTGCTCATGAGTAAAATGAAGTTCGATTTGAAAGCCATGCTATTCCCTTTCTAACAAGGACAGACACATACACCAGTAGGTAGTACTGAGCAACAGTTAACAGTTCTGGGCAAAACCCAGGAAATGTCTACTTAAACTCAATGAGTGGAGCCTTGGCCCCATAGAGTATTCACAAATTAATAAGCATCTTTCACTGCACATTTCATATATATTCCATTTAAGATTCCAGGAATACTTCTAAATCCTGGACAGAGTTCAGCTTTTACAAGACACCTATGAACAAGGAACTCAATTTTCTCCTTGCAATAAAGGGATACATGTTAAATTAGTTATATAAGATTACAAAGTAAGGCTATGTAAGGCAGGAAAACACTTCTTGTAGGCCAATCCTGCCTGCAGTGAGATCTCTATCAGAGCTCCCACATCTCAGGGGCATCAAATCAGATTCTTAAAAGCTTTTAAATTCCATTTCAGCTTTCAGCAAATTGTGACATGTGCTACAGCCCGAGTGAAGCTTGATCTTTGAGAAAATATGACCTTATAGACACATTGTTTTGTATACTCTTCAGAAACAGACAGCAATACAGGAGGCAACTGTTGCCTGCTATATGACATACGAAGTGGAAGCTGTTTTGAAATAGATAAGTGATTTCTTGAAAGTACTTAAGCTTGATTCTTTTTGATTAATTTTATTTAAATCTCCTTTCACTGCATTACCAGGTTGAAAAAATCTAGCACTAAATTATTTTTTTCAACAGTCATTACCCAAGTTTGTTCTTAAAGATGACAGGTTTCTCTACTGAACTCCAAGGAAAGCGGGCTGGCCCTATGTGCAAATTTAATTGTAGCTCTTTAAAATTAGTACTTGCAGCAGGAGAAGCAACTATGAAATTAATAAATTCAGAAATTAATGAAGTAACTATAGGGTTTCTGAAAAACAGCATGAATGATTCATTGCTTTAGTTAAACTACTTATCATTAGCTCAAGTGGCAAAAAAACGAAGACAGCAGCTGGTGCTTTAAAATCTTAAGAAAAATGCAGAAGATAAGGCAGCATTTGGTCTCTTGGGAAAGGAACTTGACTGTAGCGTTCCCTCCCTTAAGGATTCAACTTCTAAAACCCCAAGAACAAGAACACACACACTCTTCAGGGAATGTCTAACTCTGC
This sequence comes from Columba livia, assembly GCF_036013475.1. Lineage (NCBI taxonomy): Eukaryota > Metazoa > Chordata > Aves > Columbiformes > Columbidae > Columba > Columba livia. The sequence goes on along the minus strand of NC_088603.1, from coordinate 56,614,778 downwards.
ATGCATTTGATAAGGCAAACTTTTTACTTTGTTTGGGTTAAATTGGGGAGTTAAAAAACCACACATCACATTTTTACTCTCCTACTTTAAAATGCAGTCTGTAAGTTCAAATAAGGGAAAGCAATCACTCAAAATCTTCTAAGACTTTTCAGAAGCAAATACATTAGAGAGCTACTAAATAGATGCTCAGTATCCAAAGCAGCTTAGAACACACACAAAGAAAATAGAGATTATAAAACCCAACTGAGATGCTTATGCAGATTATCACAGTTCTGAAAACAAAGCCATTTTTCTCCTAATGAACCTGAGGCAAACTATCACTATGGCAGCTGTTCTTTCTACCTGTTGATACTGGCCAAGAGCGTGGAGGATCCAGTCCTCCTGGTACCCAACACCCATCCTGGTGTACTAACTGTTCACATCATTGGACATTACATTTTAATTATCCAAGCCAATAAATCCTTCGCTTCTTAAAGGGAGAGGTTTGACTTCTGAACAAAACAAAACAACAAAAAAGGAGCATTTGTACCATTTTACTACATTGAAAGAAAATGCTCAAGTTGAAAAACACCTTTCCTTCACCCCCCTCCTTCATCAAGGAAGATATAAAATATCTATTTCTGCAGGAAGTTTCAATTATAAGGCGTCAAGTTAAAATTTGACTGAGACATCTAGGAAACATAACAGCAAGAAGTTAAAAACGCATAAAACCCATTAGCGGATATCCATTGTTAGCTAAGTGTTTCACATTAAACATTAGAGCTTGGCATCTGATTATTAAAATACTTCTGTCTATATTTATTCTAGTCTAGTAACAGAAGAGACATTTCTATTAAAAAGCATCTAAGCAACTGTAGTGAAGTTACATAAACCAGCATTTTCAGATGCTTAGAAGCAGACCAAAGGGGAAACAGAAACCAACTGTTGATTCATCCAGTTCTACCCCCCTTAGTACTCATTCAAATCCTACTTCATCTGTCCTGCCACTTGGCCACGTTTGGTAATTCACCAATAGCTTATAGGAATTTGTCTCTGAAATTGTTACTTGTCTGCTAAGTTTGGTTACATTGGTCAGATGTTTTAATGGAAGAGCTAAGTGGAGAAGAGATGAACACCTTGTAAAACTGTGTGCTTAAATAACAAAACCAAAGTCAGAAGCTAAGCAAGACTTCAGAAGGTGTCTTCTTACATAAACAAGGAATAAAACTCATTTTCAAATAAGCTGATAGAAGCATTGCACCAAAATACAAATTGAAATGCATCCTATCAGTTTCCTTAAATATACACTTGAGATAAAGCTCACAAAACTCAAAAATGCAAGACTACTTCACCAAAATGGTTGCTGAGATGCCTACATCAAACATTCATCTCAACCAGCATCCTGACCAACAGCACACAGGTGTACATAGCCATGAATGAACCAGATGAGTATGTGGTAACCTGTCTCCAAACAACTCATACAACTTTCCAGGTCCATCAAGCAGCAAGAATTGAGCTGATCCATGAAGGAAGATAAGCCTGGAGCTGGGGACAACCAAAATGACCAAGGCCAGGCTGGTGACAAGGTCCATCAACAACAAAGATGACACAAAATGATGAGCCAGGTCCTGCATCCAAGAGCAGCAGGAAACAGAGCTACCACATAGGCCCCAGGTCTGTCCAGGAGAGATGATCAAATACAGGACTGAAGAGAAGTTGCCTGCAGCACATGGACAAAGCCCACTCAGAAACACCATCCTCAAAGGAGAAGCTAGTAAACCCTCACCCCTGAGCTTAAATAGGGCTCCTGATTGTGGAAAGCTCAGGCGGGGTTCATCTGGGCCATTAAAACTAAGCAGTGCCTTCAGGGCCTTGCCTATAATCAGTCCTAATTAGTTTTCTCTGTGTATGAATCTTGCTTTTGTTACAGTATAGATCTTTGTTGTCCTCTCTGGCAGTCATCTCTTCTAATACCTAAAAGACTAATAGTCTGCCTAATCGTTCTTCCTATGGAAATTGTGTGATTATCCTTGTCACTGCTCTCTGAGCCTTCTCCAATTCTATATTCTCCTGAGGGGGAGCAACAAGAGCAGAACTTCACATGATATACTGGAGACAGGGATATTATAAATTTATACAGTGTGAAATTATTACCTGGTGTTTTGTTCTCCAAGCCTTTTTAATAGTTCCAAAACATTCAGATGTTGCTGGTTTAGTCACTACTGAGTACTGAGCTGCCATTTTGATAGGGCTGTCTATTGAAATCACACCAATATCCTGATCAATAAAAATCTAGAACCCTTTTTTTTAATGCACACAGTTAAGATTGCTTTACTTTCCTTTGCACTGAATTTCTTCTGCCTTTCATTGCTGAGCTGGATAGGATTTTGGGGTCATTCTGCCTGTCTTCCTAGCCAGCCCTCATCTTCACTGGCTTGACTAACTGCGCATTTTTGTCAAAATGGGTTCCCTGGCTTTTCACCCTTTTCAGATATATCTGCCTTTCAAATCACTCAGACTGGGAGAGACTTCATGGTAAATATGTTTGGCAGGGTGGTTGCAAGAGGTCTCCACCAGCGACTCCTAGCCCTGCATTGAGCTCTGTGATCACCCCAGCTGTGGGTCTTGGTACCAGGGGGTGCAGTGGGGACAGGAGTGATGTGACACAGAGCAGGTACAGTCTGGGGTACTCATAAAAGGCTTTGGTATCTTCCTACTGTGTTAATCTGCCCCTGTATTGTCACCATTTCGGTAGTAATGATGCATCTGGCTGGCAGGCAGAGGTGTAGGAAGGAGACATTTCTGAGCTCTGTTATATATAGTCTGTGGAACTGTTGCTATTAATCTCTATCCTAGCAGCAATTTTCCTGCTGCAGGGGAAGAGAGAATCTTGGGGGCCACGCAGTTCCTGGGATATCATACATGCACACATACATCATACCTTCTTACTTGAAAACTTTAAGTTTGGCTTTAGGCTTTAGCTTGGACAAAGCCTGCTCTGCATCTCTCATTCTCACCCATCAACCTTTCTCTCCCTTTGCCTGTTTCTTTCAATCCTTGTTTCCATGGATCAGTCTCTTAGTTGGGTTGCCTGATGGGCATTTACAATTTTTGGCTTGCGTAGGCAGCTCACCCTCTCCTCCAGGTAACCATGTGAACACACAGGGCCTCCCCTCTAAGCTTTCACATCTCCTCTTCCAGCTGAGGATTCATCCATGTCCCCTCCAACAGCAATGAAACACCTACAGCCCCAGCTCCCAGCCATGTCTGTTGTCCCTGCAGTGCTCCAGGCTTCTTCAGTGCTATTTTAGGAGTGATTATCATGTCCCCCTGGGTTTCCAGTGTCTTTGAAAGTAGGGATGAGAAAAAGAACACATCCTTCCATTACCCCGCAGGTCTCATTTGCCCTTGGGCTTCTTGGAGTTTTCATCCTTTTGCATGAGTCAGCCCATTTTCCTCCTCAGCCCAACAAACAGTCTGCTGAATACTTCATTTTCACCACAGGTTGCAAAGTGCCTGCCCTGTTGAGGATGTGTAGTCTCCAAGCAAATTGCAAGCTACAGCCCAAACCTTGTAATTTAAGATTTGCAGTCAAACACATCACCAAGCAACAGACAAAATATCATGTTACCCCTTGCCTCACAATCACTCACCCTTGTGGAGAAGGAAATTCTCCTTCCTTACTTCACGATTAAGGAATCCTACAGAATCTCAATCTCCATTACATTTTCTTAATTTATTTTCATTTTTCCAAGTTCTGCATCGTGTACCTGTTAAATAGAGTATCTTCCATCTAAACTAATACAACCTTCACATTAGTTCTTAACCTCTCTTGCCAGTGCACTTTGCTATACATATTGAATACTTCCAAGAGAAAATATTTTAAAGGAATTTATTCTCAAAAATATCTTAGGTGTTTAAAATTATGTTTTTCTATTTCATAAACTGCCTGAAGTTTAAGCAACATTTCCCAGCTGAAAAAAAAAAGTAGCTAGTGTTACTGTTGCAGGCTTGGTTTCAGTTTTCTGTTCAGAAACTACTGTATTAGGAGGAGTGGAAACAAAACTCAAACATCACGTCCACTGTCATGCTTACATCTGTTATCAGGAACAATGTCTTTGAGGAATTAAATAAATATTTTCTTTCAAACACAAAACCACACAAAATTATCAACCATCTGTTTGAGAAATTGCACTGCAATTTTCCTCTCTGAGATAGCAGCTTTTGGTGAGGCATTGTAACTTTTATTTTTGCTGTCCCATAGGCAACGTTATCCTTTGCTGACAGCATTCCTCAATAGCTGAGAAATGGCTTTACGTGCATCTTGTAGGCAGCCAACACTAGCAGGAGCCACTACAAGAATAGAGAGGGCAGTGTTTGAAGACCTCATTGTACACAGGGCTTATGAGCACAATTTCTATCCACACATCATCGTGTTTATGACAAAGGCTTAAGGAATACACAAAAAAGACATGTATTTCCTTCCATAAGCAAGAAGTTATATATCACACAAAGCTAATTCAGCTGGATTCTGAAATAGTCCCTGGGACTAGAGAAAAAGGATACAGGGTGTTTCAAAAAGATGAACCCAATTCCAAAGCAGTATATTTCCTGATGGCAACATGTTACAATTACAAAGCATTTACAGATGGTTTAACGAGTTATCAAGATTTCGTTTTTGAAACTCTATGCCTGGCCCTTTCAAGTGGTAAGTGTTTTGTTCACGGGCAGTTTGTGGTTGCAGAAATACAGTGATTTCAAATTGGGTCCCTCTTCTTGAAAGACCCTGTAGCTTGCAAAGTGACAGTCTACAGACCTCCACTTTGTTCTCTGCTCTTTCCTTCAACCACCTTCCCTTCAGTGTGGAAGCTGAGTTGCAGGATGGGTGCAGGGAAGAAAATGAGAAGCCCAAGAGCATCCTCTTTATTTACTGCAAAACAGTAAGGTGGTACCATCCCTGTAGAGGTTAATGTCCTCTGTGACAGATGACCAAGCAGTAGACATTACCTTTCAACACATTACCTCTGAACAACCAGCCGTGTGGTTATTTCACTGACAAAGTTAATCTGTTGTTCATTTGCTGAGTAAGCTGTCAGAAATACATCCCTCTGATGCTCTGAGCCATGTCAAGTCAAAGCAGTCTTCCACTCTGATGTGGAAGCGGGAGGAACTATTTTCTCAGTCTTCTCTTTTTATGGTAACTACTTTTATTTCATTGATATTTTGTAAAAATTACTGAGGGGTAGGCAAATCTTTGCACTTGCAACCTAAGCGGCTGCAGGACCCACCAAATAATATGCCAAGTTCAGGCTACAATCAGCTGGAAAAAGCTGTTTAATAGGTACAGAGGTAGAGAGACAGGGGTGGTTGTTTGGGCCAGTATCAGGAGAGAAAACTAATGGAGCAAAAAATGTACAATCTGCTGAAAGACTTTACTGCTTCTTCAAACCAAGGCTGCTATTTTTTACTATGAACACAACCCTGAAAGGCAAAAGGTACCTTCCAACACACAGTGAGGACATTCATTATCATCACTGTTTTATCTGACCTGCTCCCAGGTAGGTTTTTTGGGACTGAAGGAGATGCCACCTCAGGAAACTTGAAAAGTGCAAAGTTTATCTCTGTGGGATGGAAAATGTCATTAAAACTGTCCATCAGGGGTGTCAGGGTAAAGCTGTGGAGAACATACAATCCAAAACCGAGTCCCACTGCTTATACCTCGTAACAAAATAAAATAAAAGTATTGATAGCATTTTTAATACTTTCAAATTAAACATGACTAGATCTAGAGCTGGACTTCAATGCAGAAATCCCAAAACAGCTGGCATAAGTTTGTCCTAAAACTATCTAACTTCTCAAGCTGGCCAAAGGTATCTGATGAGCAGTAAATATTTGCCTAATGCTTAAAAAATTTAATGTAATTCCTGTGAAATTTTAAAAGCTGTACTGACACTCCCTCTGTAAGTGTTAAAACAAAAACAAGCCTCCGGATTTAAATGTCAAATATACGGTTTTCTGGATGCTTTGTGGTCCAGCAGGTTCTTTTGGCCCAACCGATTCATCTTGAATTTGTCGGATTAATTACAGCACAAACACTTGCAGGTTTACCCTTTGCTTTTGAAGATCAAAGAAATATGTAGCACAAGACTTTGTGAATCAGTCACAGAAGTGAATTTATGCTTCTCAAGTGAACCTGTTTCTCTTCAGTCTTCAAGTGAAGCAGTGAAGACTCATTTTCCATTTTCTATAGGGCTGCCTGTTTCAGCTAAAGACAGAAACATCCTAGCTTGTGGATAAATTAGTAGCATACTCAATTCAGAAAAAAAAAGGACTTGCAATTTTCAGCCTGGATGGCAGACATTTGTCTTCTGTTTTTACCCCAAAAGTAAAATTTGCTATGTAATCACAAGCAAATCATTTCACCTATATCTTGCCTTCATCTCCAACCCCACTAAACTATAACCACACCTGCATCTTCCTATCACAAGGTGCCACTGCAATGCTCGATATATTTTTTTTACACTTATTGGGTCCTATCTAAAACGTTTCCTAAAAAGCAGAAAGGTTTTTAAGTTCTCTTACAAAAGACCAGGAAATGGCAAATTATTGTTTGTAATTAAATGTATAAATGTTTTATTTACAACTGTGAGCATGTGCAGTTACATTCCTCAACTAATTAACATACATTATTAATATAGGCATGCAATGCCATGGCAACTGGCTGTGAGAACAACAGTGTTCACCAGAATGCGTGTGCGCATATATGAATATATGTATTTAATACTGGAGATCATGTCATCAGTAATGGTATATGGTAATGTGATAACTAGGTTCTCATTATTTATTAAAAATCATACAAAATGGTACAGACACACATAAAATCAATACATTCCATAGCACAGAGTATCAGCCATGTCCTTCAATATAAGACCCTGTAACAATCTCACATTTCCTCTTTCACCCTCTTAAGCAGCACAACAGTTTTCCGGGTTAGGAACAAAATGCCTAGAACAGCATTCTACTCAGTGACTGATATACTTTGAAGGGAACTTCCATCAACTCACATGTACTTGGTATGTGTTGGTAATTTATACAAACGCTGAGGTAGAGGTTATCAGAACAGCCAGAAAGCGTCTGTGCTCCATGCCCTGACAGCTTTAGTGTAGAAGGTGGTTTCTGTATAAATACCACCAGCGGGCACATTGTCATTCTTCTGTGCAAAAGCAGAGAGGGATTTCTGCTGTCTTCCTGCCCCATTAAGGTGGAGTGAGCTTGTTTTCAGTCATCAGCAGTACATGGAGGCACACGTACCTACCCAGCGTCAGTTTGTTTTTGAGCTGCCACCTACGAGTTCATGGCCTGTGCTCTTAGCCTTCACACTTCCGAGAAAGATGTAGCCCCATAGGGCCTGAGTGATAAGAGCAAAGCCAAGCTCATTCAGCAGTGTCCTTGCACGCCTTCCATCAGTGTAAAGCAGCTCATACATCAGCGCAAGCAATGGTGATGAACAGAGAATGGACATCTCCCCAGCATCTCAATTGGTCCTGTGTGCCCAGGAAGGGTATGAGGATGCAGTTTGAGCAGGATCATTTGAACGAGGATTATTGGTAGGTCACTGCAGCATGAAAGCCTGGCATTATCTCAATAGGTATGCCAAGGATTTTCATATTGCAGATTAATCACAATGCCAAGTTCTTTTCCGTCTCTGTCCCCTGGGAACAATCAGAATCATAAAAAGGAGTATATTGATATTCCTCAAGATCAGAAGTTTCTCACTCCCCTTATCAAGTACAGCATGATCAATTGTAACTTGCAAACATGAATCCTACTAAGCTCTCCATAATAGTCTTCATCCCCCCCAAACTCCTGTCCTACAAGGCTGCTACATGTAAAATTTTGCAGTGTGCATTTTGGAGAAGGAGCATTTCACCACTGGAAATGAGAGGTGGTCCTCAATTCCTCCTGAACTGGTCAGATATTACAACTTTTTAAGTCAAGCCATCATGAGCTCCATTCAAAATGACAGCCTCAAAGGCCAAGTTTTATGTTCTAATACTGCATTTAAAGAGCTCATTAAGTGAAAATTTTCATTTTGTAGATGCAGGTACTTTTAATAGAGATATTTGAGGATGTTTTTCCCCTTTTGCCACTCCTTTCATGGTTCATAATTTTGTGAGGGTTTTAATACAATCATAAATGTATGGTATTACAGACTATTAAAAGAAAATATAATTTAGCTTCTATTTTACTTAAAAATTAGCTGATCTTCAAAAGTTTTAAACTGTGGCATAGGAGATAAGTTTCCAGTTCCTGCTAAAAAAGCTTTATGCATTATAAGATGCAAGACATTTGATTGCTCTGTTCTTTCCCTATTTGTCTAAATACGTCCCTTTCCTCTCTATTAAATTGTCTTGGCTATGTGCTGTGACAGTGCCTAGCTCTCTTCTCCCTGTGTCCCCACACTTAGTTAGGAACACACAAACCCGTACAATACCTAAGAGCAAACCAAATAACCTAGTAGAAACATAAAGCTTGTATCCTTATCATCTTTATCCTTATCCTTCGCCATTCCATTGACTTCTCTATACAAAACATACCTTTGACATAAACAGAATAAGTCCACCTGCCTTTTTATAATAAGAAGACTATTTTATTCTTTCTTATAAAAATAAGTTGTCTTGAGCAGATGTAACAGAAGCAGATGCAACTGATTACAGGAAATCTTTCCCACTGGTCTGTTAGGTATGAAAGTAAGGAAGGTGCCCACCTTTCTTGTTAATCTGTACAGATGTGCTCATGGTTTCACATCCAGCCTTGTTGATTTTAAGGGACTTCTTGCCTGGGCAGAGTCTGCCCACACAGATTTCCCTGCAGCATCAAGAGCCAAATTCATGGAGAAATCCAAAAAGCAGGTTCTTGTAAAATGCAAGAAAAATGCATGGGTGAGGGGAAGAGGTTGAGATGAGGAACGTGGAAGAATCCTCACATCCATTTCTTTCACAGGGGTGAAAAGCAAAGAATTTATTTCACTTGGGATTACTTTTGAAGATATACAACTGCTTTGACTATTTAATTTCTGCACAAGGAAAAACTGGAAGTGAAAAGAACCCAAAAGCTTAACAGAAGCTGACGAAAAACTATTTGCCTCTGAGAGAAAAGCTCTGAGATAAAACCATTTTTCTGTATGTAGCTACAGAAGCTGTTAAGACCATGAACTGCAGTTACCAAACTGCATCCTTCTGACCAGAACATACAGTCTGCCTCAGCACAGGTCACTGGAGCTTTCGAGGGAAGTTGTAATTGTTGGTTTGTTCCCCTAGGGCAGCTCCATATGTCAGTCTGAGGCCCTGAGGGCTTGAGTGTTTGACAGTAAACTCTGCTGGTCTTTACCAGACAGTGACTCACAGGTTTTGTCTGGCAAAAGGAGAGAAGAAGCCTGGCTTTTTGTTTTGGGATTGCATACAGTGGCCAAGTGGTTTCCTTAACTGCGCCTGTATGAGGCTGACACTAAGCAGACACGTTGTACCATATATTCTCTTGAGTTACAGCCAGCTCAGTCCCACTGCCCAAATCCAGCTCATTTTCTGAATATACGTTATGTATCAACATCCATGTGTTTAACCACTGGCGCTACTTTGGTGTATAAACATGAATTCTCACTAGCAACAAAGCTGCCAATACAGATTATACGAACAAAAAGAGATGTGCAGACTGTGATGAATAAGAGCAGGTTTTACATAAAAAGCATTGCAGATATAAGGAGAGGATCTATTTCCTGACCACTTGCAATACACGTACAGTAAATCTAGTGAGAATGAGACAGAAAGGCCACACACACTTCTCCGAACTAGCTGCTGTCACATGCTCTGTATTGATAGTAAGTTATTTTGGAAACATAGTCTTTCATTTTTCATTATGTATAGGGCTTGAAGGATGCACCCAGCATGAATATATATCCAGGTACAGCAATGCTCTGACTCTTCCCTTATGAACATACCATGCAAGTTATCTTAGCTACAAATGCATTTGCAGAACTATGCTCCACCAGTTTTACAATACGACAAAGGAGAGCTGATGGTAGTTCTCAGCAGCCCACCTTCCAACTAGTAATGAAGCAATTGCATGTTTCAGGTGCTTTAAACTGTGGACTTGAAGATGAGTGGCGCTTTGAGTCAACAGAAAAAACATGGAACTATGAGACATTTGCAGGTGGTGATTTTTTTTCATGAAATGAGACTTGTCAAGGTATTAAGCAATACCCTTAGTAGCAAATGATTGGTGGATTAGGTCCTAAAAAAGTTGCTAATTTTAGAATGTTTTTGTCATGGTCTAAACTGAGAATTACCATGAAACCAAAGGTATGGAAATACCAGCTGGTGGAGGAGGAGAAAAGTGTGCATCACTTCCAATTTAAACCAATAGTATCAGGCTTTAAAATAAAGATGTAGATTGGAGTGAAGGCAGACCTAATGTTGTAAAATATCAGTACTCATTCTGCATTTATCTAAAAGGGAGTCACTGCAGATTCACAGAAAGGTAGGAAGTTCGTCTTTGTAAATATGCTACTGGCTTGGGGCTTGGGCTAACACAATTCTTGGCCCACAGATCTTCTGTGTACTTGGACAAGCCGGCTATGTGCTCACTCTCTCTCAAAACCACACGTGTACAACAAGGATGCGATTTCTCTGTCTCACTGTTTGGGGAAGAGGACAGGGATTTTTGCACACATTGGAAGAAAAGTCTCAGGGAGAAAGAGCCAGGAGAGCAGCACTGGCAAGTCTGAGCTTACGTGACTAGGGATGGGGAGAGGGAACTTGCCACAACACTGAACAAAAATGATGTGGCTTCCAGGAAAAAGGGGGCAGCTTGCCAGAGCTGTATTTAAACAGGTGGCTTAAAAACACCATCTGTGATTTCAACTGCCAATGCTGAACCAGAATGAACTGCTTTTTGGGAGGAGTATGTGAAGATAGATGGAAAGGCATTTGTGATTCTCTGAGACTATGATAGCAAAGATCAGCCAAGACGCTTTTAGACCTTGTTCTCCACATCAGTTGTGTTTTGATGCTGTGTCACCAAGCTGTGGCACAGGGAGAGGCAGCAATAGTAACACACATATTCTCATAGCATCCATCATAGCAAAAATGATGGTCTGAAGATAAAAAAAGAGGTGGGATTTGAAGGAGAAAGTCACACATTTTATTAGCCCAAGGGGTACAGTTGAGGGAGGAGCAAAAACCAGACAAACTTCTGAACACCAAAGTCCTTGGCATAGGCCACCCCGTTAGAGTCCCCCAGGACTGTGAAAACCATGCAGCAGGTCAGGGATGTGACACAGAGACTGCAGTTTTATGACCTCAACAGCAAAATCTAGGAGAGCTGGTCAGGAGTGTTGATTTTCTGGAACAAGGATCCAGTCATTTCTCTAAAAGCAGATATAAATAAAAGACATAGCCCAAATTGGTGGAAGTCCTTTGCTTCAGGTACAAGGGCGACGGCCTCTGCAGCAGCAAATATTGCGTTGGGGTTGGAGGGGAGGCTCTATTGAAGCAAATAATGACTTTGCAATGAGTTTAGCAGCTGTGCATAATCCTGAGCTACTAAAATGCATCACCTCTAATTAGATTATCAGACTTGTGCGTGTGTATTTTGTGAAAGCCTCCATCATTTTAATTACTAAGGGTCTCAAGTCAGAGGATGATTTGGGTGAGAAGAGTATTTCAGGCAGGGGAAAGATGATTTCTCCCAGCTGGGGCTAGTAAGGCGGGTTTAAATACAGCTGTGTTTTGAAAAAAACGGAATAAATTGAAATGTATGACATACCCATTGCCTGTTCCTCTTGCTTAGCTTTATATAAAATGAGGGGAAGAGGGAATGAAATAACAAAATCCACTGTGCACCATTAAGTGCTGCAAACACTGGAAGCATTATTAACTTGATAACCAAATATGCAGGCTTTCATACAAGTGGCTAAGCAGAGGGAAGAAAGTAATTTATCTAATTAAAACCTGAAACTTGACAACTTTTTCTTTTCTTGAAAGTTATGAGCACTCGCAGCACCTCATGCTCAGTTTTGGTAGTTAAATTGCCTCAGGAAATAAAAAGCTTTTAAAAAGTCACAGGCAGGCTAGCTTTGAAATTTCAAGCTGCCCCTATAAAAGAAGAACAAAGCAGATATAAAGCATCATGGGTTTGTAGCTCTTAATTTATTTTTTCAGTTCAACTGGCATAACGTTCATCTCTCCTTTGTACATTCCTCTAAAATACTGAATTGTCTGACATGGAAATTAATGTTTCTTCAGGCCTATTATTTTATAAAAAGCTTCTAGCATTGCCCACTAAGGTTAACTGACACTTTGCATTATAGGACACAGTTGCTTCTGGCTTTACCAAACGTTATACATTTCGAGTAATACCACCTCTGCTGAATGTTTACCTCAGGCTGATTATCTTTAATTTAAAAAACAACAACAACAAAACAAATAAAATAGAAATCTGTCAAATTGGTTCAACAGTTTCTAAATAAAATACTAGAAAAAATACTTGTTTGGACATTAGAAGAATATTTTTTTTTCTTTGAAATGCTAAGGTGACTTGCTATTTTGAAAGGGAAAATTGGAGTTTGGCAGAGATGGCTTCTGAGTCAGACAAAGAAGAGAACCTGGCCAGGTTTCAGGCATAAAGAAAATAACATTTCAGAAGTTCAGATTGCTAAAAATTGCACTCCTGACCGAGCACACAATGCCCAGGTGTACAGCCAAGCTGCCTGAGTGCCACCCTCCCAGAGAATTACCAGGGCAAAGCTGGTCCTTCCCGTAAGCCCACATGGGTGCGGAGGTGAGCGATGGAGCAGAGCCCGGGCAGGCTGTGTCTCTCGGGAGAGGGCGCCTGATGTCCCGGGAGCAGCGAGGAGGGAGCCATCTGGTCCAAACACAGTTAACAAACTGGTTCAGTTGGGACACAAAGGAGTGCACTAAAATAAGGGGTGAAGTGAGGGCTAGGAAAGACAAACCATGGTTCAAAACAGCAGGAAAAATGAGACTGCACAGAGCGATACAGCTATACAGCACCTGGAGTTCTTCATCCAGCTCTGGAGCCCTCAGCACAGGAAAAACATGGACCTGTTGGAGAGCGGACAGAGGAGGCCACAAAAATTATTAGAGAGCTGGAACAGCTCTGCTGTGAGGACAGAGAGCTGGGGTTGTTCAGCCTGGAGAAGGGTCCAGGGAGACCTTATTGCAGCCTTTGAGTACTTAAAAGGGGCCTGTAAGAAAGATGGGGACAGACTTTTTAGCAGGGCCTGTTGCAATAGCACAAGGGGTAATGGTTTTAAACTAAAAGAGGGGAGATTCAGGCTAGACATGAGGAAGAAATTTTTTAGAACAATGGTGGTATAATACTGGAAGAGATTGCCCAGAGAGGCGATTGATGCCCCATCCCTGGAGACGTTCCAGGCCAGGCTGGACGGGGCTCTGAGCAAACTGATCTAGTTGAAGATGTCCCTGCTCGTCGCAGGGGGCTGGACTAGGTGACCTTTGAAGATTCCTTCCAACCCAAACTATTCTGTGATCTTATGAAAGGCTTAGGCTGGAAAACCCAGCAGGTCCACAGGGCTGCATTCATTTGGTGGGGGGAAGGAAAGGAGGTTGGACCCGAAACTGCACTGAGACTGGGGCTAGTGGTAACAATAATGAAAGATTAGGACTCAAACAAGTCACTAGGATTTTGTTGCTCAGAATTTAACTGAGTCTGGATGGATTTTCAGGGATGGTGAAGGATGTGCCACATACTGACAAATCTCACTTCCCTGCTCCAGAAGTCAGGTTTGCTGCAGCTGGCCAAAATGCCTGCAGCATCTCACAGAGCACAGTTTGGGTTTGGTTTTGCTGCATTATCGACAGGTTATTGTGACCCTAAAAGATAAAGCTTTGAAAGCACATTAAGACTCTACTGCTGTGTTCCTCCATTTTTAAGGTATATCAACCATTTTCTGGTTTATGTTCTACAATAAATTATTAGAGGCAAGGGCTGTCTCAGACAATATGTTCAGAGCTAAATATGAAAAGTTCCACCGCTTGATTTCTAGGTGCTACAGTAATAAACCCCAAATTTTCTTGCCATACTGCTAATTTTAAGGTAAAGGAGTGACAACAGGGCCACAATGCCAGCTCCTTCTAAGCCCTGATCTCCATAAAAATGTATTGCATCATGAGTTGTAGCTCCCTTTTCCATCTTGCAGCACCGCTTTCAGGCATGATATGTCAAATATGCCCATGTAGAGATTCCATACACCATTTGTATTTTAATTTGCTTTGTCTTCTTAAGAAGTTTTTTTCACCCTACACGTAAGAACATAACCAACCACAAAACTTGCACTGAAGAAGTCAAAGAATCACTTTTCCCACCTCACATCAACTGTTCTGTAACTACACTTCTCACTCCACAAAACCTTTTAAAATCTTACTTATTAAACAGACAAATGGTTCATTCATACATGATGGCATGAAGTCAGCTGAATTCTCTTGAGCTGATGGTGGAGAAAGGTGATTGTTCTTAAAGCTGTCTCTGCAAACTCCTTCATTTGAGCCACAGCACAAAGTTTTGCTGAAGTCTGATCAAATGGTTAATTGCAAAGACAAGGCCAGCCCATTAAAATTATTGTTCCTCCATCTCTGAGAATGAGGACCCTTTAATGTTACCTTCATATACATAGGTTCACCCCAGCTAACCCACTATATACCAAGTCCACAATCTTTGTGCAAAACAATTGCCCTTCATGTTATGATGATCACTGAAAAAAAAAGGCAAAGTTTTAAAACACAAAAAGTGTGGTCACACACACAACCTGAAGTCATACAGTCAACATATGATAATTTCTGCCAGGAATACAGTTTGTTTTACTGTAGGTTGGTTTCAAGTGCCTTTGATTTCTTCATCCCTAAAAACTCTGATATTTTCATAGGAATAAAAGCAAAAATCATACTTTACCTTTAGACACCATATAATCACATTAGAAACTCTGAAACCACCTAGCTGGCAACTTATTTTGTCCTAAGTCCATTCACACAGTGAATTTTTGACACGATTTTGTACTCTCTTTGAACAACTTTACATAATATGACCTTCCTGTCACTGTTTGTTCCCTTTAGAGCATTTTAGATTTTAATAAAGACATCCTTCAACAAAATGCATCAGATAGAAGCTTGAGGGTGCAAATGTTTTAAGGACAGAACAGATTAAAACCAAATAACCACACTCCCTGACTAGCAGAGAGAGAAAAAGGAATAATATTTCAAATTTCCAGAAAACAGAGCTCGATAGCACAATTCCCAGATATCCTTGGGCAATTTCTCAACTTGAAGAAGACGCTGCTCCCCAGCCAGACTCTTCCAGGAAGCTAAAATAAAAGAGGCTACTGATTTATTTTTCTACAAGGGCTCACGTAGAATAAACAGAACCAGGCACCAATCCGCACAAAGGAGCAGGTGGTCTCAGAGGTCCATCCACGTGGTTCTTGGCATCACATGTTACAATGCTCTGCCAAATTTATCACCTTCCACATCCCTGTCAGAAATATTATCATGTAGGTGACATGCAACAGCCAGCATGCACCCAGGTTGTGCTGTCAGTGTCCATCCCTCATTAACAGCTCCTGAACCATTGGCCCAGAGGAACATGCATTTCCAATGCAATTAAATTGTTAAAAATAGATGAAGAAAAAAGAATCATCTGAGAGACCAAAATTACTCACCTGTGGAAGAGAAAGCGCAGAGCCTGACTGTCCTGCACTCCCAGAGAAACAAGCGTGGGGCACGGTGGCAGCACAGGGCACGCAGGTGTCCCAAGGCACAGGAGACAGGGTGGCATCACTGCACTGGGAGGAAAGAGACACCTTGAATAGGAAGGCAAAGGACTGAAAACCACAGGAATTTGGGCTGCGTGAACTCCGCGGCTGACAGAATTACTTGTTTTCAATAAAAGCTAGTGAAACTTATCTGTGTCTGCCCAAGCAAGTGTAAAGTACATCTGGCCTGTAACAAGGTATTCTTGGAAGGATGCAAAATTGTGCTTAAAGAAGCAGTAATTTGTCAAAATCCTTCATAAATATCTCAAACTAATCTGAAGTAAGAAAATTCAATCCTTTGAAATCCTCTTGATGCCATTCTTAATCAAGAATTCAAGTCCTGAGGAGGGATGCTGCACATGATACCAAAGTTGTGTAATAAGATTATCCTGGTGCCTACTTTATGAACTCTCATCTTTTCATAGCTTCATTAATGTTGTCCTGACTTATCTCATTTGTAGACAAGCTATTTTTCAGCAAGAAGAGCAGAGGATAGTTTACTGACTAGTCCACAAATTTATTTTTGTCTTTCGCTTATTTTTTAAAGCAGCACTTGAACATGTTATCACAAAGGAAAAAGTATCTCCCTCCCTCCTCATTTGCCCCACCAAACATGATCTCACACAACTTTGGATCTTCTTAGGTAATTTCTAAAGTCAGGTAATTATGAACTCCTGTCACCAGCCAGGAGAGGTGACACAGGCTTCCCAGCCAGACACAAGGTTTTACTTCAGTCGGTTTTACTCTGTGAGAAAAAGTCTATCAGACAGTCACTCTCAAACCCATAAGTATTTCTGAACTGAGCTTTATCTCCTCCTGGCCAAGTGCATGGGCAATTCGTACCATCACAGTATACAGTCTCCAGTGAAACATACACTCCTCATTACAATGATTTTGTTAGGATTTTCCTGAACTCTTTAGACATTTTGGTTATAAATATGAACAAGAAGATCAAAGTGACAGTTCGCCAGACCCATGACTGAGACCACACATAAGGTCTTTTATTCCTGTGCTACACTCATTGGGTATGAGGCTTTCAAGAGGGATATTATTAACCCTATCCCAAACCTGAATATTTTGTGTTACTGCAGTGTTATGCAATAGTACATTTATGTTAGGGGCACATACTGTATTTTCATTACACTTAAGTAAATGGGCTGTTTGCAACAACCAGCCTTCTGTCTTACAACCTTCCCTACTGCTGAATAACATGTGTTTGCTTTTGTCTCTCTTACTTTCAATGATCTCTGCTTTTCATTATGGTCAAAACATCCTCATTCCTTTTCTATATGGGATTAACCAGAGCATGATTTATTCCTGCAAAAATATAGGCGTTTAATCCCACAGGTCACCTTCCTCCATCTATTAGTTGTCGTTTATTTCTACATAAAAACTCTAAACCAAATTAAGTTTCACTGCACATAACATTGTTCTGTTCCATCAATGAGAAAATATCTAGGACTCGTGAGACAAGTGCATGTGGTTTAGCCTGTTCAAAATAACAATATATACATCCACTAATATTTGTTACATCCTCCTTACCCTTTGGTCAACAGGGGACCAAAGACATGAGATCATCAAGAGGAAAATTTCCTCTACTTTAGAAAATTATTTATTTTTTTTTCTGACCTTGAATTTCACAGAGTCTTACTCAAATCTGGTGGCTATTATGGTGAGACCAATTCAAATTAGTGAAAATCAGTGATTTAGAAAAAGGAGCACCTTTTCTGCAAAGAGCACCCAGTTCCTGAAATGTTTCACATATAGCTTAGTTCCTCTTGGATTATAATTAGTGCATGAGTTGTGGCACAGCAATGAAAAAAGTGAATCAGTTTTCTATGCCTGAAATTCTTGTTTAGGAGATCTACCCAGTATGACTTTTTCAAAAATCTCTGACCCATTCTGAGTCAACCCACAGCACAGACCTACCATATTAGCAACTCTAGGACCCATCAGTGTAAAACAGTCTCCAGGTTTTGTACCATTCTGTCAGTTATTAAGTTTTGATCCAACACCTCCTAAAAAATTTCCAGTGGAAAGAATGACCCTCTGTGGTGAATTTAAGTTCTGACTGAGACAGTAGGCTTAAAAAAATTTTTAAGAGTATTCCATGGGACACAGATTTATTAACATTGCTTTTTATCTACTCCAGACACGATTAAGCGTGTGCTGATTTTGGCTGGGACAGAGTTAATTTTCTTCATAGTAGCTAGTGTGGGGCTATGTTCTGAATTTGTGCTGAAAATGGTGTTGATAACACAGGGATGTTTTAGCTACTGCTGAGCAGTGTTTACACAGAGTCAAGACCTTTTCTGCTGCTCACAGCACCCCACCAGCGAGTAGGCTGGGGGTGCACAAGAAGCGAGGAAGGGACAGAGCTGGGACAGCTGACCCCAACTGACCAAAGGGATATTCCACACCATGTGATGTCATGCTCAGTATGTATTTTTGGGGAAGAAGGAAGGGAGGATGTTTCGAGTGATGGTGTTATTCTTCCAAAGTAACTGTTATGCATGGTGGAGCCTGGGTTTACTGGAGATGGCTGAGCACCTGTCTGCTGCTGGGAATTAGTAAATGAATCCCTTGTTTTGCTTTGCTTGTGTGCACAGCTTTTGATTTACCTATTAAACAGTCTTCATCTCAACCCATGAGTTTTTTCACTTTTATCCTTCTGATTCTCTCCCCCATTCCACTGGGGGAGAATGAGTGAGTGGCTGCGTGGTGCTTAGCTGCTGGTAGGGTTAAACCATGACAACACACAAAGATACAAAAGATTAATGACAGTGCCCCTTCAACTACAGAGGGAAATTTATAGACATAAACACTGCAAATATATACTGGGAATTACAGTCCTAGATTAGAATAAGATTTTGCAATTTCCATAGCTTAACTATTTCTGGAGATACTGTATTTAAATGGAAGAACATTTAAATACTATGTTTTAACTGGAAATATCTAAGTACACACTGTATTGTGACCAAGCCAGCTGCAGAAAGCAATTAAAAAGGTAGCAATAACAATATGATCTATTTTAACAAAGAGTGGTGCTGGAAGTAATGGCCTAGATCACTTTTCTAAAAAAAGCAGTGGGACCAAGGTTTCCTCCTGCTAGGAACAGAGGTCCTTCTTGCAGCTGGCAAGCAGCAGGCACACTTTCTGTGAACAGACCATGAACCTTACGTCAGAGTAGGGTATACCCAACAGCGTGAGCTCACACATGGATGACAGGCCTTCACAGCACTTCTGCATTAATGTCTGTAAACACAGTGAATGTTGCTGGAGAAATGCAGCATCAGCAGCCCTGCAGCCACACCTCACCCAGCAGATGCCACGTGTCCCTGCTGGCAGCCCCCTGCGTGCAAATTTTATGCTGACTTGGGTAGATGCCCCTTTTCCGGCATCCAAGGAAATGTCCAAATCCCATCTCTGTTCCAAAGGGGTCAGTGGGGAAGAGCATTACTTCTGCACCATGAAGGTAATGGTTGTGCTACCTTTGCTACTCTAGAAAGGAGAGGAACTGCATGATTGCTTTGGCTGTGCTGGGCAAACGCCAGGACTGTGGCTCTTGGCTAGCATCAGCATGATCCTGAAAGCGAGCACATGAGAAGAGCTTCTTTTGGCTCCTCCTGTTCAAACAGGTCATGCAATCGAGGACGTCTGTGTCCTGGCAGAGGAAGGGTCGGGTTGGGCAACAGAGATCCAGAGAACATCTTTCCCACCTCAGGCTAACACACCTCCCTCCTCCAGTGCTGAGGTGATAACTACAGGGCTACAAGCATAAATTCAGCTAAATCACTTAATTCCTTCCCCTTTCCTTCCTCTCCACTTTTCTTTCCCAAATGCTTTAAGAGCTGTAATTAGGGCAGTGCCAGTGGGAAGTGGAAGGCTTAACATCTTAACATCACCTTAACATAGGCCAAGTGCTATTACTTTGATGCCATGAACCCATAAAAGAATAGCAGCCCAAGGATAAAAAAGAGTCACGAGATTAAGTAAACTCTCTAAAACACTATTATAAAAACTATATAGAGTAGCCTAACACTCAGGGAGTTTACACTTCTCTCTTCTCTGGCACAATCCTGCCATATAAACTGCTTACATCTCTGTATCCTATTAGATTATGGGCCAGCTGAGTTTAAGAAATGTTTTCAGAAGCACTGATTTACTAGTGTTTCCACTTTTCTGGTGTTCACCTCTCATGCAGTGAGATTTGTATTGCATCTCTCTTAATTATCACTTTGATCAGTAAGGTTCCTGAACAAAAAGTGAAAACAGACATTCACAAACAGCAGATTCACAGGAATGTAGTTTATGGAAAAAATATAAAGTTCTTTAAGGGTACTGTTTTCTCCTGCAGCTTTTAATAAATGTAACTACTTAAAATGACTAACAAAGTATATAGTAGAAAATATAAGTAAAGGATATAAAGTACATAATAAACTACATACTTAGTATGCGTTAAATGCACACCAATGTTGATATTACTGTCTCTGAAATAGAACCTCTGTACTGACTTCTTGGACCTACATCTTCATCTGAATTTTTCCCCCTTCTGTTGTTTCCTCCTGGACACCCTACAATTCCCTGTCCTAGCAAGAATGTAACTCACCTGACCTGATATCCCCCTGATTTCCCCCTGTGCCGTGCTGGCAGCACCACCCTCTCTCTTAAGTTTGAAATTTTTTAACCATCTTTCCCTTGTTTCACACAAAAAGGGTCACAATGAGGCAAAATACTCTATTCTGCTTGCTTTTCCCGTCTGTAGCAGTAAGAGTCCTGGAAGCTGAGGTTTGGTCTGTAAGGCACATTTTCTATCATCCACTCAGCATTTGGCCACTGAGTGGACTGAAAACTCTGCTGTTGTGAGGAACTTCAAAAGCATAGAATTCACATGCATCTCTGGAGATGCAGATGGATGAGCTGATTCTTCTGTTCTTATTTTACACAAAAGTTTGCCAATTTTCAAAAAAGCTGATTGGAGAACCTCTGGTTTAAAGCAGGCCCATTTGCTTAGGGCCAGAAGCATAACTGTGACAGCCCTAGATGCCTCGAGGACTGCAGGACACACACACTAAAAACACTTTTCGCAATTTGTCCCAGGAATTCTGTCAGTTACAGCTGAAAAATCCCATCTCTGCTGTTTGCTGTGCCCAGCACACGATGGCTGGTCAGCACTGCACGCAACGCAGCGTTTCACCACCACAGCCAAAAATGCAGTTTGGATTACAGCTTGTGGAGTAGTAGTCTTAACCTTAGTGCCTGGCGCTTTTCTTTAGCTACAACAAAATGAACAGAGCTCCCTTAGAAAGAGGATAGAAAATATATTTGTAAGCATAATAATCAGCTCATCCCCCATTTCTCCCCCAACTCCTGCAAACACAGCCTGACTGTGAAGTCTGTCGTGAAATCCGCATGTGCTGCATTCTAGGAAGGGAGTGATGGGAGAACATCCTTTTCATTCTCTAAATTAAAAGCAGCGATTGAATTAGCCCCCCTCGGCATCACCGCTGCCCCGCGTAGCGTGTGACCGGGCTGGATGCATCTAAACAATAGGCCCATACAGATGATGCACAATAATTCACTGGTTGATTTGGGATCTGTCTTCTCAGCACCTGCTGCAGCTGAAGCCCCCATCTGTGCT
Organism: Columba livia; assembly: GCF_036013475.1. Taxonomy (NCBI): domain Eukaryota; kingdom Metazoa; phylum Chordata; class Aves; order Columbiformes; family Columbidae; genus Columba; species Columba livia. The sequence continues at coordinate 56,593,314 of NC_088603.1, read as the reverse complement.
CCCCAGAGAGCTACAGCATGTCAGCACTTAATGTGCTTGGTGTCACTGTGCTTCCTGAGCTCTCGTTTTGTAGGAGTGAAAGAGGATTTGGGGAGGAGAGGGCTGGAGGGGGAGGAGGCTTATAAAAGCATGTACACATGAAGAGTGTGAGTTTTAATTAGAAAACAGGTCAGGGGGCACTGACATTGCAGGCAAACACTTAGTGCAGGGAAAAGTAATTAGGTGCACAAATCTCTGTTGTTAACAGACACTTTGAGCGCTGCACAAAGAAAGTGAATCCTGTGTGTGAAAAGAGCTGGAAAGCTTCATTTTTGCTTCTCTCTGCTCAGGCAGATCAGTGACAAAGAGGGAAGGAGAACCAGCAGGACAGAACTCTGGACAACCAGAGCATGGGTCCCCCTCTGCGCCCCACTCCCTCTCTCCATTTACCACACCATACTCCATCCCAAATACTTCGCTCCTCCCAAACTGTGAGCTTATTTTGTTATAGCTGTGTCACACGCTTGGTTCCGATCTTCCCCCACTGCCATCACGTTATCATTACAAGTTTCATCATTCTCTTTCATTACTGCAACTGTATCCCCCAGGCTTTGCTGACAGGTAGGAAGATGAAGCCTAGATCTTTATTTCATGTCTCTACACGTTCAGCTTGCTCGTAAATCTGGCCCAAATGTCAGGTGACCACTCTGCACTGGATATGCAAAACAACAGTAAGAAACCCAGAAGCATCTTTGGCACTAATTATTTTGTTTCTTGTCATTGTTTAAAACAAAACAAAACACAACTTTCCTAATAGTTCCATCTCAGGGACTCTCAAATGCTTTACAAAAGCAGCTGTGAGGATCATCGTTACATTAAAACTTGCAGTTGAGGGTAGCTATGAATATAAGGTATACACATTTTTCAAACTGCCATAGCACTGCGAAATCGTATCGTGCAAATTAAGGTATCAATTACTAGATGTCACATTCTGCCCCCTGATTCACACCAAGCCAAACACCCAAATTAGGACCTTTCATATACTCTGATGATTCTGCTCTTTATATTCTGCCAGAATAAATGAGAATCAAGTCCCCTGAAGATATGAGGTGACACCAGTTTCCATGAGATCAAATATACATGTGAGTGGCATTCTGGATTCACATGATTCAATTCCACATCACCCAGTATTTTAAATATTTTTTCCCTCTGTTTTACTAAAAAGTATATAAAATCTCAAAGATTCTTTTACTGGATTTAGCTAATGGAAGTTAAGTGCCTGCATCTGCAGGTAAGCATGAAAATGACTGTGCTGCTTACCGTCTGCAGCTCGCACTTCAGAAATGATAAAAAAATCCGACTGCTCACCCAGGATCTGCTCCATTACCTGCTGAAACACACAGGAACTGTTTCTTTCAGTAAGGCCTGACTCAGCTCCCGTTGGACCTAACTTCAGCTGCACAGGTTTAGAAATAATAGAGGGTCCCTAAAGGTCGCAGAAATTGTCACTGGAAGGTCAGAAAAAAAGCTGAACACTCTGATCTTCCACTTCCTTGTCGCACTGTCACAGAGCAATACCTTGGTGTGCAAGTGAAACCTCCCATTTACATTGTTCTGCTCTTTGGTTTAAATTAATTTATTTATTTTGTACGCAAATTCTCTCTCCTAGGCTAACAGTGGAGGCCCCATAAAAGACGTAAGATACCCTCACGCAAGAACTGACAGTAAAAAATGTTTCCCAAACTGTAGAGCTCGCATCGTTGCTGAGGTGAGTTCATATGCAATTGCACAATATGCTACACTAAGGTATGTCTTGTACACAATGGGCTTTGCATGGTGGTGACCCTGAACACCACTGTGATAGTTCTGTCTCTTGGTCACATATTGCAATCCTAATACCTGTGCTCACCATCTTCTGATGCAAGTGCAGAAACCAGTAACTTCTGTGCACTGTTGGGATGAGAACTGCTCACAAATACCCTTCCCAACACAGCAAATACCACAATTTGCTTAATGCTGCATGGGGAGCTCTATGCTGCGGGGGCACCTCTGCCTCATGTCGGGGGTGTTGTCCCAGCAGGAAATATTCCTCCTTGATTCATTTGCAGACTATATTGTTTCAATACTAGAAAAGCTGAGTTCATGCTATCAGTTACATTTTCAAAGCCACTTTATATTATTTGAGAGAAGCGCTAAGCACATAATGCAAAACCACAAAAGTGCTTTTTTGGCATTCTTTAACTTTGAAAAAATGACTATGCTAATTTAAGGTTGTTGTAGCCATCCTCAGACTGAATTTCAACCCAGGGAAAAGTTATTATTGTTATGTGCCCTTTGAGAAAAAAAAAAAAAGGGGGGTGGCTTATTTTAAGAAGCTAAGATGACCTTCATCAGAAGTAATAGTCACTGTAACACCATCATTCTACAAATGGCACACACAGAAGGGAGGTGCCTCGGGACTAGAAAATAGAAACAGGAAATCTGGACAATTCAGTCAGTCCTTTGGTCTGCTATTGACTTATTATTTGACGTCAGGTAAGTCCAGGAAAGTTAGCAGAAGAATTTTCTTGGACTCAATTGTCTTCAGGTGAGACGCTTAAACCCTCTATACATGCTCTGTTGACCTCTCTGTAAAACTGAGATACTGAATACTCCCAGAAACTAATTGATTAATCTTTGCAAAACACTTTCTAATCCTTTGGAAAGACTACCTGATGGTTATCGCACACATTAAGTATATATATGGATATATAGGTATCAAGATCTATCTATAGAGATAGGCAGTCATCTCTCTGTGAAAAATTTCCAGGTGAATTATTGATGTTGTTTTTTACTGGCATGTACTCTTGTATTAATAAAAACGCAAACATTTAAGCACACTTTTATCTACAGGACCACTTTTAAGCTACATGGGGACAACTTAAAAGACAACTACGTCGTCTCTCAGTGGGTCAGTTCTGTAACCACTTTAAACTGGCTTGATGAAGGCTGCTACCACCAAAAAAGTAGTTCCATCCTCTTCCCTACCATGGTTTCCTGCACACATCCTTGTGCTGCCTGTGCACTTCGAAATCTATTTTTCCCCCCTTCCTCTGGCTGTTTTTTGGCCAGATCTGTTCCTCTGCGTGGTTATGTAGCTGCATGGCAGCAGGGGTGCTTGAAAAGTAAGGCTCTCTGTCAACCTCTGTCGCAGATGGTGGCTTTGGGACTTGGAGAGAGGCTGTGATCCAGAGCACAGGTGATCTGGAGTCACATAAATAACACACCAACCACTTCCTAACCCTCATCTGCTCACTAGCTTCTGAGCAGCACCAGGCCTGCCTGCCAGCTTGGTAGCAGCCCAGCCTGCACTTCTCTATGGTGCGTGGGAGCTTTCAGCATTACTATGTAAAACCCATCTCCGAGTACAAATACCACATGGAGGAACAGCAACATGAGACTAGTGCAAAAGCTGTCTGTGCTGAGCCCAAACACACACACACAAGCCTCAATAATACAGATTTTAAAAGTAAAATAAAAAATGGCTCATTTTGTCAGACAAATGAAGAAGAAAAGTTATCCTGGCAGCATGTATTTTTTTTTACAGTAACAGGTAATATCTCTCAGGACTGCCAAAAACTGAGCAAAACACAACTAAGTGCAGTGCAACTATTAATAATAAATTTTAACTCTTAGTTGGTCACTGCACTCAGATTGCTTTGCTTCTACTGTCAAAGTAGCAGAGCAAAGCATGCTGACAGCTTCCATAAATAGCAGACATTTAAATAATTCATCAGCAGGCAAACGGGATGCACATTTAAACGGAATGTGAGCATCTCCCTCACCAGCTCTTAGAGCCCAAGTTAGCTGAATGCATCTCCTTGTAGGCATCAATCAACTCCAACATAAAAGAGCAACACAAGAGCACAGAATCAAAGGGAGTAGTTTTGTCTGAGGTTTTACACAAGGGACCAAAACTTTTCTGATTCTTAAAGCTGAGTGTGGCAATCACTCAGCTTCTTGCTTGTACAGTGCAAATAACTATGATTCTCACTTGAAGAGCTCTCCTGCATATTGAAAGAACAAATGAAAGGTGTTTAGAAGCAGGAAAACTGGCTTTCCAAGGGGCTTTGGATGCTTAGATACACAGCTGAGATGTCATTGACATTCACAAAGCAAACCCTCAAGTGACAACTAACCCTGTAGGTGCACAATGGCATGCTATAGCAATACCATATGCTATTTATAATAACTATCTATAAGTAGGGTAAGCTTGGAAATGGAAGATGCACAGCAAAGGACATCACCCAGATGACCTTTTTCTGGAAAGAGGTGGGCTAAGTGGGAGTATGCTTGCTATTCAAAGAACTGGAACTGACAGGAACTGCTTAAAACCCAAATATTGAATTTGGGGACTCCCAGGCCAATATATGATGATTCTACAGAAAGCAAAAAGCAGCAGAGTGAAATGCCACAGTAACATGGCTGGGCTGCTTCCAAGACCGAGTTAATGTATTCAGCAGTGGCTCACATGTCTTCACATAATGAGTGTTTGCACCACTGTTCAAAATCCCCCAGCACTGAGTCACTAGGTATCTAGTACACATCCAGGCCCCATCATGAGCTGCAAAATACTGTGAATCTGCCGGTTTCATCTGCCAGGCTCAAACCAGGGGGTGTGCTCTCCATGCACCGATTGCCCTGCGCTGTCAAGGAAGTGTGCAGAGGACACCACCACTTCCTTCTACTCTGTGACTTAGAATGACTTAGAACATTCACCTGGAAGGCTTCAGGAATTAGTGTAGTGTCTTGGCCTTTGGGAGATATAGGTCAAGTTTTTTAGACGGAGGAAGGTTTTGAACTGAGGTCTGCTATATCAGTGAACGCACTAGCTAACAACCTGTTAGCTACAAGGAGAAGATGCAATGCTCACTCCTCCTCTGGCCAGCTACTGAGGTGAAGCTCAGTCAAAGAGCAGACTCATGACTGATGCTCAAGTGGAGCTAGTTGTTTACCACAAACAAAAGAAAACTGATGCTGTGATTCTAATTTGTAGAACGACTGCAATTTCCTCTATAATGCACAGTCAAGGAAAACTGGCTCCACATAAAGAAACAATTCCAAGAATAAAGAAAGATTCCTCTTAAATTAGCGAGCCTGATGTGCAAGGATCCAGCATAGCCCTTAAACATATACAAATATCTGTAAGGATCAATGTGACTTTGCTTGTGCAATGCCTCTTGCAATCATATACTAAATTTTCCTCTTGCAAACAAATAATACCATTAATAGAAACCAAAAAGAAACATTAGGCTACAAGATTGGTCATTTCAACAAAATAACCCTACTATCTGAAGACAAACACCCAAATATTCAAGAAAAATGAGTTGAGCTAAATGTGCAATCGCACTGGGAAAAGTTATTACTTATTCAGTAGCAAATGCACTAAGGATATCATCACAAGCAACAGCACTGCCAAGTACTATTAAGAAGCTGTGCATTGAGTCAGGCTGCTCCTCATAATTTATTAAATGAATGCCTCTTTCTTCATCCCAGCAAAGACTGGCTTCTGAGATTAGGATGTTAAGAATGATTGGGTAAATTGTTTTCTGCAGGACAGTTTTCCAAACAGCAATAACTTCTATTTGCCTGATGCACTCTAGAAACCAGTACCTGATGTTAATGCAGTCCCTGTAGGCCTGGCTGCCATTCGGCAGGGTGGCCTCAAGCTCCAGCTAGGAGCTGGGGGCATTAGTCCTCTGTTGCCATAACCTCCTCCAGAAAAGCCAGCTGACATGCTGGCAGTTTGCCCACCTGCACTGCTGAAGAGCTGAAGGATGGGAACTCCCAGGGAGCATCACATCAAAGCCAGGGCTGCTCAGGTGCACGGCACAGCCCTAGATCCTCACACCAAGCCTAGAGAATGTAATAGTGTATCTCCCAATCTCACTGCTCTTTTTTTTTTTTCTGAGTTTTTTAGGCTATTTGGAATGTATGTCCTCCAGCAACCCGGCACAGCACTGGCACAGGAGTTGCTACAGCTGCTGTAACATGTACTATATGAGGATTCCCCTCAGCTGGAGGCGTCCTTAGGCAGATGCAACCCACCAAACTTACATTTCCTTTAGCGTCAGGGACCCTGTGCAAAACAGTGCCTGTGGATCAGAGAACAGGGCCTTCCAGAGATGACTTGCTATTCTTTCCAGTAAGCATGTACATCTATACAAGTTTTGTTATTCATCTGCACAGGAAAATGCCCCCAGGTCCTCACGGGAGAAGGAGCAAAATCTCAGAACTACAGAATGCTTTAGTTTGAAAGATCCAAATCTTTAAAGATCATATAGTTCCAGCCCTGCTACCATGGGCAGGGACATCTTTCACTAGACCGGGCTGCTCAAAGCCCCATCCAACCTGGCCTTGAACACTTCCAGTGATGGGGCATCCAAAACTTCCCTGGGCAGCCTGTTCCAGTGCCTCACCACCCTCACTGTAAAATAATTTCTTCCTCATGTCCAATCTAAATCTGCCCTCTTCCAGTTTAAAACTATTGTCTCTTGTCCTGCTACTACAGGCATTGGTAAAAAAGTCTCTCTCTCCATCCTTCCTATAAACCTCCTTTATATATTGAAAAGCCCTCCAAAAGGTCTCCCTGGAGCCTTCTCTTCTCCAGACTGAACAACCCCAGATGCAAAGCCCTCTGTCAGCATGTCCCCCATCTTGTCCAGCTGACTACAGACTAACCGCTTGGGTTGAAGCAGTGGTGTCCATTTATTTCCAAGCAGACCTGCTGTTATAACCCAAATTGCACTAGCTAGTGCTTCTCTTGGTTGCCTCAGAGCAGAGGCTGCTGCCTGTGGAGCCTTGAAGATGAGCTTTCTTCTCACCCCTCAAGGCACTGCCTCAAACCCAAGTTTAGGACTGTTATCGAGACAATGAGGGGCAAGCCTACACCGCCACTGTATACTTTCCTGGGATACATGGGAAACAGCAGTATAGAGGACCTAATATAAATCCCATAATTAGAAGATATGTGCACATCATTCTGTTTTTCCTCCTAGGAAAAATGTTTGCTTTACCAATACAAAACGCAGAACAATAAACTATTAAACCAGAGATTCAGATGACCACATTATTTCCATGTCTTTGCACATTTGAAATCTGACAACAAAATTTTGTAAAACCAAAGATGCCTTTTTCTTTTTTTGACCCTCCGGCTTCTCTTCCAAAGAAGGTCAATTTTTCATGCAAGCTATACAAGTAACTGGCCCAGTTGTTTAGATTTTGCATTTCTGAGTTTTCATTATGCTGGCACCTGTGGGAAAAGTTCACTGAATCTGGATAAGAGATAGGAGATCTACCTTGGTGTATTGAAAGAGGGCTGGCTGGAAGCTAGGTTTTGTTTTTCTTTTTAATTTTTTATTTTTCAAAAATAGAACGAAACCTCAGCGGAGACCTAAAACTTGAAAATATCACTGCAAGGATGGAGGGAGCAGAGATTAAGGGATATGTTCTATATTCTCCCTCATCATAAATCTTCATTAAGGAGAGTAAGAGGAAAGAAAGAAGAGGCAAATGTTTCCTTTTAGATCATTTCCTCTAGAAAAATTAATTTTGGGTTTAAATATATATATTTTTGAAGCATCCACAAAATGGATACAGCAGAGAGACCACCGTGGATATCTGCAATCAAATGAAAAGGGTCTCTTTTCTTTCCTTGTTCAAGGAGAGAATAGTTTTACAGTGGATTTTATCATCTCTGTCCAGAGCAACTGGTTTCTAACAGATGTGAAAGTCACACTGGCTTTGGGATCTGTTTCTGTTTCTTCTTCTCCCACAGAGGAGGGAGAGTATATCCAAAAACCCTCAGACATCAGTTTGTAGCTTTGGGTTAAAAGTGCCCACTTATCTGAACATGCTTTGTTTGTTTTCTAACAGGTCACTGTAACAGGTCACTAGAACAGACCTCTCTCAAACCTGTGGAGGCCCGTCAAGGGACTTTTCGTCTTACACCTGAGATGGTCATCCACACCACATCTTTCTCACTCCATGGTCTGCCAAATGCAAAAGCAGCACTGAGGAGGCACTGAGAGAGAAGGAGACAAAAGCTGGCATCAAGTAGTGTAATCTATAAATTACATAGTTATTATAAGCTTTTGCTACCCAAAAGACAACTGGGTTAGCAGACTAAGGATGACCAAAGCCGAAAACTGAGCAAGTGTGTGAGAAAGCAGCTGGAGGCCTGCTGGCAGACTTCAAAATAGACAGAGTTCTGCATCTGAGAGGCTGATGCATGTCGTAGCACAAGACATCAGAAGAGACACAATTTCATCTGGAGCTGTGACTGCGGGACTGTTGCAACCCGGATAAAAGGATAAAGTTCTGAAGCTTTGCTCGTTACAGCTGGCAACAGTTTCATGGCGGGTTCAGTAACTTGCAAGGCTGATGTGCCAGACCGCATCTTTCTTTCCCAAATTAGCTTGCTGACAAAAGCTCAGTGGGAGACATGCTGCTGGTGTGCTGTGCCTCTGTGGAGAACAGCACCTCTCCTTTCTGCTGAGTTTGTCTCTCAGTGGGAACTGCTTCTTCTTGTAAATATCTTCTTCAAAATACTGCAGATGTCCTGCAAAATCTTCCAGTGCGCAGTTTGGCAACCATACTTGAGCCCGCATCCCCACCTCAATCACAGCAGAAGGGAACCTTCCCAGCCTTCACCATCCCACACCAACAAGGCTGCTGGATGTGAGCAGTCAGTGGGAAGTGACTTGGGTGCCTATCAGTACCTGCCTTCAGCTCCTCTGTGTGCATTGTCCCCATTTTGTTCAGCATCCTTTTTTGCTTACCCAATTCTTCACGATTCAACACGAGTTCTCCTATTCCCAGTGCTTGCCTTCCTCACAAGTCTGGCAGCCCTTGTCACCTCCAATGTATTTGGCAGCTGGCTCAGCACAGACTGGGGCATGATTTTACTGAAGAAGTTTAGTCTAGTCTAGTTTTGAGGGGTCAGTAGTATAGTAACTAGCTGAAATGTAACCAAGTACAGTGGCCTGTGTAAATGCAGCTTGTATCTGTTTTGCCTCAAGCTGGAGAGGTAAACACCATAAGCTCATCACAGAAGAAACAGGGAAGAAGATTTTGGAAGAGGGACACTTGAGGACATCATATAGTTTATTTGCAAAACCTGTATAATTGCCTGAAGCACCGAGAATATTTGCTTTCAAGACTTTGGGGGGTTGGATTTAGTCTGCAGAGGCAATTTTAGCTCTGTCAATTAGTTGGAAATGACCTAGGGAATCTCATATTAGTTTAACTTTTCCACTTTATTCTAAATTTTAGGATGTTCTCAGAACCCTTGCTAGCACAGACAATATATTTGTCTTTATATACTTTGGGTGGGGTGAGGGGGAAGCTTAGCTTCTCCCTATGTCAACTGCCCCCACCTCACAAAATCACAAAACAAACCATATTTCACCTGCCTTTTAACTGTCTCTGGCAACACTTGGGGTTTTTTTTGTTATCAAACTGTATTGCTGGCATATCTCAGGCTATGGGATAATTGGCCAATAAATTAATTTCACTGCTATCCCAAGAGGATCTGGACTGGACATAAACCTGTTGGATGATCCATTGTCATAAAACGTTAAAAAAAGTTAAGTCAGAATAAACAAAAAAATTAAATACACAACTGGAGAATGTAAATGAAATTTTCAAAGCAGCCTATACCTACGAAGACACATTCCTATTTATTTTAGTGTGCTTAGACTGGATTTTGGTGAGGTTTGGTTTTTTGTGTGTGTGGGGTGGGTGTTTTTAATTCTGAAGTATTTTGTTTCATTACACTCTTTCAGCTTCTCCACGTCTTTTTATTTCTGCCTTCTTCCCATGACTACAGGTTTACCCACAGGTCCTACCCAACACAGGGGGTTTTTTGGCTATTACATAAAACCAGGAGCTAGACTGCGACTTAGGCCAGCCATACTATGATACAGGATCAAATGCTACTTGGACTCTGTTTCAATCACGCTGGCACAGGAGCAAGCAAAGACAGAACAGATGCTTCTCTGCACCAAAGTTTCATGAAAGGAAGGTTATACCAACAGTACCTTATTCATACAGTCCTTCTTCCTCTCCAGGGGAACCAAAAAGATCCAATCAAAACCAGATATGCAGTAAAAAGTGATGTAATTAAAAAAAAAAAAAAAAAAAGCAATTCCCTCAGAAATGCCATCTTCTATTAACTATAGTCATAAACTCTAACTTAAAGAAGCAAAGCAGGAAAAGACGTATTTTTTTAGTTAAAGGTTTTGTCCCATAGGAGCTGGAATAACTGGAACGATAGAGACACCCGTCACAACTTTGTCACAACTTAGCTCTCAGTTGTGGAATGATTAAATCCCAGAATTAAAGCAAGCATTTACTAGACTAAATAAAATCCTGTCAAACCTGATTTCTACAGCTGGATTGTTCCTTCTTGGGCTACAGCAAGACACTCAAGATTAGCCAAAGACTTTCAAAAAGGTAACCCACCTAAGATAAACTTTGCTTCATCATCAGTCCTAATCTTACCGAGCTGAATTATATCTTTGTCACAACCCTGAAGAACTCTGCCACACATAGGACAAAATCATGAACTCCTGATCTCTGCCTTAGAGGAATTCCAGGCAGCCAGGAAGCAGCATCACACTCTACACTAATCTTTGCAGTCCAGAGGCTGATAGATTTTTATATACAATAGCTCAATATTTACCCAGAGCCGTATGTAGGGGCATGACCTTGCCTTCAAACAGGAGCTCAACACTGCCACTACTGAAGATAAAGAAGTGGAGTGTGAGAGGTTTTTTTCCCTGTATTGTCAGAAGTCGGTCACCTTCCAATGTCAAGGTTTGATTGCAGGGTGACAATAAACCGTGGCAGATGCTTTGTTAACCCCTTCTCCTCCTCAGCCTCCCCTCCCCACTAAGTACAGCCAACAGGAGGGCAAAGAGAGACAAAGTGAGAGTTGGAAAAAATTAAAAATGTTTTACTAATGCTACTAATAAAATAGAGAAAATAACACAAAATATACGAAACCAATCTCAAAAGTCCCAGCACAGCTCAGCACTGCTCCAGCAGCAGCAGAGCAGGCACCCAGAAGGCCTGGATTGGACTCTGCTGCAAACCAGAACTGGATTCAAGGATGCAAGGTCTGTCACTAGACCTCAGATTTGCAGGGACAGCAGGCAGGGTCCTTCCCAGATGTCGGCCATAGTTGAAGAAGGCAAAAAAGGGATGAGACCCTTGTGATGTCCCGCTTTTTTATGAAGTATCACATGAATGGGACGGAATACTTAGTTGGTCAGTTTTAGTCACTTGTTCAGTTCGCTCTTCCTTGCCCCTCTCACTTACGGGATATGCATCCTTATCAGAGACCTTGCATTCCATTGCTATGTCTACCAAAACATGTATCCAACTTCAGAAAAGTGCACTTACAAAGAAGGGCTTAGCTGAAAGAAAAATTCACTAATAGAGAAACCGGTCTTGTTTTTAACAAACCAGGACAAACAGTCAGGTAGTTTTGCTGAAGACTCACCACCCGTATTCACATCTACTGCACTGGTGCATCAGCTATTAAAGGATGGAGTGGGAACAGGTTCTAAGTAGCAACTGAATTTAGCCATGACAATTTCATAGTGAAAGATATTTATTTTTCACTAAGAAAATGTTCACATGCTTCCCTCAACTCTTGCTGGTTTAATTACATCTTCAATAATACAGTCAGTAGTTGCTTAACCTTCCTTGTTAAATTATTAGGTAGAAGAGTGGAGGGTTGGGTACACACAACATCTGGGAGAGCAAGTCCTGGAGCGAGTGTCCATCTGAGCCTAATCTCACATCTCTGGACACACAGGATTTCCCTTCTTTCCTCCCTGCTTCCCTTCCTCTCTGCCTTTTTGTTTTTCCTCCTTATTAACACTTCCCATAACCTTTCTGGAACAAAGTTTTTGGTGGTGTCCTTGTGGTTTCCCCAGTAAACTGACTCATTTCATATGCTGAACGGAAATGTCAGTTCCAAACACACTGGGAGGTGAGATTTCAGAAGAACAAGGAAAATCTGTTTTCAGGAGCTAGGGAAGTGTAGAGTATCATGAACTTCAGTAGGGGAAAGATAAGGGTTTCATACAATAGGTAAGATTAAAAAGATAAAATCTTTGAAGAAAATAAAGGTAGAAGGAACATCTGGGTCAGAGATGTGGGAATGGTGCAACGAAGCTGATAGCTCCACTAAGACAAAGGAATGTGGAAAGCAAGAGGGAGAATGGATTTGGGATTATACATGAAATGGCAGAGAGAAAGTAAAATGGCACCTTTAAAGGATATGATTACTATCCTTATTGAAGCTTTCTTTCATCTGATAATTTGCTTATATTCTTCACATATTGATCCACATTTCCAGTTATTAACTTGTGACAAGGTCATCCACTTGAAAATAATTTCTGAACAAGGCAATGAAGTAATTAAATTTTCTGTTAGAGAGCTTGTTTAGCCAGTAACAGTTCTTAATATTTTAAGACAATTTTCCATTACTTAGAAGAATATATGGAACATATGTGTATAAGTAGGAGAAAAAAACAAAAACCTTACCCCTCAAGGAAAGTGGTGGGCTAACTAAAGCACTTCTCAGACACTGATACAATATTTAAAAACTAATTAAGTACAAAATGTGGCTTTCTGCTGGCTTTGAGAAAACCAGTGCATAAATTAGTTGAAAGGTATTGCAGCCAGATGCACTGCATTGCAAGTCAATCAAAACCATGCTGGTCATTATGGGATATAAAATCCACAACCAGTGGTGGTCCATAACTAACAGTCCGTGTTCTCTTTGCACAACCCTATGAGATCAACATGTTTACAATGAGATCTCGACACTTGCGATGAGATTTTTGCTTTCCCTACAGAGTACCAGCACTGAGTACTCTCCAGCTGTGCATCTCCCTTCCCCCTCCATACACATTTCCATACTGCCGCTTTTCTGATAACCTCCCATGCCCTCGGGATTTCCTCTGTAGCTAAAATAAGATATAAAGCCATATTAGGCTCAGCATAATGAGAGATGCATCAGACCTCTACTTCTGTATGCTCCCACTGTCTTTCCAGCTGATCAGAAATAGAAAAATTTGGATAAACATATTTCTGGGTGAGCAAAAAGAGGATCCCCCTCAGCATGAGCTCCTCATTGTTATGAGCATTACGTATTGCTGCCATTGGAGCTGTGCAGACACAAAGCATTCTCTTGTTGGAGCTGAATTCCACAAAAGCACAATGTTCTTTTCTTTAAAGGAAAACACAAACTGGAAAGAAGTCAACAAGGTACAGAGAGTCCTCCATGTTTATTGACTCTCTTGGGGACTGATTGCTGGAAGTAATTTGCACCGAGTTGTTCACTAGTTCTTGAGCTTTGGCTCAGTGTTTTGCTTTACTGGAAAACGACTGAGGAAGAGAGCAGGAATTGTGTCAGTCCAGGATTTCAAACTTAAAATGGAGGCAGCCTGAGAATACAGCTTAACCTCTGCCCTGCGTGAACTCATTTATTGCAAAATCCAGGGGAAATAATGCAGAACTTTGCAACAGGTCAGCTGGAAATATGGAACCACACTTTCCCCCATATGCACTGCTTAGATCAATAATTTACCAAAGGTGAAATTAGCAGCAAGGCCATTTGCAGAAAATAGGAGGATATTAAGAAAACTGGGCTGTATAAAATGTAGGATTTTCTTGTAAGAAAGGTGTCTAACAGATTGTATTTTCTTGAAATTTCAAACAGCGAAAATAAGTGATCAGGTTGGGAAATCACACGACATGCCAAAGCTATGCATATTTTGCAGGGAAGTCCAATGTGGCCAAATTGTAATATAAAGATCTAAATAATCAGACACTGCAGCAAGAATTGCCCTGTGGATGGAATTCAGGAAAGCAGAGCATCAAGCAGTCCATGGAAAACAAGACCTGGCAGTTCCTGCAGCATGGACAACACTAAAAGTTGGTTCCATGCCTGTCAAACATTCCCCACACTTCTGTGTATTTAATTGATGGAAGAACTATGGTACACTTCAAATAGCTTAAATTTAAAAATATCAGCTCCATATTCTTGCTAGTAATGGCAACAAGAGTGGGTAATATAGAATTGCTTCCTGCTGCACTCTGTCCTGATCTCATCACAGACCCAGGAATCTTTGTACCGTGTGTAGTCCAAGCTCACTATGGATGGTGGTGGTTGATGGGTGGAAAAGAGACGCTGCAAGGTTCAGCTGTCCTCACTAGGGTCTGCCTCCACTCCCTCCTGCCTCCTCAGGAGCCGAATCCATGCTTCCTTTGACCACTGGGTATGGCAGAACCTGTTCCCTTATCATTTAGGGGCCACAGTGCACAGCACGAGCAGGAGTGCACACAGACCACACACAGGCACAAGCCTGCTGCACCTGGCTGCATTCAGCCAAACCAAGATGTGGTTTGTGCTGTCTCCATGAGGCTTTGTACTTGCTTGTTGCTCCCCAGCAATCAGTGGGAATGATTATTTTCCATGACTGCTCCTCTGAGACTGTCGGTGCACAGCTGCTGTTAGTGCTTCTGCACAGACCAGTGATGCTGCGCTGCATGGAGAGCAGGGAGAGACACTTCTCTGCAATGGGCACACTGCACCTAGTGGCATGAGTGGGAAGAGCCTGAGGAATCAGCTATAAACATGGTTATTTTTATATGGGAGACTCCTCTAGCCTTTCTCAGAAGCTGAAGGGGACACCAGTGGCCAACCAGTAAGGTAGACTTCTGGGAGTCTGTGTTTTTTTCTGTTGATGATGCCCATGTCAGCATTCCAGTGATCTTCAGAAGATATGTGGCTTAGGAAAAAAAGATTCCTGACAGAGCTCCATCGGGGTGACATGAAACTGGTATTATCCCCATTTTGTAGATGGAAAAAGAGAGGCACAAACGAGGGCCATTTTCTCCAATTACTGGCAACATACCCACTAAGGATCACGGCTTATGGTAACCACTTAAGGGAAAATACTCAGTGGCAAAATGTTAAAGCCTATTATTTGACCAAAGTAACTACAGATTTTACTGTCGAAGCAGGGACCTTGTAACTTACATTTTTCTTATGTTTTTTTCTGCTGCTTGCACTATTAATGAAATCTACTTGTGGTCATAATTAACATGGATTACAGACATGTAAGAGGACAAGTTCCTGTGTGACCTCACTTAGGCGTTCCTGCTCCAGCAGGGGGATTGGACTAGATGATCTTTTGAGGTCCCTTCCAATCCCAAACATACTGTGATACTGTGATACTGTGAATTCTATGTGGACACAGACACAGACTGCACAAAAAGCAGCCTGCCTGACAATGCTCTCTACAGCTTTGAATTCAACAAGGAACTTTCATCTTTTAATTTTTTTAACTTCCCAGGCTGGGCCTTTTTTGAAAACTCAGTGAGACATATTTATCACTGGTCATCACTTTTTCAATTCAGCTTTATCTTTGGAAAGAAAGGAATCTTGCTTAAAGTCTCAGATTCTCCATCATATTTGCCAGACCCAAATGTAACTATAAGAAAGATATGGAGTCCTTTGTTTTTGATTCTTCACGTGCTCTGATACAGATAGCATTTTTGAAAATCATATTAACAAAGCCAATGTCTGTGCTCTTGGGAGGATACAGTCATTGCAATCAGCATCGTTGTAACATTAATAAACTGAAAAGAATTGAATTACTTTTGATAAACACTACATATTCTCGATCAGTTGCCTGTTTAACCCAAGCAACAGATTCAGAGATCCCAGCATCTGCCAAATCAGAATGAGGAAGGTACACTCTGGTGGCTTGAAAGCAAAGCACATCTCTTTGATCAGAAAGAAAAGGGAAAAAATTATCGCAAATTCTCTTCCTTTGTATTTTTCAGCGTGAAGTGTCTCAGAAGAAAAATGTTTTCTTTGAGAAGTGATCTAAACTAATTCTTTGCACATAGGTACTGCTGGTTTTGCTGGTGAGTGATCTCTGGATCTCATGTTCTTGTTTATTTTTTTTTCCAAACAATTCAATTGCCTCTATTGTTTGAGTTCATTATTTTTTCCTAATAGTCTTGTCTAGAGCAGATAAAAGGCACCTTATTCCTGAACCAAAGGAATCTAATCTGTGGAGGAGAAATCTTTAACTTCTAGGACCACAGGTTAGATTCATACATTAAAACTTCTTGGGGACAGATTCTGACATTAGCGTCCAGCTGAGTCATATTCTTATAAATAACCTCAATGCATAGAATGCCTTTTCTTTTAGGGTAAGACACTCTTCTTACACCTTTTCTTCTAAATATGCATATATTCCTCAACCAGGGGAAACTGAAAAATAGGATATTTGAATTTCTTTCTAACATAGAATGGGAGAATGGTTTGTTATTCTTCAAAACACTGCAGATGCTTTGCCTGATCTGATTATGACAGAGTAGGAACAGTCAAAAGATGAATGAGTAGGAACTTAAGAACCCAACATATTTAGAACAAACTTTTCCTGCAGAACTGGTCTATCCATTTTGAGCCTTAAGCTCTTCAGTATAGCCCATTTAAAACCACTATTCATTGTATTTAGTATTAATCCCAGATTATAAAACAAAAACATACATCTTTCCAATAGCCTGTTCAAAATCCTTAGTTCTTGTGGAAAGTATTTCACACCATGTGACCTACAGCTACACCATAATGCAAAACAGAGCTGTGAGCTGTATTGCTGGACAAGCTGATGAGCCTGTGTGATGGGGCTGGGAATAGCAACAGCATTAGTATACCTTGGGAAGGGATGTAAAAGCTATGTCAGCTGTGTACGTAGGCACTGATTGTCCCTCCTACACCACGACACACACTGCATTTAATGTGCATATTCCTCTTGAGCTTCATGAGCTGGTTCCTACATTTAGGACACACAAAGGATTAATCAAGCTTATATCCAGGACATAGCAGACATGACGCTTCTATATGCTTGTGCAGCGAGAACTCCTCCAACAGAACCACCCTGTAGAGACAAGCCTGTGCCCTTTCATGAAACAAAGGGAAGCAGTCAAATGTTTGTGTGTTTAGAGGATCAGAATACACTAAGTATATCCTAAATTTTCAAAATCATAGGATTAGTTTAAAAGGTTTGACACTTAAGAAAATAATAACATAGGACCAGTCTTCTGCCTAGTGATTTTCCAATGAAACCTGATTAAAAAAAAAAAAAAAAAAAAAGATTTAACATGATTCAGGGATGAGGCTTTAGAGAAATCCTTGCCTTTAAATACTGCACATTGACAACTCCACAAAAGCTTTTGTTTTGGATCTTCTGCTCCAGAGCAGTTTCAATTTTGCTTTTCATATATTTAACCAGCACATTCAATATTAAATGAATCCTATACCTTTCC
Source organism: Columba livia (assembly GCF_036013475.1). NCBI lineage: Eukaryota > Metazoa > Chordata > Aves > Columbiformes > Columbidae > Columba > Columba livia. The sequence goes on along the minus strand of NC_088603.1, from coordinate 56,575,935 downwards.
TCCTTAATGTGTATACTGTCCTCAGCCAAGGGAAACTGGAAGATAGGATACTTGAATCTCTTTCAAACAGAATCATAGAATAGTTTGGGTTGGAAACATCTTTAAAGCTCATCTAATCCAACCCCCCCTGGAATGAGCAGGGACATCTTCAACCAGATCAGGTTGCTCAGAGCCCCGTCCAGCCTGGCCTTGAATGTCTCCAGTGATGGGGCATCTACCACCTCCCTGGGCAACCTTGGCCAATGTTTTAGCACCCTCATAATAAAAAATTTCTTCCTCATGTCTAGCCTGAATCTCCCCTCTTTTAGCTTAGAATCATCACCTCTTGTCCTGTCACAACAGGCCTTGCTAAAAAGTCTGTACCCATCTTTCTTATAGGCCCATTAGGTACAGAAAGGCCACAATAAGGTCTCCCTGGAGCTTCCTCTTCTCCAGGCTGAACAGTCCCAGCTCTCTCAGCCCATTCTCATAGGAGACCTCTGATCCTGCCCTATGATCATTTTTGTGATCAAAAGTTGAGCATCAACTGATTAGACTCAATTTACCACATTAATCAAATGTAATCTTAATTTTTGGCTGTAAACTCAACCTTGTTGGTGTCCAGAAGCAGCAATCTTGCTAAAACTTCTCCATGTCAGAACTCATGTCTTCTGCTTCTGTGAAAGAAGAGCTGTCTCTTCATCTTGAATGTTTGCACCAACAGGGCATCTACGTTCTTTGATGGCCTGCTGCTATTTTCTTTGTACTGCCAGGGTGGGTCTGGCTTCATCTTCACCCACACGCTTGGTGTCTGAGTTGAGAGCTGGCTAAGGACAGCCACCCCCACTAGATTTCTCAACCTCAGATGGAAAAAATGCCACCTCAAGTCCCCAGTAACCTCGGTGGTGCTCTGGGAGAGTCCAGTGGTCTTTGGTGCTGTTCTATGGTTTCTAGTGCTGTCCTTCGGTCTCCAACAGTCTCCAGCAGCGCCGTGTGGTCTCCAGTGGTGTCCTGTGGTCTCCGACAGTCTCCTACAGTGTCCAATGGTGTCCTGCTGTCTGCAGTGGCTCCAAGTGACTCCCTGTGGTGCTCTGGGGATGCCAGCCAAAAGAAGATGGCAGCCCATCTCCTTGCCTCTTTCCCAGGCCCCAGGGCAGAGGAGATGCCCCTGACATGAGGGGTGGGGGTGCAGGCTGGGAAGCCGGGCTCACCTGTGGCTTGACGGTGGCTGATCTTCCTGCCCAGCTCACCGGAGGTGGCCAGTGTGGATGCCCACCTCCGGCTAGCAGCAGCTGCAGGGACAGTGCCATTTGGTGGGAGCTGCTGTTTGGAGCGTCCCTGAGAGCCCCCGGCATTCTCTGGTGCCAATATCCCAGTATCAGGGAGGCATCAGCCCACAGTTTGGTCATCCCCATTGGGCTATTTATTAAATACAAAGAAAAGAACAAAAACAAACAAAACACACTTCAAAAGTGTAGAAGAACTGGGGTACCATTTAAACATCTCAAATATATACAATGAACATTTATAATTTATATGAAACTCTGAAAAGTGTCAGCAACTTGTCAGCAACTATTTACATTCCAAAGCATTAGAACTAGAAGGTTACGAATGTAAACTGTCCCACATTACCCCAAGATTAGTTCAGCAGTTAAATTACTGCTTACATTTAGAATAAGCAAACTGCAAGCAATGGCACATGATAGCCAAACATTTCTCAGCCTCCTCTAATGGGTGTCAGATGACTCTTGCACTACACTTGGCATGCAAGGACTTCAAGATAATGATCTAGAAGGAAGAAATCAACACCACAGGATATAGATAGAGCACAGTGAATTGTTATCATCCTTCCCATTAGGTGCCCATTAAACTGGGCCTTAGAATGCGCTCCTGGGTCATGTGCATATGGATCTTGCTCATGTACATCTGGACTTTGCTGCTTGGAAGTACTGAGCAGCTACAAACCCATCTGAAGTACATCTCAAGTACTGGTACTCAGCCCTCCTGTAAAGATCACTTTGGTCTAGAATTGAAGCACATTCAAATAACTTAGTTCCAAAGAACTAAGCAGTTAGGTTTCACTGACACCTACAGGCAGTCTGTGGTGGTAAGTTTTACAGAGTTACAGACTATAATTATTTCCTAAAGGTAGATATAAGAGTGCTCTTTAAAAAAAAAAAAAAAAAAAATTGAGAACTTTGAAATTTCATTAAATTACTGCGTTAATAAAGTCCATCTACTACTGAGTACAACAGAGAAATACAGCAGACGATTGCAAAATATACCTCCAGAAATGGCCATATTTTGTGCCTACAGTTTGGATGTTTTAAAAGACAAGACGGGCACGCATAAGCTGCTCACTACAGAACAACTTTCAGCCAGAAATGAGGAGTAATAGCAGAGTTCCAAAAGACCAGACTCTGAATAACAAGCATACCTTGTAAGGCTTCTCAGCATCAAGTATGCTCTTCTAGTAGGCCATGTTTCTTTGCATCATTTCATCATCTGGATGCTTCAGAAGAAAGGTGTGAGCTGCTGCAATAGCTTTTGGAAGGTTATGAGCCTAAAGAGGGATCAGAAGAAGTGGAAAGGGGAAAAAAAGGTGAATTGGGAAAAAAAAAGTCAAATTTTCCCAGTTTTGTCAGCAAACTTTCCTGTAGCTTCTAGATTCCCAACTTCTACTGAAACCATAGTCTCAGCAGATACACTACAATTGTTAGAACTCTTCTCAGTATTACTACTAGATGCATCACTGACAACATGGTGTTTTTTTAATGTTAAACCCTATTGTTGTTGCAGATAGCATAGATTATGATTGTAAGTTAAAAATAAGGCTTTTTTTCCCTTCCTCCTGCCCTGTTCATAATGCTGAGAAGGCACAAGCACATACTGTTGCTCCTGTGTGGATTAATCTCTCAGCAGTTACTGAGGCCAACCTATATCTACTGAGCAGGAGCCATCACTGCCCATGTTTACATGGTGGTTGTGTCACTTCTTGGCCCAGCAGCACACAAGACAATATTCCACTAATGTCTCTTTCTGATGGTGTTACAAAGAGCAAACAGCAGGGACTTGCTCCATAATTGTGTCCTAATGTACTTCAAGATTTCCTGTACCCATTTTTAAACTAACTTCAAACACCATTAGAGATCCTTTGTGAAGTATGTGTTCCTCGTCTACAACTGCATGTGCCAAATGCACTTCTGTGCGCAGGCATTTATATTTTTTATTTTCATATTTACGTATTTTTATAAACTATTATAGTCTGTATACATACATTTAGGAAGAGGGAGAAAGAAAGAAAGAAAAAGTCTTAAGTACTTGTAAAATGTGAAAACCTTTTCCCTTGTATGCCAAGATCCAGCTCCAGTGGTGTCCTGTGGTCTCTGATGTTCTCCAGCGGTGTTCTGTGCCCTCAGGAAAAAAAAAGGTTAATTGGAAAAAATAGCCAAAGTTTCCCAGATTTTGTCAACAAACTTTCCTCCAGCTTCCCTTCCTGGCTGTCCCAAAACTATGCATTTCCAGTCAGCCAGGTGGTGCTAAATGCAAAGGGAAATCTCAGCAGCACTTTCCTCAAATGTCTGGTTTCTTTTGTGCTTTATGCTTTAACCCTTTTTGTTTGTAGGCTGACTTCTCTCTCAGTTTTGCTTAGTCCATCATTCACTGTTGGTTTCAACCTTCACTGCTAAATAAAAAACCCACTAAGTAAACTCAGTGGCTATGAGAAGGCTCCCTCCAGAAGAGCAAGTAGCAGCACAGGAATATCCAATCCCATCATCTAAGATGTGGCAAAATTTCACTGTTGAATCCACCTGAGTAAACACACGGTCACACTAAAAAAATAACACAAAGTGTTTCCTTCTGCCTGCTTCCTATATTATACTTGCTGTAGGGAGAGTGGGGCAGGTGATATTCCTTTCTGCAGGAAATCACCAGGAAAAAGTCCTTCGTACACGGCAGTCTGGAACAGTTTGTACCCCTAGCAGGGCCATTCAGAATGCCCCAAGGGAGGGAGAAGAGCTCAGGCCTGGACTACAATCTAATAAGAAAAACAATAGGAACAACTGACACTCAAGGCAAAACTACCCATTCGCACTACACAAACCCACTGCAAATGTGATTGAAAAACAGCTGAAAGGGCGGGGGAGGGATTTCTCCAATTTCCCTCTCACATTCCTATTTGCCAGTTACTTTATTAGAAATGGGAAGTAGGGATGATTTTGACTGTGATCCATACATTGCAAATTTTGTATGTATCACAAGGGGGGGGGAGGAAGAGTTAAAGCAAAGAAACGAAACATTTGAGGTGATGTCATTTTGGTATCCGTACAGGGCTCTGAGAATGCGAGGAGTGCTTGCCCACTCTGTCCTTCAAAAGAAGTGTCCCCCGTTTGATACCTTCTGCTCAGGGTATGCTGAGGCTTCAATGCATCATAGGAAGGGAAGTTCTTATGTAGGATCTTAGGGATGGCTTTAAGTGCACAGAATTATGCTGGTGTGATCCTGTACATGCAGATGCTGTTGGTGTTTTATGAGAACACATTTCCCTGCACCTGTTTGTGTGATCTGGGAAAACCATTGAAGATTTTAATGAGAAAGCAGCACTCCTACAAATAGGACACCACAACAGTCAAGATGCTCTGTGTTTTCAAGCTGCAATCTCAACAACAATGCACAAGCATACAACTCTCTATAATGGATACTGGGCTATATAGGCAGTGAAGCTGTAAAAGATAAAACCATGTAACCAAAGAGTTCACCTTTTACTCCCCTCACACATCCTGTTTCTTTGAAATGCAAGTCATTGCAGTATCGGCGGGTATTGAATGAGGGACAGACCTTGATTCAGAGAACAGATGATGAAGATGAGACGGAGACAACTGTCAGTTAGGTCCTGGACAGAAGGATGACAAGTGAGAAGAACAGGATGAAATCTGTTAAAAGAGTGTCTTCAGTCTTGGTGGACCCAAGAGCAAAAAGTAAATAGCATTGCAGGGCTAGCATCAGTGTCACATTCCAGCATCCACTTTTCGCTTGATTCCTTCTGGCTGCTGTAACGAGACTGGAGTTTTACATTGGGCTGTCTCCGAGTTGCAGGCTGGGGGCTGCTACACTTGAAAGAACTGGAGCAGAAAAGAGCAGGAGAGGAAGATGGACATGCTGAGGCAGAGGAAGCAGCAAAGAGCGCTTGCAAGAGCAAAGCATGACATGAAGGGTCTGGAAAAGGTTTCAGAGAAAAAATAAAGTAAGGTGGGCGGAAAGACGAGAGGGGCAGGGTAAGAAACAACACAACCACAAGCCAAGGAGGCTGTGGCCAGTGACTGGGGGTCTGGGAATAACTGGAGAGGTTGGTTGAGGGGACGTGCTGGATGACTTGTGGAACAACTGGTGAAGAGTGAGCTGGATGGCAGTAAGTAGCAAGGGCACAAGACAAGGCAGACAGTTGTGCCATCTGTGGGTGACATGAGGTGAGTGAGAGGAAGAGGCTGAAACATTTGACAGGAAGAAGAGGCTGAAGTGCAGGGTGGACAGACGGGGACGGCAGTGACTGTGGAGCCCAACCATGGAGGGGAAGGAAAGGACGTGAGGCAGACAACAACTGGGGCTAAAGTGATGTGGAGAAGGTTATGGGGAAGAAGGCCACAGTAATGTGCTTGGAGGGCCCAGTGAGAGGTCAGCACAACAGGAGGTTTTCCCAGCATTGCGTCTGCGGGGCACCTGCCTCCATCAAGGCTGTGCAGGGACATGTCACGCTATCCCACTCCACCCCAACAGTGACAGGCATGCTTGACTTGGCTGGAGGGTGACACAGCAGCAGGCAACAATCTGGGGAGTCGAGGCTGGAGTGGGAGCACAGGCAGGGCAGAGAGATGGGACGGGAAGGAAGAGGGATGAAGGGCCGGGCCTCACCTTTAAGTAGGCCAACTGCAGGTACTTGTAGGGCTGGTGCCGCTGGAAGTTCTTGAGCAGGTCGCGGCCGGGCTGTGCCTGGAGGAAGGCTGGCAGCCCCTGCTTGCAGCGCCGCAAGCACTGGGCCCGCCGCAGCACCCCGGCCAGGAGCCACAGCTCGTCCACCTCTCGCCGGCGGGGGCTGCCTGGCGGCGCTGCAGCTGGCGTGGCAGAAGGCCTCGCTGTCGCAGAGCAGGCGGTACAGCTGCAGGCGGACCTTCGGGTCGCTGACGCTCTCGGGCCGGGTCTCGGTGCTGGACTGGCCCGGGCCGTAGCAGTGGGCGGCATCAGCTCGTCCCGCGGAAAGCTGCGGGAGCTGTAGTGCTTGTATTGCGCCCCCGCCGCCACCAGCAGCGCCGCCAGCGCCAGCCACATGGCTGAGCCATCAGCCGCCGCCTGGCCCCGTCGACCCCACCGGGAGACGGCGGGGCTGGGAACGGGAGTGGGGCCGAGTCGGGGAGAGGCCGGGGCTGAGGGCGGGAGGGAAGGAGGGGGCGAGCGGGGCCGGATCAGAGCCACTGCGGGGTGTGTGTGTCCGTGGGGGAAGGTCGGTGGGGCGGAAAGCGGGGCCGGGCCGGGGCAGGGGTTTCAAGGCGGTGCTGGGAGATGTGCGGGCCCGTGTGTAGCTACACCATCCCGAAAGTGCCTCCTCGGGAAAGCTGAGAAGGCGGGGCTCCAGTCTCTGCTGGGATGAGAGACCTTCCAGAGACACCCCTTTGCTTCTGTCCCTTTTTGTTTGGGGCACTTGCCCCTTCCCTCTTGCCTGGGCTTTTGTCATGCACCTAAAGGCTCCTCACACACCCTGTGGAAACTGGCCGTGTGAGTGGCAATGCGTGTGGGGACATCTCCCACCTCCTTTTGGTCCCTTTGACCCAGTGTCGTGGTCTGCAGCCTCACCGCCTCTGGTGCTGGCCTGTTGGCTGCGGGAAGCATCTTCCACCTCCTTGGGCTGGACTGAGTGGAGGTGTGAGAGGACCTTTCTGTCCTGCTAAGGTGTTATGTCTCCAGCAGTATCTTGTGGTCTCCAGTGGCGTCCTTCGGTCTCCGATGGTCTTCAGCGGCATCCTTTGGTCTGCAACTGTCTCCAACAGTGTCCTGTGGTCTCCAGTGGTGTCCTTCTATCTCAAATGGTCTCCAGTGGCATCCTGTAGTCTCTGGCAGTGTCTGGTGGTGTCCTGTGGGCTCCAAGGGACTCCTTCTGGTGCTCTGGGGCTTCCGGCCAGAAAATGACAGCCCATCTCCTCACCTCTTTTCCAGGCCCCAGGGCAGAGGAAATGCGCCCTCATGAGGGATGGGGCTGCAGGGCAGGAAGCCAGGCTCACCTGTGGCTTGACAGCGGCTGATCTCCCGCCCAGCCTGCCGGAGGTTGGTGTGGTGCCACCTGCGGCTGGTGGCCATGCCGCCCCTTGGTGGGAGCTGCTGTCTGGAGGGTCCCTGGGAGCCCCCAGCATCCTGTGATGCCGGTATGCCAGTATCAGTGAGGCGTCAGCCCACAGCTTTTTCATCTGCATTGCACTATTTATTAAAAATAAAATTAAAAACCAAACAAAACAAAACACTTCTTTGTGCTAGAACTGACAGAGGAAATGTGTAAAATGTGTAGTCAAACAACAGAAACAAAAGTAATTCATGGCTGGATGTGCCTTCCCTCTGACGCTGGAGCCTGCAGGAGCAGCTGGAAGGACCACGTGTTATTTACAGCGCAAGTAGTTCCTCAGGAAACCACAACATTCATGGAATGGTTTACCTATCAAATGTGTAATCACTGAGCATAAGAACACAACACTTTATCTTAGGTGGTCCCCTCTTTCTTCAAAACCTGTTTGGCCGCATGTGGCCCATTCTAACAGGGTCATAAGAATCCACTAGGAAAAGGTCAATGGTATGAAATACTCTGTAGGTTTGTCTGTGGAAGAAATTCTGAATAGCAAATTGAAAATTTAGTATGTATTCACTGAAATAAGGGATGTTATGTTAAATATCTTGCCTTGAAGTCACAGTCTTTCATCTCTTTCATTGAAACGTTTAAGAAAAATCTTCTTGTTAGAGCTATATGTTCAGCTGCTTAACAACCACATGGGCTTGACAGCTTGAACACTATGGCTTTTAGGCACAAACCACTTTTTTTTTTCCTTTGTACACAGGTGTATCAAATGGTTCTGTGTCACTTCTTGGCCCAGCAGCAGACAAGACAATATTCCAAAAAAGTATCTTCCTGATGGCATTACAAAATTAGAGCAAACAGCAGGGACTTGCTGCATCACTGTGTCCCAGTATACTATGTGATTTACTGTACCTATTTTTAAACTAACTTTGAACACTGTTAGAGATCCTTTGTGAAGTATGTATACCTCATCTACAAGTGCATGTGCCAAATGCACTTCTGTGCACAGGCATTTACATTTTTTATCTTCATATTTGTTTACAGACTTTTATAAACTATATAGTTTGTATACACATATTTAGGAAGAGGGAGAGAGAAAGAAAAAGCCTTAAGCATTTGTGAAATGTGAAGAACTTTTCCCTTGTAGCCAAGATCCAGCTCCAGCTGTGTCCTTGGGTCTTCTGAGGTCCCTGGTGGTGTCTGGTGGCCTGCAATTGCTCCAAGGGACTTCTGCTTCTCTGGGGCTGCCAGCCAGAAGATGGCAGCGCCTCACCTCACCACTTCCTCAGAAGTCAGGGCAGAGGAGATGCCCTGGCCAGAGGGGTGGGCATGCAGACTGGGAAGCTGGGCTCACCTGTGGCTTGACAGTGGCTGATCTCCCGCCCAGCCTGCTGCAGGTCAATGTGATGCCACCTGAGAGGCCCCAGCCATCCTGCGGCACTTTGGGCACCATTAGTGCAGGAGGTAGCCCGGCCATGGTGCTGTGGTGCCCCACCAGCCCTGCCTGAGGTGGATCCATCTCCATGCGCTCCTCTTCTTGCCGGGGAGGGTCAATCTCCATGGGCTCCTCTTGCCTGTGGGAGCTGCTGCTGCTCCCAACAGGCAGCTGCCGTTTTCTGGGCAGCGGAGCCATCTTTACAGGTTCCCTGAACCTCCTCCTTCTTCTTCCACTCGATGTGGTGCTGTCTTCTCAGGACTCTTCTCTCCAAGCACGATGGTGGCGCAGCTGGCAGAGCTGTGCTCCAACTGCCGTAACGGAGGCTGGTAACGTCCCCAATGGACGCTGCAGTGGCCGGCATGGCGGCCCACAAGGCCATGAAGGCCCCATTGCGAGGCCATTTTGCTCTGCAGAAAGGAAGGCCACCCCTCAGGCACCGGGCCTGCCCTGCAGCTGCCCCTGTGTGCCCGGGGCTCCAGCCCCATCCTGGTGCCAGGCCTGGGGTCCCCTCACAGGACAGCGGCCACAGTGTCCCAGGAGGGTTGGGGGGTCTCTGTGACCCTCCAGCCGCTCGGCTTCCTGACAGTGGCGTCATCCCCACAGCCGGCAGGAGCCCAGACGGGCAGAGGGGAGGAGAGGGCCTGGCGTCCTTGAACTGCTGCGCAGCAGCCACGGGGTGTCCCGTCCCCATAACTTAGAGGGGAAACGAGCAGCTGAGTCTTGGAAACTTAGTTCAGGTGAAATCACACATATTACAAGTTACAAGTGTGCAATTTATTTAATACATGGTCCTACCATGTATTAAATAGTTCTAGAATCAAGCCTTGTGTCACTCCTTACGAAACCTCAACAGGGAGAATTTGCCCTGGTTTGTCAGGGATACGTAGACACCAATCGGCATCCCAACGTACGTTGTATTTATGTTCAAAAGAACCACCTTCAGAGGGGAGAATCCCTGATTTTGTTTGTTTGCTTGTTTGTCTGTTTTTAATTTAATGGATGAGCAGAAATCATACCTGCCTAACTGCTGAAATCGGCACAGATTTTTCAATAAACTTCAGCAGCATCAGAGATTTTCCTCAAATACCTTTCCTAAAGCAAATGCCTCATTCTTCAAAACTGTTTGTAGCAAATGTCAGTAATGCTGCACCACAGACCCTCCCTCACAGCCACACATGTTCTTCCTGAGACTGTTTCGAAACTAAACTAAGGATGTGGGGAGGACACTTTAGGTCTTATTATTTTCATACACACTCATTCACACACATATGTATTCACTCCACAGCTCCAAACAGCTGTCTTAGCTGTGTCTGCAAAGAAACAGAAACAGTAGGCAGAAAGGAACCACATCCCTACTAAGAGAGTTAGTCATGCAGTAAAACTAAAGATCACTGCAACCAAGGCCATCTGAAAGGAACCGTCCCTGTGCACATCACGAGCGTGAAGTTATTTTAGCTCCCTGGGCGAGGGGAGGGTCTCTTTCCCCTTTCATGGGCTAAAATAAGAAGCTCTCCCTGGATTTCAAGCTAAGACAGCAAGCAGAAGGCAGCTTTTCCAGCAGATAGAGCAAGGCAAAAGGATCTCGTACAGCAACTTCTTTGCAGTCTCTCTCTCCTGAGCCCCCTTCTTCTACTCTTCTTCCTCCTTCTGGTGATGGGAAAGAAAAGCCTGTTCTGTCCCTGGGAGCCAACACTGTACCCTGCTTGTCTGTGGAATGACCCAGCACCTGCCGTTCCTCTCCAAAGACATTTGCGCACAGAAATCTGTGGAGTAGTGGATCACAGAAGCATAAGCTGTAGTGGACATAATTTAGAAACAGTTCTTTTTTTTGTCCATGGTGACAAAATAAACCCAGCAATTTCTTATTTCATAGAAATTCTCCTCAAGTAGTAGTTGCAGGTCAAGGGAGGTGATTCTGTCCCTCTATTCCATGCTGGTGAGACCCCACCTGGAGCCCTCAGCACAAGAAAGACGTGGACCTTTTGGAGAGGGACCAGAGGAGTGACACAAAAATGATCAGAGGGCTGGAACGCCTCTGCTGAGAGGACATGCTGAGAGAGTTGGGCTTGCTCAGCCCGGAGAAGGGTCCAGGGAGACTTTATTGTGTCCTTTCTGTACTTAAGAGAGGCTTGGAAGAAAGATGAGGACAGACTTTTTAGCAGGGCTGGGCTGGATGGGGCTCTGAACAACCTGACCTCGTTGAAGATGTCCCCACTCATTGCAGGGGGGTTGGACTAGATGAGGTTTGAAAGTCCCTTCCAACAGAAACTATTCTGTGATTCTGTGATTCTATGCCAGCTAGGAAAGCTAACCACTTCCAGGGTGGGCAAGAGCAGGAATAGAACTCTTCTGTGAGCTAATGTCTGCACTTCTTAAAGCCTTCCAAATGTTTAATTAGAAGGAAAAAATTGCTTGCGTAGGAACAAATGGACAATTTTCCAAGTTCTGCATGATTAGAGTGTATTAGTTGTATGGAAAGGACAAAAAAGTGGAAAAAAAGAAAATCTGTTTCATGAGAGTGTGAAAGAACAGGAGGAAGCAAGGCTCTCATTCAAGTTACATATCCACAGCTCTGGAAAAACTTCTAGAAAACTCTGTAAGTCAGAAGTGTGACCACCACTCTCCACTCTACATCCTTCTCTATTTAGGTGCCAATATCCCTTCAGCCTTGTGGGACATGCCCAGCTCCAGATCAACCAGGTGACACACCAGCACAGATGATGTCACCCAGGCTCCTAAAGCCTCTGTGCATTTCCATGATAACCTGATGCTCTCTCCCCAAGGCCATCTGGCAGCTGACAGTCGACCTGTCTTGCCAGATTTCTGAGCGCTCTCCACGCTCGGTGACTGCGAGTGCCTGTGACACTCTCTGACTGCCATCAGCAGCAAAAGACGATGAGGCTATCCTCATCCTCATCCCGTTTGAGTGCCGTGGCTCAGACAGGTGACATACCAGGATTGGTCCTGGGGGAGGTTTCAGAGCTTCCTTGCCTTATCAATTATGAGCTCCATTGGCTGTGATGGGAGATTCATCACCGGGCTGGAAGTACTTTGGACACCAGGAGAAATGATGTCAGGAGCCAGAACCTTCATGGTGGCAATCCTCCAATTATCTCCCCCACTGACAGAAAAAACAGAATGTGGGGTACACAGGGCAAATGACCCAGACAGGTCTGAGGCAAGCACAAGCCAATTAGCCTGTAGATGTTCCTCCTGACACACTGGCAAAAAAAAAAAAAAAAAAAAAAAAAAAGAACAGAAAAGCTGTAGGTGATGAAAAAGGAGACATCTTTCCTTCCTAGCCCTCTTCATTCAAACAAATCGTGGTGAGGAAACAAAGGCGCAAGGCACCAGACTTTTCATGACACAAATGGTGCTCACCCACGTATACACCTGTCTGCACTTGAAAAAGTTTATGGGGCCATGCGCTATTTTATTTATTCTTTGTATTTCTTCTGCAAATGTTTATCACTCAGTGAAAGAGGAAAAGGAAGAGAATGGAGGAACAGGGAATTTAGGTGGAAGAGGAGGAAAAGGGGGAAAAAGGAGAAGAAGGCCCCCCGCACACACACTGAGCAGGAAGGAGAAAGACACAGATGTCGGCATCGCACTGATGCCTACCCCATCCCTTCTCCTTGGACAGAATATTCACCTCCTCCCAAAAATCCCTCTTGGGATGGCAAATCATGGGAATGGGAGACTGTCAAGATGGGAATCCATCGTTCGAGGCAAACCAGGCCAGGCTAGGTCAGGCAATCATCAGCAGGATAGGAAATCATTGTGGTGGGGAGTCATAGTATGAAAACACAAACCCTCCCAAAGCTGGCTGAGGCAGGTGCTGGCAGAAAAATGGCAATGGGGATGGAGCCAGTTTGCCCCCAACAAAGCCCACACTGACCAACCGCCATGGCAGGTCCAGCAGTAGCTGTTGCTTGTCCTGGAGCTCCTGCCCTCCAGTTAACCCCCACAACTGGCTCTACCACCACTATCTCATCCCATCACCCCTCTTTGCTTCCTCCAACAGAGAGCTTCCCTCTACGTCTGCCAACGGCATCAAAAGGGACAAGCGTGACCTTCAGCACCCCCGCGATGGCACCACTGGTCACTGCATGTGTGCTGCCCACTGTCCCAGGGCTGCTGGTGTCCTTGCAGCCTGCCCAGGTCCACACCATCACCTACCAGCTGGCGCGTGCCAGCAGCTGGCAGGAGGTACCGGGGGCCCTGGGGCAGATGGTGCAGCTTCTCCAGGGGGTGCAGCTCCCTCAGGGGGTGCAGCTCATGCAAGGGATGCAGCTCCTCAGTGGGATGCAGCTCCTCAATGGGATGCAGCTCCTCAATGGGGTGCAGCTCCCCCAAGGGGTGCAGCTTCCCCAAGGGGTGCAGCTCTTGCATGAGGTGCAGGACCTCCAAGGGGTGCAGGTCCCACAGGGCGTGCAGCTCCTCAATGGGGTGCAGCCGGTGCAGCTCCCTCAGGGGATGCAGCTCCCCCAAGGGGTGTTGCTCCCACACGGGGCGCAGCACTCCCATGGGGTGCAACTCCCCTCTGTGCCTGCTACTTGTCCCCTATCCTACACCTGGGGACAGCAGGTGATTATGGGGACATTGGTCCCACATCAGCCCATGGGGCTGGAGCCATTGGCCATGGTCCAGGGGCAGTCCTTGTACCACATGGGCTCCTGCCAGCTGCCCGTCCCTGCCTGCCCTGGCCCCCCACCACGCTGTGGCCACGCAGCTCAGCAGATGCAGGGCCCCCCTGTGCCACACACCCTGCCCAGCAGTGCCCAGGAGCCAGTGGAGGCCTCCAACAAGGACAGGGTGGCCATCGAGGACAGTATCCATGCTGCCAGCCCCCACCAGTCCCCTCTGGCTCTGTTGGGTGGTACAGCCACCATGGAGCCTACAGGTGAGTTCTGGGGGAAGGCAGAGCCCGTGGGTGTGTGGCCAAGCTGAGGAAAGCTGCATCACCCCAGGGCTGGCTTGGCTCTGTTTGCTTTTTCAGCTCCAGTGACCACGGTGGCAGCTTTGGAGAGGTCAGTGGATCAGCCCGAGCTGAAGCCAGAAAAGGCCTCTGTGAAGGTGGCTGAACAGGGTGAGGACATCACCTTCAACAACCTGCTCGCCTGGCTTGAGACCTTGGAGCACAAGGATGCTGTCCCTGATGTCCCTGACAGCCCTGGCTTGACCACTTTCCTCAGCGAGCTCCCCAGCCTCTCAGAGTACATGGCAGAGGGTGGCTGCACAAAGCAGTGAGCAGTGGCAGTGGGGCTGGCAGACAGCGAGAACACCATCCATGATGTCCCTGACACTCTCAACTTGACCGCCTGCCTCAACAACTCCCCAGTCTCTCTGAGTACAGGGCAGAAGGCACCAACCCCACAGAGCCAGTGGCGGTGGAGGGGCTGGAGGACAGCAAGGTCATGGGTGACAGCCCCAACTCTACTACTTTCCTCAGCCAGCTCCCTGACCTCTCTGAGTATGTGGCAGAGGGTGGCTGCCCTAAGAACTGAGTGGTGGCCATGGGGCTGGGAAACAGCAAGGACACCATCCCTGACATCCTTGATTTCCCCAACAGCCTCAAGGAGCTCCAAGATTTCTCTGAGTATGTGGCAGAGAGAACCTGCCCCCAGGACCAAGCACTGGTGGCATGTCTAGAGGACAGCAGGGGCACCAGTTTTACTACCAATGGCTGTGGCACAACTGCAGAGGTCCTCGATGAGCTCCCCAACCTCTCCAAGTACGTCGTAAAGGGCAGCTGTCCCAAGGAGAATGGGAAGGGTGTGGGGTGGGATAGCAAGGACACCCTCCTTGCTGACCCTGATGTCCACAGCTTGACCACCTCCCTCAACAAGCTCCCCCACCTCTTGGGGTACAGGGCAGAAGGCAGCTGCCAGAAGGAGCAAGTGGCGGCAGAGATGCTCCTGGATGGGAAGAACATCTTCGCTGATGTCCTCAACGGCCTAGTCAGCACCACCTCCTTCAGTGAAGTCCCCGACTTCTTGGAGCATGGGGTGGATGACGACTACCATGAGGCCCGAATAGCAGCAGCGATGCTGGAGGACACTGACACCATCTGGGGGGTGCAAGACAGCCCCTTGAGGGATCCTCAGGGGCAGACGGGCACTGGGGTGACAGATCTCCCCATCTGGCCTCCGATGAGTCCCCTGGAGACTTGGAAACAGAGCTCTCCAGAGAGCTCAGAGCAGACTTCAGAGGACACTCCTGTGGTCGGTCCCTGGAAGGATCCCCTGAAGGACCGTCTGAACAGTGCTCTGCTCAGCCCCTCACTTGCCCCCCAGTGCCATCCATCACACATGGACCAGCTCCAGGAGGAGATGCAGCAGAGGCAGCTTGGGGTGTCTCTGACCAGATGGGGAGAGGCAGGCGGCACCAAGGCCAAGCACCTGCACGTGACCTCTCCAGAGGACAACAGCCCCCCTAAGAAAAGAAGATGATGGCCCAAGCAAGCAGGGAGCATCCCACAGCAACAACGTGGCCTCCAAGAGACTGAGAACACAGGCGATGCTGCGGGGCAAATGTCCTCTGTATATCAGGGAGGAGGCAGGTTTAACATAGCCAGTACAGCAATACCCATAAGCACTGGGGACTTAAATCCACCCCAAACTGAGGCAAATCCTTTTCCGCTTCATGGAGTTCATGAGGAATTGCCTGGTGTATCTTTTATTTGTATTATATATATATATATATATATGCTACTAGTGTATTAGTATTTTGTTATTTTATTAAACTGTGTTTATCTCAATCCAAGTTTCGCCCTTCCCTTTTGATTCTCTCAGCTATCAGGGGGGACGGGGCGAGTGGAGGAGGGAGGTGACTGAGCAGCTGTCGTGGTTGTATTGTAAGCTCAGGTTAAACCACAATAGGAGCTCAACCAGCACAGCCACACCAAGCTATGCCCCTCAGTGCCCTTCCCAGGCAAAGGAGCCCAAGAGACCTGAATGTCAAGGCCAGCAGAACTAAGGGTCGCTGAGCACCACATGGATGTGTCCACTTTGAAGAGCTTCCAGAATTCTACAGCACCCTAACACATGGTTTCCGGTGACACAGCCTGAAGCTCCTGTTTAAGCAAATGATCCAGCTTAGGATCTGCCTGGACTCCAAAGAACAGCAACATCAGCTCACGACTTCTGTTTTCTATAGACCTGGCCCATAAACAAATACACCAGATGGAGAAGAACTGAAGAGTGTGTGTACAAAACAAAACAAAACCAACAACCAACCTGCACTCATACCCTAAAAGCTGTATTTGAATTATATATACATATGACATGTCTTCATAGATGACAATTGTATCGATTTATACTGCAGGTCCTTCTCCTCCAGGAACCAGCTATAAAAGAATATGACAATTTTGTGTTAGTGCCACAAATTTGAGTTCTACAAATCCATGCGCAACAGTTCTTGCTTTACAACATTTTAGCAGGTGGAAACTTCAGAGTTGACCACAAAAGTGGGGTTTAGATTCAATATTATCTTTCTCTCCCAAGTGTTTTCCTTGCACATCTAAAGATCAAAAAAGCAAAAGCATACACCAAAATAAAGTTAGGGCCGTGTTCTTTTCATGTTTGTTTTTTTTTTTTGTTTGTTTGTTTATTTTTGTTTGTTTGTTTTCAAACGTGTTACATCCATCAAGGAAGGCAATAAGATAACTTTTCCATCACCATCATATGCCCCAGAGGCTACTTGAAAGTTGCTTATGTGATGGAACAGATGCGATGCCGCTTCCATCCACGTTGGCAAAGAACACTCCCCTGTGAATGCTCCCGTCCTGCTGCTTTGATCATTGGGGCTCAGGGAGCAGTGAGGAGAAATGAGCCTGTGGCTTGTGTCCTACCAGAGAGATCAGGGACACAAGCTGGGGAAACCAAGCTCTCTAGTTTTTTAGGCAGCCTTTGCTGTTCTGGATGCCCAAACTGGCAACAGCGAAGTGCATGTGGGAAAGAAACAGGATGATTTTCTAGGTGGTATTTGGTTAGGACAGCAATGTCCCTGTTCTGGAAGATGACCAGTCAGCCCCAGCCTGAGCCTTCTCTCCTCCCAGCTGTGCAGCAGCAGTTCCCTCCGCCTGCCCTTGTGTGGCCCATGCCCCGGCCCCTCACCATCTTGTAGGTGCTGGGCTGGGCCTGCAGCTCCTGTTTCAGTGTCCTCCCTGTCCTGGAAGACCAGAACGGGACACAGGGTTCTGCATGGACCCCACAATTGCCAGACAACAGAGGAGACCACTTTTTGGTTTTGTTATATTGACATTTATCGGATTTTATCAGTTCCTTGTTGTTTACTTAATCACTTATTGACCAGTCTTGCTAAAACTTCTCCATGTCAGAACTGAAGTCTTCTGCTTCTATAAAGAAGTGCTGTCTCTCCGTCTAGAATGTTAGCACCAACAGAGCATCTAAGTTCTCTGATGACCTGCTGCTATTCTCTGTGCACTGCCAGGGTGGGTCTGGCTTCATCTTCACCCACACGCTTGGTATCTGAGGTGAGAGCCTGCTGAGGACAGCCACCCCCACTAGCTTCCTCATCCTCAGAGGAGATGCCCTGGAATGAGGCGTGAGGGTACAGTCCGGGAAGTTGGTCTTATCTATGGCTCAATAGCGGCTAGCAGAGGCTGCTGGGACAGAGCTGGTTGTTGTGAGGCAGCAGTATTGGGATGTCCCTGAGAGCCCCCAGCTGTCCTGCGGCACTTCGGACACCATGGGGCTGGAGGCAGCCTGGCCATGGTGCTGTTGTGCCCCAGCAGCCCTGCCTGAGGTGGATCCAGCTCCAAGGGCTCCTCTTGGCCGTGGGAGCTGCTGCTGCTCCCAACAGGCAGCTGCCATTTTCTGGGAAGTGGAGCCATCTTGACAGGTTCTCTGAACCTCCTCTTGCTTCTTCCACTTGATGAGGTTCTGCCTTTGCTGAACTCTTCTCTCTGAGCACAATCTGACAGTGGCTCAGCTGGCAGAGCTGTGCTCCAACTGCCGTAACGGAGGCTGGTAACGTCCCCAACGGACGCTGCAGTGGCCGGCATGGTGGCCCACAAGGGCATGAAGGCCCCATTGCGAGGCCATTTTGCTCTGCAGAAAGGAAGGCCGCCCCTCAGGCACCGGGCCTGTCCTGCAGCTGCCCCTGTGTGCCCGGGGCTCCAGCCCCGTCCTGGTGCCAGGCCTGGGGTCCCCTCACAGGACAGCGGCCACAGTGTCCCAGGAGGGTTGGGGGCTCTCCGTGACCCTCCAGCTGCTCGGCTCCCTGACAGTGGTGTCATCCCTGCAGCCGGCAGGAGCCCAGAGGGGCAGAGGGGAGGAGAGGGCCTGGTGCCCTCGAAGTGCTGCACAGGGGCCACAGGGTGTCCCGTCCCCATAACTTAGAGGGGAAACAAGTGGCCGAGGCTTAGAAACTTAGTTCAGGTGAAACATTCCACGTTGAAAGTTACAAGTGTGCAATTTATTTAATACATGGTCCTACCATGTATTAAATAGTTCCAGAATCAAGCCTTGTATCACTCCTTACGAAACCTCAACATGGGGAATTTCCCCTGGTTTGTCAGGGATATGTAAACACCAATCAGCATCCCATTCGTCATCCCAATGTACGTTGTATTCGTGTTCAATTGAACCACCTTCAGAGGGGGTAATCAGCCGAATTCTAAGACAGGTGCCAACACTGGCACTGTCTCAAGCTGGGTACCTGCACAGAGGTCCAACCCGAGCATAGAAA
Organism: Columba livia; assembly: GCF_036013475.1. Classification (NCBI taxonomy): domain Eukaryota; kingdom Metazoa; phylum Chordata; class Aves; order Columbiformes; family Columbidae; genus Columba; species Columba livia. The sequence goes on along the minus strand of NC_088603.1, from coordinate 56,557,471 downwards.
ACCATCGAGTTTTGTATCTCTACAGACCATTCATACCATGATTCAGTCCAATAGCAATATTTCACTTTGGCGTTTTGCTTCTCATTGGATCCTTTTCACTGATCTCATATTTGGCTTTGTTTTGTTCAGCTGCAGACATTGTTTATGGTCCATAGCCTTGTAGGTGCTGTTTTGTGTGAATAAATCCTTTTCTTCTCAGCGAAGTGCAAAACAGGCCTCATCTTGCAAACGTTCAGTGTAGTTTGTAGTTGCTTTTGGTAAATATGAGCAGACCCCTACAGCTTATGATTTCAGCAAATCCAGTTTACTAAGTAATATGAAGCAGAGAGTATACTAAAAATCCCACATCTTTCTGCTTCTAGATGATTCATTATGTTTATTATGCATTTACTTCAGTTAAATGATTAATATGAACCTTAAACTGGGCTCATCCACTGACCTGTGAGTAGTTTAACCATCGCCATACAGCCAGCTTATTTAGCAGAGAGAGCTCAGAATAGGCTCACTCAGGCTGTCATATTTGTAGAATAAAGTGGTTGATTCATAGTCACAAACCTGTGCTCATCCCCCTGCAGATCCCGCTGCCGAGTCCCCTGGGCACCCCCCCAACTGCCCCCCAGTGCCATCCATCTCACATGGACCAGCTCCAGGAGGAGATGCAGCGGGGGCAGCTCGGGGTGGATCCGTCCAGATGGAGAGAGGCAGGCGGCACCAAGGCCAAGCGCCCCGAGCCAGCCAGCACCCCCAAATTGCATGAGGCCTCTCCAGAAGACAACAGCCCCCCTAAGAAAAGAAGAAGATGATGGCCCCAGCAAGCAGGGAGCATCCCACAGCAACAACGTGGCCTCCGCGAGACCGAGAACACAGGCGATGCTGTGGGGCAAATGTCCTCTGCACAGCAGGGAGGAGACAGGTTTAACGCAGCCAGTACAGCAACACCCATAAGCACTGGGGCCTTAAACCCACCCCGGCCAGAGGCAAATCCTTTTGCATCTCAGCTTTAATTTAATAAAAATCCATGTACCTCTTCCATTTCCTGAGAGCTACGGTATTTGAAGGGCAAAGTGACCGAGATTGCTATTGCTACAATTATGCAAAATTTCATGACTGCAGCTGTGATCAGACTGCCTAAGACAAACAGACACAACTCCAATTTTGCTTCATTCATTTATGTAATAATAAAGATAAACATTTGTGTCTGGGCTATTTGAAGAGAAACGTTGGAGAAAATGAACTTGGGTGGAACCTCACAGAAACCAAAACAAAGGAGTCAAATACATGTTCGGTTTTATTAAGGGACGAGAAGGGCAGAGGGCCTGACTTTTTCCAAATGCTTTGGATCAGATATATTGCTACTCTTTGCCTAAACTTTCAGAACTGGATGAGAAACCCACCAGGGGAACGAGTCTTGTGCTTACTCTGCACAGAGCACAACTCCCATTTTCCTGCCCAGCCACATTTACTGTCTGAAACGCAGCAATTAGTCTCGGGTAGCTCCATCTCTTGTTTTATTTGCTGCAAACGTGCAACAAGAGTCAGATTCCTGGCATCGTCTGCTCCATTTCTTGCTGTTTCTCTTCCCCTGGTCTCTGCCCAGCTCCTCGCTTACTCCCATCGCCAGCCATCAGGAAAATGTGGCTTGAACTCAGGAGCCCTCTCATTTCTAACTTGATTTATAGCATTGGTTGGCAGCCTCAGAAGTGACTTAGAGCTGGAGAACAAACACTGGTGTGTTTGCTTGCTTGTTGCAGATGTGAGGCTGGGCTGGTTTGGTTGAAAATCATGCGGTTAGAAAAGTTTCTTCTTCAAAGCTAGCACACTCGTTATTTGGACTTAGTTTGAGAACAAGAGATAACACAGAGCTAATGTTGTTAATTGTTCTGGTCTGAGAGCCAAGGACATTCTGAGCTCTGCCCGCAGGTGTGAGGCACTGAGGAAGGGGGGCATGGATGGGGCAGAGCTTGACTGACATCCAGACTGATCAAAAAGTGTATTCCATCCCATTAGCACCATGCTAATCATTTCAGAAGAGTCAGGACATTCTAGGTGGCTCTTTTTCTCTAGCACTCGCTCTCTGGGGCACAGCTGGGGGAGATTTGGTTGGGATGCTTAGTTTGGCCTTTTGCCATTTTGCACAGGCCTCTGGTCTTTTCTTCCTTTTTCTTTTTTTCTCTCGTTTGGATCAGTTGTTCAGGACTGGGATATCTGTTCCTGGGACTGGCTGCTTAGTGTGGATGGAGTTTGTGGGGAATTGCCTTGAGTATTTTTTATTTCTATATTATGTACATAGATACACTAGTAGTGTGTTTGTATTTTGTTATTTTATTGAACTGTGTTTATCTCAATCCAGGTTTCGTCCTTCCCTTTTGATTCTCTCACCTATCGGGGGGGACAGGGGGAGCGGAGGAGGGAGGTGACTGAGCAGTTATCGTGGTTGTATTGTAAGCTCAGGTTAAACCACAACAGGGGCTCAACCAGCACAGATATGCCAAGCTATGCCCCTCAGTGCCCTTCCCAGGCAAAGGAGCCGAAGAGATCTGAACGTCAAGGCCCGCAGAACCAAGGGTCACTGAGCACCACACGGATGCATCCACTTTGAAGAGCTTCCAGAATTCTACAGCGCCCTAACACATGGTTTCTGGTGACACAGCCTGAAGCTCCTGTTTAAACAAATGATCCAGCTTAGGATCTGCCTGGACTCCAAAGAACAGCAACATCAGCTCATGACTTGTGTTTTCTACAGATTTCCATAGATTTGACTTCTGTGAGGCGACTGTTTGGAGTCCCTGAGAGCCCCTGACCATCCGGAGGTGCTACGGGCACCATGGTGCTGGAGGCAGCCCAGCCATGGTGCTCTGGAGTCCCACCAGCCCTGCCTCAGGTGGATCCACCCCCAGGGATTCATCTTCTTGCTGGGGAGGGTTAGCGTCCATGGGCTCCTCTTGCCTGTGAGAGCTGCTTCTGATCCCAACAGGCAGCTGCTATTTTCTCCAGCTCACCCCCCATCTTTGGGGGCTAAAGCATCAGGCAGATGATCTTGCAGTTGTACATGATGAAGCTGCAGGGAATCAGGCAGGCCCTGGATTAGGGGAGTCATTCTGTCGGGGCTGGCAATTAACAGCAGCGGGGATCTCTGCTGGGGAACCAAATGTCAGTCACGTATTAGGTGCAGACAGGTGGCTTTCTGGAGGCTCTCAGTTAAATAACTAAAGGAAGGGGGTCTCAATGCACAAGGGGTCACCTCTTTCTAAGGGATCTAAACCCCGTGCCCAGCCCAGCATCACACAATGTGCAATGACTCTACAACTCAAAATAACAACTTTCTTTAATGTGGTAGCATTAAGCAGGCAAAGCGTGTTGGAACAGCTGGTGAGTTTTGGCTGCAAGCTGATGATATGGTTGCTAAAGGGATTCGAAAAAATCCTTCTTCCAACAGCCCTGACATGTAAGCAAACAAGATCCTTGAGTCTCACCCAATCCAAGGAGTGATAGAAGGGTTCCCAAAGACTAGATTCTGAATAAAAAGCATACCTTCCTTCCCTCTCCCTTCCCTCTCTCTTCCCTTTGCTCTATTCTGTCTCTATTCACTAAAAACCACTTTCAAGGACACAAAACACAATGGATACAACTGTTTCTATTTTATTTTATTTTATTCTATTTTATTTTATATTTTATTTTCTTGTTAATTTATTAATTTACTTTATTTTCTGTTATTTCATGTTACGTTATTTCATGTCATATTATTTCCATTTCTGATTCTGTTTCAGAGCCAATGCTTACAATCCTTAACACAAGCCCACGTGTAGCCCGGAGCAGGCTGATGCATTCTTCAGGTTTGCTTGAAACAACAGCCCTTGTGGGCTGGCAAAGGCAAGTCCCAGAGCTGCAGAGAGCAGCAGCAGGAATAGAGGCCAAGCTTTCCCTGGTTCTTGAAGAAGGAGAACCTTGAGAATGAAGTGTGGGACTGATCCTGCACAAAAGAAGAAGAAGAGGGATGTGGTAACATGGGATGTTTTCCAGAGCTACGTGACACGTAGCGATGATCAGACATTTTGCCTTGCACACCTTGTTTTGCTGCTGTGCTTCTTGGGCAGGGTGCACGAGAAGCGCTCTGGTCCCTGCCAGGCGCTGGTGTTGCCCGCAGGGAGAGGTGCCGAGTGGCAGCTGCGAATCCTTCCTGTTCCTGACAGGACACCAGTGGCTGCTCCAAAGCACTGGGTCCCCATGCAACATCTCTGCATCCTGTTTCCTACATCTGCCTTCTTTGTCTGTGGCACAGCTCTGTCCCAGCTCTGCCCCCCTTCCTCGATACATCACATCTGTGGGCAGAGCAGTCAGAATGCCCTTGGCTCTCAGATCAGAGCAATTAAAAACATTAGTTCTGTGCTGGGGTGTTATCTCATGTTCTCAAACTAAGTCCAAATAATGGCTGTGCGAGCTGTGAAAAAGAAAGGTTTCTAACTCCATTAAGAAAATGAATTCACTTTCAGTCAAACCAGCACAATTCATTAAGGAGTACCTGCAAACAACAAACTCCACATTCCTTCTTATGCGTGATCCTTCTTCTGAGCCCACAGACCACCATTGTACTAAGAAGGCAGAGAAATGCAGAAGATAAGGTTTTGGCATCAGCTACCAGGTACTGTCCCTTCATTATTGCTGATTTCCTACATGACCTTGCTCAAATCCTTCTTGTGTACCCCAGATTTCTCATCTGTTTCAGAATGATAATATTTACTCCCATTAAAGACTGTCCAATCTGGGCATATGTTAACTGTTAGGATCAGAAAACCAGCAATAATCAACCTATCTGTGTCCCTTTTTTGCAAAAATACAGTGTGGATTTGTTGCCAGTCCAGCCTCACTTCCAGTAGCGCTACTGCCTGTGACCATGTTGCGTTCAATGACACAAAGGTGCCTTCTGTCTGGCACTTGGGGCAATGACTCATTGTGTTTGGACTTTCTCTTCCTTAGACAGCTCCCGCCTCAGCGGATGTTTTGGCACCCATGGGTTTGGGGACTCAGCGGGTTTTCTCTCTTGGGCTGTTTAACACTGGCACCTTCCTACCCGTGTCCTCTGACCATGGCTTGCCCAGCAAACTGTTTGCTGAGGTACAGTTTGCAAATCAGCCCTTCCCGTGCAACTATTGATATAGGTATGTGATGGGGAGTAGGTATTAGTGCAATATTTTTCAGGTATGGAGCCCTCAGGGCCCTGTCAGGGATTGTCATGCGGAACTCCAGGCATAACAAAGCAGAATTCCCCCTGTCCCCCCTCCTGCTTCCTCTCTCCCCTCTTCCTGCTGACCTCTCCCCCCTCCCCTCTCTATCTTCTCTAAAAAACACTTTCAAGGACACAAAACACAAGGGATACAACTGTTTCTTTTCAATTTATTTTAGCTTCTTGAAGGCTGGTTAGTTGGTTGCACTTCTTTAAGGTTGGTTTAGGTGAGTTGTTCTATGCTGGTTTAGGTAGGCTGTTCTAGCTAAGTTTAGGGCCAATCGTGGAGCAGCAGGCACCCAGCCCAAATGGCCCAAAGAAGCCGTGGCAAGGGGCCGTGCTCAACGCTGCAGAGGAAGGCAAAAAACCCCCAGAGATGCTTGCTGTCCCACCTGGGGGAAAAAAAAAGCCTTCCTCCCCCCAGCTGCAGGGCACGAGAGGCCATGTTCCTGGTGCTTGAGCAGCAGGCGGGAACCGAGCCAAAAGGGCCCAGAGGAGCTCTGCAAAGTGGTCATGCTCAATGCTGCAGAGGAAGGCAAAAAACCCCCGGGGACCAGGGCCAATCTGCCCCGGGGGGAAAAATTCCTTCCTGACCCCAGTGCTGGCGATCGGCTGTTCCCTGAGCATGTGAGCCAGACCTGGCTCCTTTTCCCACAGGCTGCTCACGCCCCCCAGGACCTGCCCAAGCCCTACCCTATCCTACCTTGAGCTGGAGCCATCTCCCGGACTTGGGAGAGTGCCCAAATGCCTCTCACCTTCGAAAAATCCTTCCAGCAGTCCTGTCAAGAATTCCTGACCAAACCTGGGAAGAAAAAACAAAATGCCAGAGATGAGAATTACTGAATGGAACAAGAAGACACAACAGAGATGATGGAGGAAAACAGCAAGAGGGGAGGGAGAGGAGGAGCAGAGAACACATAAGTAAAGGAGACCCTTGCATCTCACCCAAACCGAGGAGTAAGACAAGGGCTCCAAAAGACCAGGCTCTGAATAAAAAGCATACCTCGTAAGGTTTTGCCTCCAAGTCTCCAAACTTTTCCTTTTTCTAAGGCAAGGTGCAGATCCCACGCTGTCCTTCCGTCTCTGACGGTGTCTGGCGCTCTCCAGTGGGCTTCTGTGCACACACACACACACACACACATAAATCTATCTGGTTTTTACTTTCTATATCTCCATATTTCTATTAACTCTATAGTCTGTATACACGTCTACAGGGAAAAGGAGAGAGAAAGAAAAAGTCTGAATTATTTGTGCAACGTGAAAACCTTTTCCCTTGAAGGCAAGCTCCAGCTCCAGCGCTGTCCTCGGGTCTGTGGCGCTGTCCCCCGCTGTGTGGTGGCTCCTAAGGACTCCTCCCGGTGCTCTGGGGCTGCCGACCAGAAGATGGCAGCGAGTCTCCTCGCCTCTTGCCCAGGCCCCAGGGCAGAGGAGATTCCCCGGCAGGAGGACTGGGGGTGCGGGCTGGGTAGCCGGGCTCAGCTGGTTGTTCCTGTGACCTGCCTGCGCTGACTGGCACAGTCCCTGTCACTGCCCCAGCTGGCACTTCATCCCCCCCTGCTGCCGGATGGCACAGCAGCCCTGCAGCTCCGCAGCGAGTCAAGCCCAGCGTTGCATCTCCCTGCCCTGGTCACGGCGAAGGGCTCCTGTGCCCAGCCCGGCAGGGCAGCGGCATCAGGTGCTTGCAAAGGTTGCATTTCACTCCAGGAGCCGAAAGCCGAGTTGTTGGGAGTGACCTGGGAACTCGGCTCGTTTGAGAGCCCAGCCTGCAGCCCCGGGACAGCAGCAGCTGTCTGTCCCTCCTCTGAGAGGCGGGGGCGTTTCTGGAGGGAGCGTCACCCTCCGAGGCAGAGGACAGAGCTTATGAAGGCTCGGTGCTTCTGGACTCTGACCCGCCACAGGATGTGCAACGGCGGTAGAAGTCGAAATACCGATTTTCTTTAGTGCTGTAGTGTGAAGAATGCAAAACGTGTTTGAAGAGATAGTGCCTTTTTGGCTCCAAGCCAATTCTATGGATGTTCAAGCGTTTCCAGAAATCCTTCTTGCATCAACCTTCTTGTGCGTTAATGAGAAAATAGGGTGGGGAAAAAATCAGCACATAAAATAGCTGTGACACACAGCACGGAAAAGTCTCCACCGGCCACTCCACGCACAAGGAAAAGCCCGATGGAAGGGCGGGGTGGCACATCGGGGCCACCGGGCTGTCGGCAGCGGCTGTAGCGGCGGCAGCTCCAGGAGGCTGCCCGGCTGGAGAAGAAGGGACAGGGGGCGGGAAGAGTTTCTCCTCCAGCTCTCTCTCGGGAGCAGCCAAACCGCGCGACTCCCGCTCCTTCCCGCGTTTACCGGAACACGGGGCGGGGCCGAGGAGCGACGGCTCTGCCATCCGCTCGTCGGGGCTGCTGGCTCGGTCTTTGCGGGAGGCGGTAGCGATTGGTCGGGTCTGTGTCCAGCATGGCGGCCAAGGCGAGCAGCAGCCCCTCTCCGCTGCTGCTGCCACTCGGGAACCGGCGCCGCGACGCTTCCGCGCTCTCCCGGTGCCCGGGCCGGGCTGCGCTGGGGTCCGTCCGGTGCCCGGCGGGCGGGCGGGGAGGGCCAGGCCGCTTGTGGGCACGCGTGGGTGGCGCGGCCGGCGCCGCCGCTTGGCGGGCAGCTGGAGCGGGGGCAGCTGGAGCGGGGGCAGCTGGAGCGGGGGCAGCTGGAGCGGGGGCAGCTGGAGCGGGGGCAGCTGGAGCGGGGGCAGCGGGTGTGCCCGCCGGGTCCGGCGGTGTCGGCCGGTACGGGAAAATCTCGTAGAAGATGGTTCAGTCTTGGGAGTATTATTTCTGCTTGTTGGTGCTGTTTAATCTTTTGTTTGCTGAGGGAAAACTTGCTGTAAGATCTGTGTTTTTGGAATATTTGCCAGCTGAGTAGTTTGTCCCTTGGAATTCATCTTTAGGGGGTGATCGGTTCAGAGCAGCCATGCCCTTCTCCCCCCACCCGCCTCTCCCACCTCCAAAACACTTTGAAGGACACAAAACACAAGGGATACAACTGTTTATTTTCAATTTATTTTAGCTTCTTGAAGGCTGGTTAGTTGGTTGCACTTCTTTAAGATTGGTTTAAGTGAGTTGTTCTATGCTGGTTTAGGTAGGCTGTTCTAGCTAAGTTTAGGGCCAATCGTGGAGCAGCAGGCACCCAGCCCAAATGGCCCAAAGAAGCCGTGGCAAGGGGCCGTGCTCAACGCTGCAGAGGAAGGCAAAAAACCCCCGGAGACGCTTGCTGTCCCACCTGGGGGAAAAAAAAAGCCTTCCTCCCCCCAGCTGCAGGGCACGAGAGGCCATGTTCCTGGTGCTTGAGCAGCAGGCGGGAACCGAGCCAAAAGGGCCCAGAGGAGCTCTGCAAAGTGGTCATGCTCAATGCTGCAGAGGAAGGCAAAAAACCCCCGGGGACCAGGGCCAATCTGCCCCGGGGGAAAAATTCCTTCCTGACCCCAGTGCTGGCGATCGGCTGTTCCCTGAGCATGTGAGCCAGACCTGGCTCCTTTTCCCACAGGCTGCTCATGCCCCCCAGGACCTGCCCAAGCCCTCGCCTATCCTACCCTATCCTACCTTGAGCTGGAGCCATCTCCCGGACTTGGGAGAGTGCCCAAATGCCTCTCACCTTCGAAAAATCCTTCCAGCAGTCCTGTCAAGAATTCCTGACCAAACCTGGGAAGAAAAAACAAAATGCCAGAGATGAGAATTACTGAATGGAACAAGAAGACACAACAGAGATGATGGAGGAAAACAGCAAGAGGGGAGGGAGAGGAGCAGAGAACACATAAGTAAAGGAGACCCTTGCATCTCACCCAAACCGAGGAGTAAGACAAGGGCTCCAAAAGACCAGGCTCTGAATAAAAAGCATACCTCGTAAGGTTTGGTCTCCACGTCTCCAAACTTTTCCTTTCTTTAACGCAAGGTGCAGATCCCACGGTGTCCTTCGGTCCCCAACGGTGTCTGGCGCTCTCCAGTGGGCTTCTGTGCACACACACACACATATAAATCTATCTGGTTTTTACTTTCTATATTTCCATTAACTCTATAGTCTGTATACACGTCTACAGGGAGAAGGAGAGAGAAAGAAAAAGTCTGAATTATTTGTGCAACATGAAAACCTTTTCCCTTGAAGGCAAGCTCCAGCTCCAGCGCTGTCCTCGGGTCTGTGGCGCTGTCCCCCGCTGTGTGGTGGCTCCTAAGGACTCCTCCCGGTGCTCTGGGGCTGCCGACCAGAAGATGGCAGCGACCCTCCTCGCCTCTTGCCCAGGCCCCAGGGCAGAGGAGATGCCCCGGCAGGAGGGCCGGGGGTGCGGGCTGGGAAGCCGGGCTCACCTGTGGCTCCAGAGCGGCTGCTGGTCCGGCCCATCCCCCGGAGGTGGCTAGTGGCGGCTGCGGGGGCGGCGCTGCTTGCGGCCAGGTGCCTGTTTGGGGGCTCTGGGAGAGCCCCCGGCCGTCCTGCGGCGCTTCGGGCACCACGGCGCCGGAGGCGGTCCGGCCATGCTGGTGCTGTGCCCCAGCAGCCCCGCCTGAGGCGGATCCACCTCCATGGGCTCCGCCTCTTCCCGGAGTGGGTCAATCTCCATGGGCTCCTCCTGCCTGTGGGCGGTGCTGCTGCTCCCGCCAGGCAGCCGCTGTTTGGGCGGCGGAGCCATCCCAGGGGGTCCCTGAGCCTCCTCTCTCTTCTTCGCGTCGATCCGGCGCTGTCGTCTGCGGCCTCTTCTCTCGGAGCGATGGCGCAGCTGGCACAGCTGTGCTTCAACTGCCATCACAGAGGCTCGTGGCGTCCCCAACGGCCGCTGCGGTGGCCGGCATAGCGGCCCCCGGGGCCACGAGGCCCCATTGCGGGGCCATTTTGCTCTGCAGCCCTGTCAGTGCTTAGATTTGGTTTGCCTCTGCTGGAACCGGCTCATCGGCCTTTTGTCTTCAGCAAAGAGCAAGAGCTGCAGATCTTTGGACGATATGTTTTACCAGCACGACAAACCTGGTAGTTGTGTTGCAGAATTCTACTCTGCTAAGGGATTCTGATATTTCTTTAGTGCTGTAGTGTTAAGAATGCAAAACGTGTTTGAAGAGACAGTGCTTTTCTGGCTCCAAGGCACTTCTATGGATGTTCAAGCATAGAAGATGTTACGGACTTGTGAGTATTATTTCTGCTTGTTGTTGCTGTTTAATCTTTTGTTTGCTGAGGGAAAACTTGCTGTAAGATCTGTGAGCAAAACGTGTTTTTGGAATATTTGCCAGCTGAGTAGTTTCTCCCTTGGACTTCATCTCTAGGGGTGATCGGCTCGGGGCAGCCGTGCCATAGAGTAGCAGTTGCACGATTGCTACTTGTAATCGGGTTCCTAATTGGTAGCCTTTATTTTGCGTGGGTTGTGTGTTGAACTGCTCAGTAGTTAGTTTGGTTTGACATTTCCTGAAGGTGTAGGCAAAGATTAAAAAAAGGAGTGGACTTAAAGAGAAGTGTGTATTATTTTGTCATGCCATGTTGCTGTTTGAAACCTGTGTTGATTATTGGTGATATTTAAGAAATTGCCGAGACTTAGAGGGCAAATCTTGATGTGCTGAGCAGAAGAGTGCAATGGGTCTGTTTGGTTGCCAGGTGGCTTTCTTGACCCATGTGGCCAGTTTATCAAGATTACACTGCACGCCTCAGAGAGTGAGAGAGATCCCCTCCCTCCTTAAATAATTATCATGACGCTAATGGGATGAAAGACTCTTATCGATCAGCCTGGATGTCAGTCCAGCTCTGTCCCAGCTCCGCCCCCCTTCCTCGACACATCACATCTGTGGACAGAGCAGTCAGAATGCCCTTGGCTCTCAGACCAGAGCAATTAAACACATTAGCTCTGTGCTGGGGTGTTATCTCGTCTCCTCAAACTAATTCCAAATAATGACTGTGCGAGCTGTGAAAAAGAAAGGTTTCTAACTCCATGAAGAAAATGAGTTCACTTTCAGTCAAACCAGCACAATTTCAGGTATGGAGCCCTCAGGGCTCTGTCAGGGCTTTCTTTTCTCTTCTGCCTTCTCTTCCCTTCCCCCCTGCCCTTCCCCTTTCCCTCTCCCTTCCTTCACTCTTCCCTCAAAACCACTTTCCAGGACACAAAACACAATGGATACAAGTGTTTCTATTTTATTTTTTTTTTATTTTATTTATTTTTAAAATTTCCTTCATTTTATGTTATTTCATGTTCTGATATTTCATGTCATTTCTGTTTCTCACTCTGTTTCAGAGCCAATGCTCACAGTCCTTAACACAAGCCCACGTGTAGCCCGGAGCAGGCTGATGCATTCTTCAGGTTAGCTTGAAAAAACAGCCCTTGCGGGCTGGCAAAGGCAAGTCCCAGAGCTGCAGAGAGCAGCAGCAGGAATAGAGGCCAAGCTTTCCCTGGTTCCTCAGAGGGAGAACCTTGAGAACGAGGCGCGGGACTGACCATGCACAAAAGAAGAAGAGGTATGTGGTACTGTGGGATCTTTTCCAAAGCATCACATGTAGTGATGACGAGCAGACTTTTTGCCTTCCACACCTTGTTTTGCTGCTGTGCTTCTTGGGCAGGGATGCACGAGAAGCGCTGTGGTCCCTGCCAGGGGCTTGTGTTGCCCGCAGGGAGAGGTGCCGAGTGGCAGCTGCGAATCCTTCCTGTTCCTGACAGGACACCAGTGGCTGCTCCAAAGCACTGGGTCCCCATGCAACATCTCTGCATCCTGTTTCCTACATCTGCCTTCTTTGTCTGTAACTTGTTTGGGTTTTGCCTGTTTCTTTCTACCTTCTTTGGTGTTCTGTTTTTGTTGTTGATGTTGTTTCTGTTGTTGTTGTTGTTGTTTTGGTTTTGTTTTTTTTTTTTAAGTTGGTTTCATTTGGGTGGTTTAGGTCAGTTTGTATGAGTTGGCTTTGGTAGGCTTTTTGAGACTGGTTGTTTGGCACCATATGACATTGTTGGTAGGTTGTGTGTTCATAGGTCACTGAAGGCTGGTTGTTTTAGGTTAAGGTTTGTTAAGCTTGGTTTAGGTTGGCGGTCTTAGATTGCTTGTTTCAGGTTTGATGGTTTAGCTTGGTTTCAGTTGGTTAGTTTAGGTGCGTTGGTTTAGGTTGTGTGATGTGATTTTCTTACTGCTGATCTATGTTGTTTAGCTTCGGAGGTTTATTTTTCTTGGTTTTGCTGGGTTCTTTGGTTGGTGCTGTTTTCTGACGATTCTTTAGCACTGGTTGTGTTAGTTTGGTTGAGGTTTCTGGTTTTAGTAGCTTGGTGCAGTTTGGTGCGGTCGTTTGAGGTTGGTTTGAGGCAGGTTCTTTGAGGGTGGTTGTGAGAGGCTGTTTGCTGAAGGCTGGTGGGTTCAGGTTGCTTGATGTAGCTGATTTTTGGTTGAAGGTGTCTTCCGCTGGTTGTTGTAGGTGGTGTATCTGAAGCTGTTTTCGTTGAGGCCATTTTCAGTAGTTTGGTTTAGGTTTGTTTAGATGATTTTAAGTTGGTTGTTTGGTTGGTTATTTTAGGTTGTTTCTTTTCAGTAAGCAGTTTAGGTGGGTTGGTGGGTGTCTTTTTTTAGGTAGGTTGGTTTAGGCAGGTTTGGTTTACATTGTTTAGGTTGCTTGAAGGGTTTCTGTTAAGGTTGGTTCAGGTTGTTTGGTTTAGGTTGGTTTAGTTACTTTTTGGTAGATTGTTTTAGGCGGTGTTATTTACGTTGCATGTTTTGAAGATGGGTTCCTTCAGGTTGGGGTGGTTTAGATTGGTTGTTGAGGGTGCTTTAGGAGCTTTGGTTAGATTTTCATTGTGTTTTGTTGGGTTTAGGTTGTGTCTGGATGATTTGGATGTGACTGCAATCTCGCTGGGACATGTGTCCCCCCACTAATCACCAGGCTTGATTGGGCTGTTTCTGCTGTCTAAGCAGATGTCCCCGTCCTCCTTCCCTGCTCCACATGTTTCCCTGCCTTGCTCAAAGAGGACGACCTTCCCCGCTAGAGGCGAACTGTTGCTAGATCAAGGGTATACGGTAGCTGCGCTGTGCTTGAGAACCTCCAAACAAGCTCAGGGTCCATTTGTAGGAGAACCTGGGGTAGTCAAGCTTCCAAGACTGCAGACACATCCAAGTGAGACACTGCATGGGGACGGGTGGCTGTTGGTGGGATTTTTGTTGTTGAGGTTTTTTAGGGTGTTTTAGCTTTGTTGTTGAAGTTGAGTTGATTTAGATTGGTTTTTAGCTTGGTGATTGTAGGCTGGTTTCAGTGGTTCTATTTAGCTTTGGGTTGTTTGCTTTGGGTCATTTTGGTCAGGTTATGTCATTTGGTTTCATATTTTTGAGGTTGGTTTAGATGGGTTGTTTTAGGTAGTTTTATCCTTTATCAGATTGTTTTGAAGTTGTTTGAGATTGTTTAATGGTTGTTTTACGTTAAGATTGGTTGGTTTCGGTTTGTTTAGCCTGTTTGGTTACAGGTTGCTTAAGGTTGGCTGAGAAATGCCGGTTTATGTAGTTTTAGGTTGTTCTAGGTAGGATTTTTTAGATCATTTGGTTTGCATAGGTTTGTTTTAGGGTGTTTAGGTTGGTTTATTTTGTTTGGTTTAGGTTGGTTTAGGTAATTTGTTGTAGATTGTTTAAGGTTCTGCTTAGGTTGTTGGTGGCTGATTGAAGTTTTTTAACGCAGACTGGTTTAGGTTGTTTAAGGTTGGTTTAGGTGAGTTGTTCTATGCTGGTTTAGGTAGGCTGTTCTAGCTAAGTTTAGGGCCAACTCGTGGAGCAGCAGGCACCCAGCCCAAATGGCCCAAAGAAGCCGTGGCAAGGGGCCGTGCTCAACGCTGCAGAGGAAGGCAAAAAACCCCCGGAGACACTTGCTGTCCCACCTGGGCGGGGGGCAAAAGCCTTCCTCCCCCCAGCTGCAGGGCACGAGAGGCCATGTTCCTGGTGCTTGAGCAGCAGGCGGGAACCGAGCCAAAAGGGCCCAGAGGAGCTCTGCAAAGTGGTCATGCTCAATGCTGCAGAGGAAGGCAAAAAACCCCCGGGGACCAGGGCCAATCTGCCCCGGGGGAAAAAATTCCTTCCTGACCCCAGTGCTGGCGATCGGCTGTTCCCTGAGCATGTGAGCCAGACCTGGCTCCTTTTCCCACAGGCTGCTCACGCCTCCCAGGACCTGCCCAATCCCTCGCCTATCCTACCCTATCCTACCTTGAGCTGGAGCCATCTCCCGGACTTCCGAGAGTGCCCAAATGCATTTCCATCCATGAGCTGAGCTTGGAAGGTGGCCCTGGCAGCAGATTGTCTTGCAGTAGAGAACCTCCAGCAGCCTCATGCAAAGTCTTCCTCCCTCAGCCCCTGCCCTGTGATTCCACCAGCTCCTCAAGTGCTTCCTGTGGGATGTGTTGGGGCTGCCCCCGGGCCGGCTCTGGCAGTGGACACGAGACCCGGCTGCTCCTTTTGATCCTGCCTGGGCATTGTGAGTGCGGCGTTGCCGGGTGCTGGCATTGTGACGCGGGCGTGACAGAGCCACACGTGTGCAGCCCCGCCCACCCCAACTCCGCCCAGCACCCTTGGGAGGAAGCCTTTGGGGTTCTGGCCCCGAATCAGACCCTGTCATCTACAAGACAGGGGAGTAATCAACCTAAACGTGTTGCTGCTGCAATAGCCTTTGCAAGGTTATGAGCATAAACAGGGATGGGAAAAAGAGGAAGGGGGGGAAAAAGGTTAATGGTGGGAAAAAAAAAAAAATCCAAGTTTACCAGTTTTTGTAAAGAAATTTTCCTGCAGCTTCTAGATTCCCAGCTTTCTTGTACTGAAGCCACGGTCTCAGCAGATACAATTGTACACTAGATCTGATACAATTCTTCTCAGTTTTACTAATAGATGCATAATGAGGAATTTTTTTTTAAATGTTAAAATCTCTTATTGCTGCAGATAGCATAGATGATGACTTTAAGTTAACAGAAGAGCATTTTTTTCCTCGACTTGCCCTGTTCATGAAGCTGACAAGACAGAAGCATATACTGTTGGTCCTGTGTGGGATTAGTCTCACAGCAATTACTGAGGCCAGCCTGTGACTGCTGACCAGGAGGCATCACTGCCCGTGTTTACACGGCGTTCGTGTCACTTCTTGGCCCAGCAGCACGCAAGACAATATCCCAATAACGTATCTGCCTGATGGTGTTTCAGAGTTCGAGCAAATGGCAGGGACTTGTGTGTGATCTGCCGCAACAGCTTTTGGAAGGTCGTGAGCCTAAACAGGGGTGGGAAGAAGAGGAAAGGGGAAAGAAAAAGTTAACTGGGAAAAAAAATCCACGTTTCCCGCTTTCTGTCAACAAACTCTCCTGCAGCCTCTCTATTCCCCAGCTGACATCTAGGGAAGCCACAGTCTCACCAGATACAATGTTACACTAGAACTGATACAAATCTTTCCTATTTTTTTACTAGATGCATCACTAGGAGCATGTTTGTTTTAATGTTAAAATCTATTATTGTAGCAGATCGCATCATAATGATTGTAAGTTCAAAAGAAGACTTTTTCTCCCTTTCTCCCGTACTGCATTTCTATTATTTACAGAGGGAGAGAGAGAGAGAAAGGAAAAGTCTGAAGTATTTGTAAAATGTTAAGAAACTTTTCCTTTTTCCAGGCAAGGTGCAGGTCCCACGGTGTCCTTTGGTCTCCGACGTTCTCCAGTGGCGTCCTGTGGTTTCCAGTGGTGTCCTTCAGTCTCCCACGGTCTCCTGCAATCTCCGGCGGTCTCCAGTGGGCTTCTGTGTGCATGCATTTATAGTTGTTATTGTCTATATGTACATATTTTTATAAACTATATTGTCCATAGACACATATATAGGGAGAAGGAGAGAGAATACAAAAGTCTTAATTATTTGCTGAAATGTGAAAACCTTTTTCCTTTTTAAACCAAGATGCAGAGCCAATGGTGTCCTGTGGTTTCTAGCGGTGTCCTTCAGTCTCCGATGGTCTCCTGCAGTCTCCGGTGGTCTCCTGTGGGCTTCTGTGTGCTCACATTTATAGATTTAATTTTCTATATTTACATGTCTTTATAAACTATACAGTCTGCGTACACATATATAGGGAGAAGGAGAGAAAATTTGCCGCCGTTTTTAACGCAAACATTTGTCCAAAGGTGTAATAACCATGTATTTGAATTCCCACAATTCCTGCCAACAGACGTTTTATTTACTTCAAAACAACCACTTTCAGAAGAGGAATTCCGCCACGGTACTATGGGACGAGGAGCAGGAACAGAGGTAACATAGGACCCATCTCAGGTTTGTTTCCACAACTCTCCCCCAAGCACAGGATGTTTTGGAAAGATGGACCCAATTGGAAATCACTCTGCGTGTGAAATTGGGACCATGGTTTTGAAACAGCCTGTAGTATTGCTTGAGACACATCCCCTGGTCCCTCTGCTTCCAAATTTGCATGAAGCCTTGTATCAAGTCCCAAGCTCCATTCAGTAGAGTCTGGTTAGGCACTGGCAAAAGCAGTGTTAGTCCTATATCATGTATGAATCAAAATTTGTCTCACTTAGCAAATGAAACACATAACCACGGACGTAGTTATATGCACTGCTTTTATTTCAGCGCTGGGAAACCAAGGGTTCACACCCAAAGCTGGTTTCAACAGCTGTTTCGAACTCCACTACATTTATACAATTTGGTCATATACATATTCATTAGGTTTACGACGTATGTGTTGCATATTCATTAGATTGCACAACTATTTTACAGTATCAATTACAACATCTTTGGAACTACTCTAAGCATGCGCAGTGTCCTCTGGTGGTCGATTAGGTGGTCTTCAGGATGAAGTAAGTAGTCTTCTTCACTCGTGTCCTTTTCACCTCTTGTCACAGCACATGCGCACTATCCATATGTTCATTATAATATATGTTCATGTGAGATTCTTGGATGCACATCCTACACTTTCAAGATAAGATAAGGACTAACTTTCAGCTCTCTATTCTCAAACTAAGATAAGAACCTGAATACAACCTGCATAGCTTCAGGATGAGGTAGGAATCTTGGACATAGTTTACAAAACCGAATACAGCTTACAAAAACTCAGTTCAACTATAACACCACACCATTTTCCCCTTGTAGAATAAAGGAAAACTAATATCCAGAAAATCCCCAAACGTATTAAAATGACCAACCATACATCAGTAAAAAGAAATCAATAATTCAATAAAGAACACTGATAGTCAACAGAAAATGAAGGGCCTGCAGCCCCGGGACAACAGCAGCTCTCCCTCCTCTGAGAGGTGTGGGCGTTTCTGGAGGGAGCATCACCCTCCGAAGCAGAGGACAGAGCTTATGAAGGCTCGGTTCTTCTGGACTCTGACCCATCACAGAAAGTGCAATGGCTGTAGGGGTCGAAATACCAATTTTCTTTAGTGCTGTAGTAATAAGAATGCAAAACGTGTTTGAAGAGACCATCGGTAGCCATAGGTAGTTTCCTAACTGGTTGATGGAACGGAAAAATAATAGTTGTATTTCAGCTGCTCTAAGCCTTTGGTTTTTCTGTGTCTGATGCGTTTGTTTATGGCCCAGGTCTGTAGAAAACACCAGTTGTGAGCTGATGTTGCTCTTCTTTGGGGTACAGGCAGATACTAAGCTGGATCATATGTTTAAACATATCTTCAGGCTGTGTCACCAGAAACCGTGTGATAAAATGCTGTAGCTCCTCCAAGTGGCTGCATCTGTGTGGTGCTCAGCAGCCTTTGGTTCTGCTGGCTTTGGGGTTCATCTCTCTTGGACTTCTTTTGCTCGGTAGCTCCACTTTCTTATCGTGAAGGCACCAGAATGTTATTTGGCAAGTGAGGACAGACAGACCAGACCCAGTTCATGTCCGAGGGGTTAAAAACCAAAACTGAAGCAAACCTAAAAGAGGGCTGGTGTTAAATCTTCATGTCAGTGGTGTTTCCGCTTTCACCACCAAGTGGTGCTGTGTGTATTTAATGGCATTGGGAGCTATCTGTGCCTGCCTGTGTAGTTCACAGCTCGCACAGTTATTATTTGGACTTAGTTTGAGAACACGAGATAACACCCCAGCACAGAACTAATGTTTTTTATTGCTCTGGTCTGAGAGCCAAGGGCATTCTGACTGCTCTGCCCACAGGTGTGATGTATTGAGGAAGGGGGGCAGAGCTGGGACAGAGCTGGACTGACATCCAGGCTGATCAATACAAGAATTTCATCCCATTAGTGTCACGCTAATTATTTAAGGAGGGAGGGGAATCTCTCTCAGTCTCTCGGGCGCTTTCTCTTGCACGCATAGTTTTTTTTCTTCTCTCTTTTTTTGTCAGAGCTGGGGGAGGTTTTGGTGCGGGATCTTTTGTTTGGCCCTTTGCCCTTTTGCAGAGGCCTCTGGGCTTTTCTGCCTTTTTCCTTTTTTATCTCTTTGGGATCAACTGTGGGGACCAGGTGCCCCTTCCTGGGACCGGCTACTCGGTGTGGACAGAGTTTGTGAGAATTGGGTTGCGTACCTTTTCTTTCTATTTTATCTCTCTCTATATATATTTACTAGTGGTGTATTAATATTTTGTTATATTATTACAGTGTGTTTATCTCACTCCAAGTTTCTCCCTTCCCTTTTGATTCTCTCCCCTGTTGGGAAGGGGAGGGGTGGGGGGCAGGTGTGAGCAGCTCTCGTGGTTGTATTGCTAGCTCGGGTTAAACCACGACAAAATGGTAAAACCAGTTTAACGCAATATTGTTTTAGATCTGGGGAGTTTAAGGAGTCCTTTTCCAGGAGCATGCAGGCCACACTTCAAGGCACTCTTCCCCTCTCTAGACAACCATTTCTCATTTCTCTCATGCCCAGACACCTTCACTGTGATGGCATGAGAAGGCAGCAGCACTCACTTATTACTTTCTCAGCAGAAGTAACTTTTAAACATGTAAAATAACCTGGGGCAGTTCTGGGGTGTTTAAAAAAATATAAGTCTTTAACCACTTTTGCAAACAAACAGGATAAGATAACTGACAGGATTTTTCAAAAGGCATCTTCTGATACTTCAGTCTGACTTCTAGATTCTAAACCGGGACGTTACAAACTATGATTTATATATTCTCCTATTTGTTGTCCAGCAACATCTCATCCATATATGCGCCATTACTGTGTTTCACAGAGTTGTATTGATTTCAGAAGCAATGTTTATCTCAAATGTTAGGAATTAACTGTCATTAACACAACTAGCTGTGAGCTGTTATCTAGATGCTATTATACTAACGAGATCAGAGTCTCGTAATCCCTAACAACACAGTGGCATAGGTTGAATAAGAAATCTTGGCTGATGAAGTGGACTGTCTATGTTGCAGCTCTTAGACCCGAGATATTACTTTACACATTTAGCTACATGAGCCTCAGATGACACAAAACAACTCTGTGTTAGCACATGGCATAAGTGTGGAAGGCTGAGATAGTGTGAATTCTTTGTCTCAAAGCTTGCTTGCTAAAATAAAATGCTTAAGGCCCGCTTGTTACAGAGAAATGCTTGCTCACGCTGCTTGCTTAATTGGGCCTGCTGTAAAGGTCTAAATACAGCGAGTTAAAGTGCAAAATGCATGATCACTCTCAATTGCTAAAACTCAAAGAATGCTTGAAGCTTATGTGTTAAAATTAAATAGATTGTCTTTACTCTGTCTTTAGGCATAAAAATAAAATAAGATTGTTTAGCAGCATCTGACCTTGTTTGTGTCTTAATCTCTCTCTTGGAATAATTTTTGAAACTTCCTGAGTCCAAAATTGGACTGGGAAGCCACACTGGGGGCAAACACCATAACTACAACATAGCTGACTTCCATAGCAGCTGCACATTGGTCTGAATTAATGTTACAATTTAGTAGGTATATGGGTGTATGGGGATATAGCGGACGATTTGGCGAGGAGATTAGTTAAATGTAAATATGCTCAAGTGACTTGCACCAGTCTGTAGAAAAAGCACATACATCACACTCATTGTTTAACTGACATTGTGTGCTGGATGAGTAGAACCTCTGTGTTAGATAACAGAGGCCTGTGAGAAACTCCAGGCACCTTGTCACTATGTCTGATTCCTGCTTTGTTGTGAGAAAGAGCGGGAGCTGGCGCCTGCCTGAAGCCTTGAAATACAGGCGAGCTCAGCAGGCCCAGGGATCTTCCAGCAGGGCTGAACTGACCAGCGCCTGCATCCCTGCTGGTGTCACCTCTGCCTGGAGCTCAGGTGTGGCTTCGGAGATCCCCCATTGGAGAGGTAACTAAAATAAAACTTGCTCTTTGCAATGCATTTTTGGCCTCTGGCTCTTCTTGTGATGTGCCTGCATATGTGTATACAGTCAGTTCTTTACTTTCTTCACAGGAAAGTGCAATGCTGCCTGGCTCCCTGCTGCCTGTAGAAGGGTTCAGGCTCTCTATTACTTGTTGGACTATGCATAGCACTAGAAGTTGAAAAGAGGAAACCACCTTCCCAGTCTAGCGCCAGTCTGGGGAAGAATGAGTGACTGGAGAAATGCTTCATGAAAGGAAGCATGTTCTTTGTCCTTTTAGAAATCAACTGCAGCATTTCTAGACAGAATTGTTTCCTGGAAGTGAATAACAAAGACAAAAGCCAAAATGTGTGTTCTCTGGGAACTCATTTCTGTTTTGTTAAGCATTCTCTGTCTGCTTGTCTGGCCGTAACTGACTTCATCTGTTGGGAGAGTAAGATCATGTTGAATATAAAAACCGCTTTTGTGGTCAACCCTGAAGTCTCCATCTGCTAAAATGTTGTAAAACAAGAGCTGTCGCATATGGGCTTGTAGAACTCAAACAGAAAATGGTGTTTATCTTTCATAGCTGGTTCCTGGAGTTGAAGGACCTGAAGTATGAATTAAACAGTTATCATCTACGAAGACATGTTATATATAGATGTATAATGTAAATGGAGCTTTTGGGATGTGGGTGGGTTTTGGTGTGGGTTGTTTTGTTTTGTTTACACACTCTTGCAGCTGACATTTGATCAAAGGTGAGGAGTTCCTCTTCGGGGGAGGTGCGTTGCTAATGAGAATACTGACTTTGTGTGTTGAACTCATGACTTCTTGTAAAGACGCACTGATCTCTTCCGAATCAAAGACTTTCTTTTTGTTAGTTATTGTGTTCTGTTCTGTAAGTGCACAAGCCATAGGTAGTTTCCTAACTGGTTGATGGAACAGAGAAATAATAGTTGTATTTCAGCTGCTCTAAGCCTTTGGTTTTTCTGTGTTTGGTGCGTTTGTTTATGGCCCAGGCCTGTAGAAAACACCAGTTGTGAGCTGATGTTGCTCTTCTTTGGGGTACAGGCAGATACTAAGCTGGGTCATGTGTTTAAACAGATCTTCAGGCTGTGTCACCAGAAACCGTGTGATAAAATGCTGTAGCTCCTCCAAGTGGCTGCATCTGTGTGGTGCTCAGCAGCCTTTGGTTCTGCTGGCTTTGGGGTTCATCTCTCTTGGACTTCTTTTGCTCGGTAGCTCCACTTTCTTGTAGTGAAGGCACCGGAATGGTATTTGGCAAGTGAGGACAGACAGACCAGACCCAGTTCAAGTTCAAGGGGTTAAAAACCAAAACTGAAGCAAACCTAAAAGAGGGCTGGTGTTAAATCTTCTTCTTCATGTCAGTGGTGATTCTGCTTTCACCACCAAGTGGTGCTGTGTGTATTTAATGGCACTGGGAGCTGCCCGTGCCTGCCTGTGTAGTTCAGAGCAGTCATTAGAGGAAATGTTCTTCTGGCTGCGCCTGTTCTCCTGTGATATTAAAAACTTGCATTGCGTGGTGACAATCTATACCACTGACTCCCTGAATGGGTTTTCATTTCTGTCCCGATTTCCTTCTCCAGAATTTTTCAATATATAAAGAAAAAAATATTTTTAGAAAAAAATTAGATTGGATTGGAACATCATATTGATTTTGGCCCCAAAGACTTTGTTTCCTAGAAATAAGTTGAGTCTTCATCAGAACACTTCAGAGATTTCTAGCCAGTGTAGAACTGTTGCATTGTGTTGTTTTTAACACAATTCTATACATGTTCCAGTGCGTGCATTTAATTTCTACTTCACTCAATATTTTGAAAACAGTCTTAAATGAAGAGAGCTTTCAAGCTTGGGAGAGAAAAAGAGCAGATCTTGACTCCAATGTCTGTGGACATCACTCTATAGACAGTTTCTGTGCATCCAAATGCTGTTAATCCTTGATACTATGATGGTTCAGTGATGACCACGGAAGCACACAGGGGGGCAGCAATGAGGAAAGAAGAACCTTGAAAGATAGTTTAGTGTTGCTCACATCCCAAAGGAGGATGATCAGTTTTCTGTATCATTCCTTACAAATGCTTGTCTACTTTATTCTTCAAAAGTTCCTTTAATGTTACTGCTGTTGCAAAGGTTGCTACATACCCTATGTTTTCCAGGTTTTTAACTTAAGCCTCATTATTCTGTGTCCTGTGTGCAGTGGATGTACACAAAAGTTTTTCTTCATAGCTGCCTTTTAGATGTTTAAACACACTTGTTTCTCTTCACTATTGCCCTTTACAGGTTAAGCAGCTGGTTTTCAATTTGCACTTTGAAGTCAGACTTTTGTTCCCCTTTGGACTTTCTGTAGAATCCCAGAAGTTGTACTACACCCTTGAAAGGCAAGACATCATCTGGAGGGTTCAACAGCTAATCTGTGCAAATACAATGCTGCAAAAATAATGCGTGGATGTACTAACTGAAGTGTCATGTGTGATGAGGAGTCACTGGGTGTTGTAATTAGTGAGAAATAGTACATAAAAACTAGGTGACAGAAACAGGACATGAGGCTGGCCTACTGTTCTTCAAGCTTGCGGTGCAGCTCTGTGGGCTTTGGATGACTAAAGGAAAGCAGGAGGCACAGGAGAGAACTGCTGCTGGATCTTAATGAAAGATGGCAAATGATTTGGAGAGAGGTTTTCAAAGTCAGAAATGCAAGTCAGGAGCCCAGTTCCAAATTGCCTGTGAAACCACTGTGTACTTCCCTCGCTTGTGTAACTTTGTGTATTGTCTAGAAGCTTTCATTTCAACATTAAGAAAGTTACAGTTGTCTGATAGGTGATGTCATGATCTCATAATAACAGGTATAATGAAAGTAATGGAAAATGTCAGTATTCAAAACAGAGCCATGATAAATTATTAATGAACTTGTACAACTGTTGCTTACTGTGCCTTCCATGTTACAGCTATCATTAGTCATTGATTCTGTTTCCTCAGAGTTCGAGCTGTAGCATCTGATTTTTGTTTCAGGGTGTGTTCTGAAGCTGCTGATGGCACTGCCTTTGGCTACAAAGTGTAGCAAATATTTTGTGGATTATCAGTATGAGCAGCAGTCAAACAGCATTCTTTTCAAATCACTAAGGAAGAAAGTTGCACCAGTTCATCTCAGTTCCCTAATACCAAAGGTCTTTTTCACATGTATTGATCCTTTTTTATTTTGCTCCTTCTTTAAGGTCAGTTGATGCCTGGAGGGAAGTGTCACATCCTTGAAAACTCCTTGTAACTATAGAAAAGAGATTTGTTGACTTCCTTGGGTGATAAGTAGACCCTGAAGAAATTATATGCTGCTCATCTCTAAGTCCGAGATAGGAATTAGAGAGGAATGTGTTACTGGAAAATAAAATAGGACTGGGCACCTTGAGACAGAAATATGTTGATGAAATCGTGTAGTGTTATTAACCAAGACATAGTGACTCTTTGGCCAGGAAACAATCAGATCTTATGCTAAAATAGTGTTTGTTCCAGGTAATTCTCATCAGTCTCTCCAAGTAATGGATCTACTTTGCAAATGAGAAAACGTGGACCTAAATATTGGAACAATAAGGGCTGTTTTTCTTCCCCCGGATCAAAACTGACACAGCAGAGCCCGTATAGTTTTCAAATCAGTAGCAGCTCCTTCACCTACTTGCTATCACACAGAGCAGAATCTGTACTTTCTCTATCCGTATGGCTCTTGAAAGAAACTTGGTTGCACTTGTTCATTTTTTGGAAAGAAAGGGGTGTTGATCAAGTGCAACTGTAGCAAATACTTTATTTGCTTAATCAATTCAGAATTTTCCTGTGTTGATTCTCATCAGAAAAAAATTAAAACTTGAAAAAAAATACTTTAAGGATTAAGCTATAAGATTGTTTAAAAAAAAAAAAAAAAGAACATCATAGTTTTAAAGAAAGTAATTTTCGAATTTCATAGCACTTTGAAGTGAGGTAAAATAGCTGTCTGTAAGCACAATTTTGAAGCAAAAGATATGTCATCTCTGTTATTCTTTTTGTGGCCTTCTAAATGAAAAGTCTGTGTGAGCTCTTGTTATCTGTGTTCTAGAAAACTGATCTGCTTTGCAAGCTGAGATGATTCTGAGACAGAACAAAGCATGAAAGACATGGTCTTCTCATTATTGTATAGTTTAAGCATACTACATAACAGCCAAATCTTTTTGTGATTTAAAAACTTCATTTAACTGCATAAAGGATGAATGTGCTGCATGAATAGTTTCTTGTGTTCAGGCATATTGCCAGTGTTTTACTACTGAGAGAAATCCTAGCGATTGCAAACAACTCGATAATTCATCAGAAGCCAAACATATATGTATCTCAAATAGTTTTTGTATCACAGCTAGTCTAATGCATTAACTTTTTATGTTAGGAGATTTTCTATAATAATCTATTTCTTGTTTTACGGGGTAGACAATGACCCAGTGTCTTGAAATATCTAAAATGAAATGTTGGATGAGAATAGAGCAGTGACAGAACGCATTTTTAAGTGCCTATGCGATATTATAGATTGTCTTCAAGTTAGCAGAGAAAAGAATACTTTGGTTATGATACTAAAATATTTCTCTTCCACATCTGTAAGCTATACTAATTATTTCACACTTAGAAGCTTAAAAGATCCTGAGAAGTTTATTTCAATCTCTTAAGAAAGGCTTCTTGGCTAACATGGTATTTTTCCATTTGTGTGGTCTAGATTAACTCGTATCATTCTCAATGACAACTGTCGAGCTGAAAGTTTTATTTTCACCTATCCTGGGCATCAGAAATAACAGGCATAAGTAAATTGTCGGAGGTTTGAATTAACAAGTGTACTGAAGCTTTTAAGTGCCTGATTCAGGTTTAAGAGCAGAAGAAACCCTACTGAACTCAAGTGGGACCATGTTTTCGTGAAGCAGCAAATATGGTTTCAGTACACTCAACACTCATTTAGAAATGCTGTAACTACATGGTGCAAAGCAGTGAAATCTTGTGAAATTGCTCTTCTAATATTTTTTGTGAATAAATTTTGAGTGAGCAATTTCTCCTGGCAAACTCTCTGATGGATCATGTACTGTTTCCTCCCCCACAAAGCATAAGAACTGTCATAAATATCAGATTATAAATTCTGGCTCAATCAAAAGAAATTTGCTTAAACCTCGTCAACAGGAAATTTCAACTTTTAGGTGATCTGAGTAGTGCACAGACCTGATAATAATAAAAACTGAACTACAGTTTCCACACTCCATTGGAGTGAAGCCAGAATGTACAGTACTTGCACATCCAGCTTAGCTGTAACTAACTGATTTAGCCGTATTGTAAGTAATTATTTTAATCTTATGTTGAGTTTCAAAGCTATTATGAATAGTAAGCTGTGTGTATACCATAATGCAGCAAGTGAAGATGCCAATTTTCAGTAAGATGCGGCTAAATGAAACACATAGCGAAGTAAGCATCTGTTATTGAACACGGAGGAATTAATGTTAAACTGAAGTCAAGTTTTCACATAAAAATTCCCTGTGCTTGTTCTTAAAGTTTCAGATTACATAAAAATGAAAGGCATGTGTCACATTAAGTCAACAGGCTTTTTCTAGGGTGTGTACTGAAAGAGCATGTGCTTCTTGCTCCAAGGTTAAATTAACATCTCATGCAAACAACAGGGGCAGCTTTAAAAGTGAAATCCTTCAGTTTCATGCTCCAAGTCATCAATGCTGTTAAGCCTTCTAAATAGTTGAAACTTACACCAAATTTAAAGCTAATAGTTTCCTCTTGTGAAAGTTTAACTGTACCTTGGGGGAAAGTTGCTTCCCTTTGAGATTAAAAGGGAATTACTTGTATGAACAACAGCTGCATAAAATGTAAACTTCTCAGCCATGTATGCTAGCTGCAGGACCTGTGCTAATCTACAGAAAAGCAAACAAATTCAGTGAGTTTTCTCTACAGACCAAAATGATGTGAAATTTTACTAATTTTACAAGAATGACACTTCTCAGCTACCGTAACAACGTTTGTTGTCTCATGTTAAACATTTAGCTGAAAGTAAGCTGCTGTTCTTTGCCAAACTCTGGTTGTCCTCTGCACCGAGAGTGGGATCAGGGGTAAGAACTGTCTGGTCAGGAACCTTGGTCAGAGCTGTGGATGTGAAGCTCTTGGGGAAGAGCTGTTTTAGTTTAATCCATGATCCTCCTTAACAAACGAGAGAAGACACTTTACTTGCAACTGATTTTTGTGATGTTTCTTTTCCCTGTCTTTCTCTTTACTCTTCTGACATGCTGGAGTCTCCCAGAGGATGGGATGGCGTCATGAGCGCTCAGGCAGAGCATACCCACTTTAGTTCAAATAATTGGCGGGTGTTTCTTAGGCTGCTGCCTATAAAAAGCACTTAACTATGGCAATGGTCCCAAGTGACAAAGTGGATGTGTTTGTTGGTTTAATTAAACCTCTCTTGCACTGCTGATTTCCCCACCCTATCCCCCATCAAGCTTATATAAAAAATCAAGTAACAAGGCAGTCTAGAAATGGAAATGTGAGTTTTAAGGCAAGGGGAACTGTCATTTAGTCTGCACTCCAGCAGGCCATGAAGGAGGTTTGTGCCAAGCAATTGCTAAATCAAACTTTGTGTGATTGTTATTTATTATGGTAATGATTAGGGATGAACCAAAATTACATGATGGCTGTACAAGTGTAAAGAAGTAGCTGAATTTCTGTGGTCTATTCGTTCCGGATACACATTGTTTAATGCACGCGTATAGCTACTATTCACATACTTAAGTAGTGAATTGTTCCAGCTTGTGTCTACAGACTGTCAAATGACTCAGTACTGGATGTGGTGAATATTCTGAGAAATTAGTGCTGAAATTCTGAACTTGCGGAAGAGAGCTACCATCTTGAAGTATTTCTTCAAACGGAAGACATCCACAAATACTTCAAGTGTTTAATCAGAATGTTACGTTGTGGCACTTTCTTTTGATATCATAGCGTAAGATTAGTATGGTGTTTCATTTTTTTCACAGATATTTCGCAGCTCACAAAGAATGGAAAGCTCAGGAAGACAAAAGTACAAAAGCTTTATTTTGTAATATGAACATCTATAAGAAAGCAGTGGGAAAACATCCAGTGGCAAACGTATCTTTGCAATATATCTTTACTCCTCTTTGGTTATTTATCTCTCTTCTGTTAGTTCTGCAAAACCTTCCAAGCATTTTAATTGTCTACTCTGTGTGTATTGATTTGTGCATTCATCGTCTTACATTACATGTGCATAACACAGAGTTCTTTTGTGTCATTGGAGGCTCATGTAGCTAAATGTGTAAAGTAATATCTTGGGTGTAAGAGCTGCAACGTAGACAGTTCACTTCATTAACAAAGATTTCTTACTCAACCTATGCCGCTGTGTTCTTAGGGATTACAAGACTCTGATCTCGTTAGTATAATATGCATCTAGATAATAGCTAACAGCTACTTCTGTTAAGAGGAAATGACAGTTTATTCTTAACATTTGAGATCACCATTGCTTCTGAAATCAATAAACTCTGTAAAATACAGTAATAGCATACATATGGATGAGATGTTGCCAGACAACAAATAGGCAGAATATATAAACCATAGTTTGCAACATCCTGTTTTAGAATCTAAGAGTCAGACTGAAGTATCAGAAGATGCCTTTTGAAAAATCCTGTCAGTTATCTTATCCTGTTTGTTTGCAAAAGTGGTTAAAGACTTATATTTTTTTAAACACCCCAGAACTGCCTCAGGTTATTTTACAAGTTTAAAAGTTACTTCGGCTGAGAAAATAATAAGTGAGCCTTCTCATGCCATCACGGTGAAGGTGTCTCTGGGCATGAGGGAAATGAGAAATGGTTGTCTGGAGAGGGGAAGAGTGTCCTCGAGTGTGGCCTGCATGCATGCAAAAGAACGCCTTAAACTACTCAGATTTAAGAAAATATTGAGTTAAGTTGGTTTTATCATTTTGTCGTGGTTTAACCCGAGCTAGCAATAGAAACATAATAGCCACTCATTCCCCCCATCCTCCCACCCCCTCCCCAACAGAGAATCAAAAGGGAAGGAGGAAACTTGGATTGAGATAAACACAGTGTAATAAAACAACAAAATACTAATATACTACTATACACACAGAAATAAAAGGTACTCAAGGCAATCTCGCAAACTCTGTCCACAACAAGTAGCCGGTCCCAGGAAGGGGCACCTGGTCCCCACAATTGATACCAAAGACATAAAAAAGGAAAAAGGCAGAAAAGCCCAGAGGCCTCTGCAAAAGGGCAAAGGGCCAAACAAAAGATCCCGCACCAAAACCTCCCCCAGCTCTGACAAAAAAAGAGCGAAGAAAAAAAACTATGCCCGCAAGAGAAAGCGCCCGAGAGAGTGAGAGAGATCCCCTCCCTCCTTAAATAATTAGCGTGACACTAATGGGATGAAATTCTTGTATTGATCAGCCTGGATGTCAGTCCAGCTCTGTCCCAGCTCTGTCCCCCTTCCTCAATACGTCACATCTGTGGGCAGAGCAGTAAGAATGCCCTTGGCTCTCAGACCAGAGCAATAAAAAACATTAGTTCTGTGCTGGGGTGTTATCTCGTGTTCTCAAACTAAGTCCAAATAATGACTGTGCGAGCTTTAAAAAGAGCCTCTCCCTCTCCCCCTCCCCCTCCCTCTCCCCCTCCCCCTCCCTCTCTTCCTCCCCCTCCCCCTCCCCCTCCCCCTCCCCCTTCCCCTTCCCCTTCCCCTTCCCCTTCCCTTCCCTTCCCTTCCTTTCCCTTCCTTCCCCTTCCCTTCCCTTCCCTTCCCTTCCCTTCCCTTCCCTTCCCTTCCCTTCCCTTCCCTTCCCTTCCCTTCCCTTCCCTTCCCTTCCCTTCCCTTCCCTTCCTTTTCTTTCTTCCCTCAGAACCACTTTCATGGACACATAACACAATGCATACAAGTCTTTCTACTTTATTTATTTTATTTTATTTTACTTTATTTTATTTTATTTTATTATTTTTAGTTTATTCTAGTTTATTCTAGTTTATTCTAATTTATTTTAGGGTTTTTTTATTATATTTTTCCGATATGTTTTGTTATGTTATATTATGTTATGTTATTTTATTTCATTTTATATCTCTAATTTACTTAATTTTATGTTATTTCATGTTCTGTTATTTCATGTCATTTCTGTTTCTCACTCTGTTTCAGAGCCAATGCTCACAGTCCTTAACACAAGCCCACGTGTAGCCCGGAGCAGGCTGATGCATTCTTCAGGTTAGCTTGAAAAAACAGCCCTTGCGGGCTGGCAAAGGCAAGTCCCAGAGCTGCAGAGAGCAGCAGCAGGAATAGAGGCCAAGCTTTCCCTGGTTCCTCAGAGGGAGAACCTTGAGAATGCGGCGCGGGACTGACCATGCACAAAAGAAGAAGAGGAAGAAGAAGAAAGAGAAGAAGATGGTGACGGGTCTGGTACAGTGGGTTGTTTTCCAGAGCTCCATGACACGTAGCGATGACGAGCAGACTTTTTGCCTTCCACACCTTGTTTTGCTGCTGTGCTTCTTGGGCAGGGATGCACGAGAAGCGCTGTGGTCCCTGCCAGGGGCTTGTGTTGCCCGCAGGGAGAGGTGCCGAGTGGCAGCTGTGGATGGTGCAGCCAGGCTGGAGCCCTTCCAAGCAGGGGCTGTTTTGGTGGAGGGAGGTTTTTGGTTTTGGTAGCTTGGTTGAGGTTGTTGAGGTGGTTTGTTTGAGGCAGGTTCTTCTTTGATGGTGGTTGTGAGAGGCTGGTTGTTGAAGGCTGGTGGGTTTAGGTGGCCTGATGTAGGTGATTTTTGGTTGAAGTTGTCTTCCGTTGGTTGTTTTAGGTGGGGTATGTGAAGATGTCCTTTACCACACACCAAAACTTAGGAAAATGGGAGATGGGTTTGTTCTAAAAGAAAAGCTGATGCATTTTATTTGCCGTTCCTTTAGTGGTTATCGAAAGTTCTTCCTGATCAAGCGGCATCCCCAGAGAGCAAGACATGTTCTCTCCCTGGAATGCTACTTTGTGCTGAAACTGTCTTCTCTGCAAGTAGAATCAAGAAGAAAATACAAGTAGAGACATAGAGACAAAAAAACCCAAATTAGTTGAACAGTTGCAGAGGGTTAAAAAGAACAGGCTGCATGTGCCATTGTTTTCTTGCTTTCCGATGCAGTAGTGGCACTGCTCTCATCCAGAAGAGGCAGACCGCCCTAGCAAAGGAAATTCCCATTCACAGCTTATTGCGTCAGTGTCGAGTTGCTTTGGGATCTCGCTGTAACAGCGTACCAGGAGAGCGGAGCAGCTGGCGGCAGTCAGCTCTGAGGAACAGAACTGCTAGGGAAAGGGGCGGATTCTTTCCAGACAAGCCTGAGACTGCAGGCTGCAATTATCTGACTTATGTTCTTGGTAGGGATGCAGCCAGTTACTTTTGTGTTGCTAGTCAGTACTGCTGAATCGTTAAGTGAAGAAAGAGGGACAATATGCTCAGGGAAGCGTATCTATGTTCTACTGTCGTTTTAAACATCTAAGGAAATATCTATCACAGTTAGGATGGTACTGAAGTGCCTTAACAACTTGCAGTGCCCTGGTGAAGTTTTATGATATCTGTTTTATGGCTACGAGATTGAAGTCCGCTTTGGAAATCTCCAGCAGCTCAGAGCTGCATCCGGATTGTACAAGACCTGTGCAAGTGATGGTGTTATAGTTGGTGACTATATCTATAGTACTAAACTCTGCAGTTACAAGCTATCAATATAGCATGGCACATGATATTGCAATGGCTAATAGCGCAGAGCAGTTGAGGTTGGAAGGTGTCTCTGGAGATCAACCAGCCCAAGCCCCCTGT
This sequence comes from Columba livia, assembly GCF_036013475.1. Classification (NCBI taxonomy): domain Eukaryota; kingdom Metazoa; phylum Chordata; class Aves; order Columbiformes; family Columbidae; genus Columba; species Columba livia. The sequence continues at coordinate 56,526,185 of NC_088603.1, read as the reverse complement.
GAAAGGCAGGGTTGGCTAAAGCAGAGAGCACAGTGCTGAGTCCACAGGATACCACCCTGCTGCCTATCTGTCTGCGAGCAGATAGCCCTCTTACTGGTCCCAGGAGACAATGCTGAACGACAAATAAGGACATCAAAAAAGAGCAAAAAGTGTTACATTTACTCCCGCTCCCTTATGAAGAGGATGATGGGCAGCGTGAATGTGTCTTTTCAAACGGTGCCATGAACTCCGTGGTGCCAATGGCACTCACACACCGCAGCCGACACCCGTGGGTTGCGACGGGGCTCTCCAGGGAGGCGGGAGGAGGGCGCGCCCGTCTGGGGGTGCTCGGGGTAAGCCCTTCCCCTCCTGCCTCCCCACACTTTTTGCGCGGGGCGGGGGAAGAAATACAGCGTCCCGGTGAGGCGGGGGCGCTCGGCCGCGCCAGGAGCGGGAGCTTTTCTTCCGTGCTGGGAGGTGGGGCCAGGGGAGCGGCGCTCGGGCCGTGCCGGGGGCCGCTGCCCGCGCAGAGGCGGGCCGGCGGGGCGCAGCGGGCGGCGCGGGGCGGCCATGGGCTCCGTGACCTCGGCCCTGGGCCGGCCGCGGCGCGCCCTGGTGCGGGTGGGCACCGAGCCGCCCCCCGCCGCCCTCCCCCGGGCCCCGCCGCCGCTGTCCGCGGTTCTGAAGCCCCGCGGGAAGGAGGAGGAGGAGGAGGCGGAGGAAGAGGAGAAGGAGGAAGCGGGCGGCCCCGCGGAGCCCCCGGCACCCGCCCGCAGCCCCGGCGCCCGTGAGTGTCAGCGCGGGGAGGCGGCACCGCCGGGGCTCCACGCAGTCGCCGCCGGCACCCGGCCGCCCCCGCCGCTTCCTCGGCGCGGAGCTCGGCCAAGCGGAGGCGGACGGCGCAGCCCCGAGGGGAAGGGGAAGGGCAGGGGGTGCCCCAGGGTGTGGAGGGGAAGAGCCCACCCTCGGCCATCTTCCTCCCGTCCAGCGAGAAAGCGGAGGGGGCTTGTTCAGAGGCAGAGCGCTGTTTGCTCCAGCGGTGCGGTGTGGGGAGGGGGCCCGTTTGTTTTGGGGGAGTCAGATCTCTGGAAGTTACAGAGTGTTTCAAAAAGAGGGGCCAAATATGTTACAATTACACAAAAAATTACAAGTGGCTTAATGATTTATCAAGTTTTAGTAAGCTTTTTATAAATGCACTGTATTCTCTTCACCTGCTGTATGGACAACATCGAGAGGATAGTTGATAGTTTGTGTTTGCAGAGATGTAGTGACTTCAAACTGGGTCCACCTTTTTGAAACACCCTGTATATTAACATTCCAGGTTTCTTATGCAGTCACCCGGGTAGAGTTTAGGGGGAGAATGAGCTTGCTAAGTGTTAGGAGTTTCTTCCCGGGATGCTGGCAGTTTGAAATTGCTCCCTCTGTGTCGAAACTTCCTCAGCTAAGATTTCTATTCTTGCTGTGTGTCTGTGGAAAACTTTTCCCATTGTTGTCCTTCAGTTTCAAAACAGTGCATCAAATTTTTGGGTGATATAAAGTGATTGGTGTGTTTTATTCAGTCAGGAGTAATAAAAAGATGTCTGGATGCTGCATTGGTTAAAAAATCTTGAATATCTTGTAAAGGAAGGCAGGGAAGTAAGCTCATATGAAAACAAAGTTACATAGTCAGGGAAGTGAATAACCTGCTTATTGTGCTGCTTAGCATCAGCTTTCTCCTGTACATATACATACACATATATGTTACATTAGGTGGTAGGTGAGTGTGTTTGTTTCATGAGACTTGCTTTGTAGCTCTCTTTTGTTGTATCTACTCTTCAGACCACACACACAATACCATTTGGAATCAATGATCTAACAAAGCTTAAGGGTACTGATCTAATTAAATGTGAAGTGTGGCTCCTCACAGAAGGGTAGGTTCTCTCATGAGAAGGTTTGATGACCATGGTGACCTTTTCCTTTCATATTGTTCCAACCTTCTTCCTCTTTGATTATCTCCTATTTATGACATTATATGAGTTGGAGCAACTGTTTTTATGTCCCATAAATTTTTTATGTTGCTAACTCATTGGTATTTTCACTTCAAACCCTGCAGTTATGTCTTCAGTGCAGTGCACTTGATGTCTGATCAGCCTTTTAATGCCAACATCACAAATTTGTCAAAGAATCAGTAGAATATGGTCAGATTCTGAAGTGTCATCATCCCTTGAAAGAGATGGAATGATAGTGGTTGACACCAATGATTAGCCATTAGGATTTATCTAATTATGCCTTCTAACACTTCACTGTACAGGAGAAAAGAAAACATACAGCAGAATATGCAACCTACTTTTCTTCTTTACAGCAGGGTCGAGATGCCATTTACCTGGAATTTCAGTTGAAGGAATTAATTTGGCATGAAAATAGATTTTAGAGCATGCAGCACTTTTTTTTTTTTTGTCCTCCTCTGAGTGGTTCATAGCTTGTAGACTTCAAATACTTTAAAATCTTGCTAAAGTGCATTACAAGTATTGCAGTCATTTCAGTTGAGGGTTATTACTGTGCTAAGCCTCGAGGCAGTGGTCTGTTGCTGATACTTCCAAATGAATACTTAAGTTCACAGAGAGTTTGGTGTTGCTTAGCCACACATTCAAGATCTAAATATTTCTCAAGATGGTTATTCTGAGCAATGATATTGCCCTTTCTTTTGTTACAGCCATTTGTAGCATTTTTTAAGGTATTATTGCTTATGCCAGGAACATACATATATATTAGCTGAGCAGTGTCAAATGTAGTAGGCAAGAGATTTCCTCATTTACGTTGTAACCTGTGTAATTAAACTTAGGACTGATGCCTTGCACTGACAGCAAAATCAAACAATTAAACACAATAATGGGTTTTGAGATTGATCTGTGGAATCTCCTATTCTGGAGGCATTCAAGACCTGCCTGGATGTCTTCCTGTGTAACCTCATCTAGGTGTTCCTGCTCCAGCCGGGGAATTGGACTAGATGATCTTTCGAGGTCCCTTCCAATCCCTAACATTCTGTGATTCTGTGATTCTGTGATCCAGTTTCAGTGAAGGAGACCAGAAGACAGTCAGGAACTATTTGACTTGACTGTGTTTTGCTTGTATCCGACTTAAGAGGCTCAGACTTAGTCTGGGCTTGAATCACCAGTGGGGCAGAGGTGCAGTGCTCTTGTGGGAGCTCTTGGAGACACCGTTCCTTAAAGGACTCACCTGGCAGTTTCCTGAGCTCTGGGGAGCAGGAGTACAGGGACAGCAGGAAATGCAATCTGCTGTTTTGCTCAGTGCCCATTACATATGTCCAAGAAAGGCCCTGACACCATTCGTCCCAAAATACCACAAGTACCAGCACGTGGCCTTTTCGCTTTCAAACATTTTATATCAGAGAATATGAAATGTTTGTAAAATTGAAAAGCCACATGCTGGTACCCATGGCATTTCAGGATGAATTTTCAACCACTTAAGAGCAAAATGTATTCCAGTTGCAGTTTGCAAAGTGGCTTCCAATGGCTTTATTGATCTTAAGGCCTAGTCTTTAAGTCACAGTAGGATAATGCAACATTTGCGTATCATGTGATTGCATTATGATGCTGTGATTGCAGGGGGACTATATCTGTTTATATTGTGGTATAGGAATGAGACCGAAGGCATAAGTTCATAAAACTTTAGTTTATCTCTAATGATGTTTTGATCAAAAGACCTCAGACAGTAGAGGAAAAAGGTTTATAGAGTGCACCAGTCTGTCTGTATCATATGAGTTACCAGCCACTTCTGATCACATGAGAGAAGTGCAGGAAAACAGTCAAGCCCTCATTTATTAACTAGTGCTAAAAACTTATTAATTATTTCTTTTATTCTTTCTCTTTTCAAGCACAGGGATTTTTTAAATGCAGAAACTGACTCCAGTCTCATTATCAGTGACCGCCTGGCCTCCAGCCTTTCCCCACTGATTTCACTGCTGTTTCTGTTAACCCAAACTCCAGTCACTGGTTTCTCTGATACCTTCCGAGCCCTTTTCCAGCGCTCAACCGAAGGACCTGAAAAGACCTCCTGAGGTAGCACTGCTCTTTTCCCTGGCCAGCATGCGAACAAACATCCCATGTTGTCTCCTGGCAACCTAACCATCCTTTGTAAAGCCCTCAGATGTTAAATTGTTCTTTCATGTCCAACCACCAATGTTACAACTCCCACCTTCTCCTTAAAATGATGAGAACCCGACATGTTATTTGCGATGAGGATGAAGGGTGAGAGGACTTGGTGAGCTGCTTTGTTTCTCTGCCCAGGTGCCAAACAGCCCCAGTCCTTCCAGCAGGAGAGCACAGTTGCTTATGATGTTCTGGTTAGTCTCCTGTTGTTTCGTGCAGTGTGGGACTGCATCAATGACAGAGCTTTCTGCCAGATTAATGAAACAGGCTGTGTAGAAACGCTAGTGTTCTGGGGAGTCTGTTATCTGTGGTTAGTCTCTGGTTGAAATGTGATATATTCATTTTGGATACTTTTTCTAATATATATTTTTTTATCCATAAAACATTTCATCTAACCTGTGGGACACATTATTAAGCTAGAGTTGTGCATATGTACATTAGAACAATGGGCATCACTTCAAAGTCCTTAAGGGCCTAAAGGCCAATGCTAAGAAGGTAGGAAATAGCCTGAACATCATTTTTTAATCCACTGGGCTCTGTGACCCTATTTGTTAGCTGTGTTATTATCTCTACCAGCCCAAGGAGTGATTTACATCCAATAACAGAGAGAAAACGAGACGGGAGAGGAGAGATGTGTTGGGGGTGGCAGGGTATTTTGACTTCTGGGGGATTTCAGCTGCAAGTGTAAGCATACAAAACAATTTCCTAAGATCATCAAAAATACCTGGAGGTTTTAATTTGACTTGTAGGGAAAGAGCATTCTTTGAGTTGAGAACTTTGAAGCCCTTCCTCTGTTAACAGAAAGCATTTTGCCATTCTTTACATGCTATGTTCTTTCCATGGATTTTATTTCTTGTTTTCTGTTTTTGTCTACTTCTCTGCCATCTTCATTCATGACCAGTTTCCAAGACATTCAGGACTGTACCTTATTATATAATGAACGCAAATCTACAGAAAGTGTCTAGCTTCTGGCTATGTATACATACATAAATAGTTAAAAAAATACATCTATATTAATTACATATGGTGCCTCAGAGCTCTAGTGCTGGCTCTTTATGGAAAAAAGGAATAATTTAGGAGGCTAAATTTATGTTAAACAAATGAGATACATGTCTCTATATTGAGCTCTTGGGGACTGTTTCAGGGTAAGAGCATGCAGTGCTGATAAAACTTGCTAATTACTGGCTAGTAATGTCATTACAGCTATGTAATATGAAATATCAGAATCCAGTCCATCTTAACTAGCTGGAAAAGAGTAAAGCCAGTATAATATTGATTTGATCTGAAGGTGTTTTTGCTTGTGGCTGAGGTATTGCTGTGAAAAGCTAAATGGATGACATTATTTCAAGGTGGTGATATCTGGCTCTCAGAATAGCAGGGGCACGTTGCCAAAGTGCTAATAAGGGATTTTCAGAAAACATACCATTTAGTCAATGGTTGGTGTGCCCACAGCCTTCTGGTCCAAAGCTCAGACTCCTGATATTTCAGCTAATGGAATAATTAACACAGCAGTACAAGACTTTATTACCCTTTTGAGCATAGAAAGTGCACACTGACAGTAGTTTGTTAGATTCATAATTTATGTATAACAATGTATTTGACAAGCTTATAGACGAGATAACAGTGCTTAGCAGGAAGCTTGCATTTTTTCTTGATAGTAGAAAAGGTTGTGGTTAGAATCATAGTTTGAGAAAGCACGTGGTCTAAAAGGCAGAATTTAAATAGATAAGTTTTGTGTTTACATATGAAATTCTTCCAGTTCTTCCCAGTGTCTCATTTAAAAATCCTCTGATACTTATAATGCATGTCAATATACTTCTTTTCCTAGTAATGAAGACTGGGGATACAAAAAGAAACATTTAATACCTTCCGGTAGAGGAGATGGAAATCATAGTCCAGGGATTTTTCAGGTCTTCTAAAGACCTCTGGGTTGGTCCTCATCCTTTGCAGACCTCTGGTACAGGCCTCATAATTTAGCAGTCGCAATACACAAACCACTCTAGGGCACAACTCTGAACACCACAGGCAGCCCAAGTACTGCCTATAACAGCAATTGGACAAACCTGTGTGCCGTTGTTTCTTGTACCCCAGGTATGGGCATCGTACCTATCCAGGTATTGTTCAGACTAACAGAGTGTTTGAGGTTAGAAGACACCTCTGGTGGTCATCCTGTCCAGTTCCCCTGCTCAGGCAGGGTCACCAAGAGCTGGGTGCCCAGGACCATGTCCAGATGGCTTTTGTATGTCTCCAAGGATGGAGACTCCACAGCCTCCTGGGGCAACCTGTGCCAGCACTTGGTCACCCTCACAGTGAAAAAGCATTTCCTGATGTTCCAAGGGAACATCCTGTGTTTCAGTGCGTGCCCCTTGCTCTGCCCCTGGGCACCACTGAAAAATGACTGGCTCTGTCATCTTTGCACCCTCCATTCAGGTATTTATATACACAAATGAGATCCTCTTGAGCCTTCTCTTCTCCAGGCTTCACAGTCCCAGGTCATCTGTTCTTTTTTTAAATAATGTTTTGGAGAATGCAGATCTCTAGCTTAGCACTAAGATCTAAAAATAGCTGCATTATGAATCCTATTAAAAGTCTTGGCATCACCTTGCTTGGATAGTTTGGAGCATGTGGATAAATATTGTTTGAGGGAAGTCTGCCTTTTGAGGCTTGAGCTGGCTCTGTGTGCAGTAACAACTCCAGAACCCAACACGCTTGGTTAATTACCTTAGGCTGGACTGATTACGCTGGGTACTGTGCTACCCAAATAGAGCTGTACCCAGTTGGGTGCGGGCTGGCAATCAGAACAGGACGTGGTCTCACACCATGTGTGCTGCCTGGCTTAGGCCACATGGCATAGATGTGTCTTCAGTGGGGATGACCAGATATTGCCAGAAGAGATTGTTCCCAGGTGCCAACAGTAGTTCAGGATGCTATTTCCATGTTTCATGGCATCTTTTTCTTTGTCTCCTATTCTCTGTACACAGTTCTTGGAAACTGCTTGCCGTGGGGGCAGGATGGGGTGGAGGGGAAGGTAGTCTCCATCATAGCTCTATGCTGGGTGACACAACCTGTCACAGCAGGCTTACCTGCCTGCCACGCAGTCCTGTGCTGCAGTTGTGACCTTGCTTTGGTCCCAAGTAGTGTTTTAAGCAGTGAAATTCCTTTTTCTGTGGTCTATATAAGAGCATATATGCTAGTTTTAAGCAATAACTGGATCTTGGAAGAATTTCCAAGGAAAGTAGAAGTCATTATGCCTGTTCGATGGATGAGGAGATCAAAGTATAGCACCTAGCTTAAAGGGGATGAGATACTGTGCCTCAAGGAGCTACCATCTGCAGCTGGACTGTAGCAGATGTGCATGTCCTCGGCCCCAGGACTCAAGCAACTTGGCCAAGATTTGTGGTAGACAGGTACAGAAATGAGTTCTCCCTTGTCTTATTAAAATGCTGCATAGGGCCTGTTAGAGATTTTGGAACATTATGGCAGATCTGCATATGGGTGGCTTGGTGCCCCTGGCCTGCAATGAAAATGCTCTTGAGGTTCTTGCTAAGCACTGAGCAGAAACAGGCAGTGATGGATACCTATTGAATGTTCATGGGCAATAATTCCAATGCCTTATTTTATAAAATAAAAGACTTTTCTTGGTGGTGAATTCAAGCTTGCAGATGCTACACAGGCACTCCCAGTGACTATTTTCAGCGTATGGTGGTGTGGAATTAAGGCTGAGCTGTGAGGGTGACAGATGCTTTAATTGCATATTTTGTGTATTATTTACCTTTTTCCTGAGTTTTGTTTAGTTGTTCTGTGCAATACCACAATGCTCACCCAGGTCTCCATTGGCAAGGTTTGCAGGCATCAAAGTATAATTACATGTTTGAATTTATTTCTATAATTTAAAAACCTAGAGGAAATTAATAACAAAATCCATGCCAATGTAGTTGTGATGGTTGTGTATTATTTTTTTCTGGTAGTGAGCCAAAACAACAAATAAGAGAGTGTTTCACTCTATTAAATGTGCAAATAGCACTTGGTTCATTATCTGTGCAGCAGAGTTCCATTCACGGTTTGTTGATATTCAAGTGCTTCCTCTCCATGCCCAAGGATCATAAAAAGACCTGGCTGGTTAATACACAGTGTATAGCAATCCAAGTTTCAGCAGCTCCAAGCTAATGTACATTGAGTGCCTGCAACAGGAAATTTAGCCTAATTCTGACTAAGATTTTGGAGAGCAGGCAGGTCCACAGATGGTGTCTGTCTAGTGTAATAATAAAAACAATATTTGTACCTCTGCATTTTTCTAAGCGAAAATTTAGTTCTCCTTCCTGAGTAAATACGGCCTGTCCTGTTTTGTTTCACTTTTGTGATCTGTTTTCAGATTAGTTTCTTGCAGGTGAGAAAAGCCTGTTGGATGCTGGTCTTGCTGCCATGGAGAGAAACCTGCTTTTTTTGTAGCTGCTGGCAACACTTGTGACGCACATTTGTTATCGAGGGCATAATCAAACAAAAGTCTGACACTGGGATTTTCAAAAAGCGAAGCATGACTAAAGATTATTGTTCTGAGCTATAATTAAGCACTCCTTTTATTGCAGCAGGTCTTGAAGGGAACCTGATAGTTATTATTAACTGTAAGTGTGAATACATACAGCTGCGACAAACAACTGCAGATTTTCTACCCTTGCTAATGCAACATAAAGCTGAGTCCTCCCTCTGTTTGCTTCCCTCCTAGGCTTTTCCTGATTCCTGGATACAATTCCATGTTTCATCATGTGTTGTTCTTGTGTACCCTTCATATAAGATCTTGGTTTCTGATACCCCTTTTGGGCTGTTTGGTTTACCTAGAGGAGAACCAAAGCTGCTGGGGATGCTCATTTTGCATAGGCCATGGGATCCATCCCATTTGGAGGCTTTATTTTTGACATGTGACCTCTACAGCCACTGCAGCATCAATGTGTGGTATCTAATTCAGCATTCAGGGTTTGCTCAGTGCAGTGCTTTCTTGTGTAAAGCCCACAGGTGCCCTCAGACTATACTTGTGCTGCTAAATGAATGAGCCTGAACACTGCTCTCTCATTTTTCTGAGTCGTTCCCTCATGTGCTGCTGGTTTGTGTGAGTATCTGGATGTGGTGGGGTGGTGGCAGACAAGGGATTGTTCTCACCAGACTGACCCAGGTCTGGGTCTCTTCACAGGTGTCCCTTGGGGCCACTGGGTCCTATAGTAGATCAGACAGGCCAGCCTATGCTGTTTGGCCTCAGGATCAGACACCTGTTTGTGGCCCTGTTCCATTTAACCCTGTAGATGTAGCCTTGAAGGCTGACCACCATTGTGCTGTTGGACATGCTATGGCTCTGTAAAACAGGAATTCCTTATTAGTAGTATTTTGTAATATTATCCTGGATCAAAGGTGAGAATCTGGCTCCTGTTGCCTCTGTGGGAGGGTGAAATTTTCTTGCTTGCCACCATAAGATTATTTTGATTCCTTCAGGACCAGATCATTGCATCAGCATTGAGCTGGCCAGCAGAGAAGCTGAATTTTATTCTTAATGACAGTAATTAAATGAAATTACCAGCTGAAGACAGGGTTTGTGTTGTTTTTTTTTTTCTTTTCCCTCAAACTAACAGATATTTCTCTCATTTACAAATTGTGGACTGTACAAAACTATCACCTGCAGAGCCTAGCAGTCTCTCGTACCTTAGACACATATATGTACATATTTGTATGAGGGGCTTAAACACTCGCCCTTCTCAAATGTTTCCTTATTTGTGTTCATGGTAAAACTCCATCTATAGGTTAGCATCCTGCTTTGATGAAGGGAAATTAAATTCAAGACAGAATTCTGAAAACGTAAGCATTGCTAGTGCAAGATGAAAAGTAAATCTGATGTATGGCACTGCTTCAGTTTTCTATATTAGTGCTAGTGAGAGTTCTTTGATCTTCATTTGGAGGTGTGCAGTCTGTTATCACAACAGACTAAAATCTTCTGTTTTAATCTAATTTTATTGACTCTATTTGAAGTATGGTTTTAAAGTTGATGGCAAAAACTTCAGAACAAAATGCCTTTAGGGAACTGGAAAATAAAGTTAGATTTGCACTGAAAATTTCTCATGTCCATGAGCAGCTTTCCAAGAAGAGAATAATTTTTCCATTTTCTCAGTATTCCCAAAAGAAATACTGACAGAGATCAACCAGCACTCACAGGCTGAACTGCAGTCTCTCTAGAGGAAGCTTGTGTGTATCAGGAGGTAACTTATAAATGTCCATTTCCGTGCAAAACCCATTTCCCTGATAATCCCTGCCCCTTCCTTTTCTGGGGCCGTTTTGTACAACATCTGCCAGTGGTGTCAGATTTTGTGGTAGGTTTATGGTGCCTGTCTGCAGTTATCTGCAGACTTTAGCATTCAAACAAAGCCAAAGTGTGTCAACCATGATTTAGCTTTTTGGTTGTGGTTTGTTTTTTGTTGTTTGTTTGTTGTTGGTTTTTGGGTTTTTTTGTGTTGTTTTTTTTTTGTTTTTGTTTTGTTTCTTTGTTGTTGTTGGTTTGGGGTTTTTTTTGCTTGTTTGTTTGTTTTTGTTGCCTTTTTTTTTTTTTTCAGAAGGCAAAAGGTCACTGGAGCTTCACTAAAGTCAACAAGAGTGCTTTTATTTCGGTCGTGCTGAACACACCCTTGAAGTAGTGGTTTTGTGCAGACCAGGGTTCCTGAAAAGAAAAAAAAAAGATAGAATCTGTCTTATGGCATTGTCTTTTGTTGTTGTTGTTGTTGTTTTTTTCCCTATCCTGACCATTTTGATTTTGATAGATTCAAGCATATACAGCCTTTAAGTATTTGTCTTTCAATTTTAGTGTCTTGGTGGGTGCTGCCTTCTCTTCCATATTGAAAGGTACCTGCTATGTTGCTCTCAGGAGTCTGTTGAATTAAGCAGCTGTGGTGGAAGGTGTCACTGGCTGGAGCTCTTGTCTCCCTTCTGCTGGAGGTTTTCATCACAGCAACAGCAGCAAACAAGTGCCTCCTCCTCAGCTCCTGCAGCTTTGGGACTCGATAGCACAGCCCAGTAAAATAGCGTTGTGAACTTGGGGCAGCTGAAAAAAATGTTGCACTATTGCTCTTGTTGCCTCATTTTCTCCTGGTGTTAATCTCCAGCAAAACAGAAGAGCTGGAGGTGATAAATGTTGCTTGTCTGCTGGGGCCCACATAATGGTCCTGAGCTGTGTTGGGATGGGATTCAGGCTGCATTGAAACTGTCAGGAATTTACCTCATAAGTTCAATGGGGTCAATGTTTTGAGCCTGATGCCTGTGGAGTGTTAGATGGGTATCTGTTGCCAAAGTCATGGACTGAGGACTAACTTTCACTTCAGACCATAAAAAACAGGCGCTTATTAAGGTTCCGGTGAAGTTTAAAAGAGATAATTGCCTCTCAAAACATTGAGTCCATCCAGGAAGCTTGATGGCTTTTGTGTATCAAACAAGTATATTTTGTAGCATACTAACCTTGTACACATCACCTTGACTTGTGTAGGGTTTTTTCAAATGTTTTCTTTCACGTTTGTGAGCACATATACGGATTTTGGGGGGATGTGGTAGTGGTGACAGAGCAAAGGTGAATTTGCAGTATTCTGACTGAAGACTTGCCATTGAGCCAACAGATGTATTAATTGTTTATGATTCTCTTGACTGTAAGGAGCTAAGAGAAAACAATTCAGAAATTAGGAGTTTTATCAATTATTTACAAAGTAGTCTCCTAACAAGGAAAACATAACTTCTAATTCTAGACAAATGAGGTCCAAAGGAAGTGGAAGACTGTCAACAGCACTTGGCAAGTTTGTTCTGCAAGGCTAAGTCCTCGTTAAAACCAGTTTCTTTTTGGTTTAAATTATATTTAAGAGGGAAGGAGAAGCAATAGCTTGTATCTTCTTGTAGATTATGAGTGTATGTCTACATCTGTATTATGACAATTCGGAAAGATGTTATAATACAAGCGTGCTATCAGCACTTCATCTAAACCATTTCAGTATGTGGAAACAGGCTACAGTTTTCGCTGTATAGAAGCAATCACAGCATCTGTATATTTAAATGTGGATCCCATAAGCGGAATCCTGACTTTATTTACTTGAGTTTCTGGCTCTTGCACTTTTGGAACTGTGATCAATGCAAGTGAGAGTTGGGCTCTGTTTGTAGTAGAGCTGAGTCAGCAGTTGCTCTACAGCAGATTGGACTTGGCTTCTTCATGTCTACTTGGAGCAGAGTGTGAAATGTCCTGTTGGGTGTTAAGCTTGACACTTTAAAACAGAACAAACCCTAAGTGACTCCTCTAAATGTTCACATATGCCTCTTTGCATGCAGCTTATTGCTGACTGAGAAATGGTCCTATTCATCCAAAATGATTTAGGGTATTGCAGACATGCATACAGAGCAGGAGCTCTGCAAACAGCCCATGCAGGGACCTGAGGTAATTGGCAATGCTGGGGCCGTCCTAAAACTTGGTGGGGCCCTGGGTACTGGCTGTGGGCATGAACAGATGACTCTAGATTCTGTGCTCAAGGAGAATGGGCATTTTGGAGTCCTTTGCACCTATATCCAGGCTCTCCTACATGAGTATCGCACCTTCAGAATGGCACTGGCAGAAATGTTTTCTGCATCCAATGTTTTGCCTGACTGCACTTGTACTGCATTGTACTGTTTCTTCTATCTCTCGTATTGAGGATCTAGATCCAGCTGAGCTGCTGTCAGCCCTGCCATGACTAGAGGAGGCCTTTGGGGGTCTTCTCAAAATCCAGACAAAGATCTCTCTCATGGGGTATTGTGTGAACTGGGGTTTCTGCCTAAATGCCAAACCTGAAAACACAGCTCTGTGTGTGTTGGGGTGAGGTGGGTGTGTGTTATGAGTATGCTGGCAAAAATTGTTATGAGTCACACTGTTTAACCTTTTCTGACTCAGTTAGCTTTCCATCTTTGTTGTGGTTTAACCCTGGAAGGCAGTGAAGCACCACACAGCTGCTTGTTTGCTTTCCCTGACCCCCAACGGGATGGGGGAGGAGGAAAGGAAGAGTAAAAGCAAGGAAACTTGTACATCAAGATTGGAATTGTTTAATAAGCAAAAGGTAAGTGGAAGAAGAGGCAAAGCAAGCAAAAGTCATGCAAAGGCAATCACTCACCACCTCGCACAGGTAGACGGTTGCTCAGCCAGTTCATGACCAAAAAATAGCTAATCCCCCTAAAATCCCCTCCTCTCCCTTTTTATTGCTGAGTGTGATGTTATATGGTACAGAATATCTCTTTGATCAGTTTGGGTTACCTGTGTGGTCATGTCCCCTCCTAACCTCTTGCAGCGCCCCCAAACTATTCACTGAGGGGGGGCAGAGTGAGAAACAGAGGGCCCCAATGCTGTGCAAGTGCTTTTGGCCACAGCTAAAACGTGCTATCAGCCTTGTTTTGGTCACTAATCTAAAACACAGCACCATACAAAGTGCTATGAAGAAAATTAACTCCGTCCCAGCCAGATCTGATACAGTGTTATAAAACCGATGGGACTGATCACCTTTTTTCTAATGAGGAATAAGAAGATCTTCACCATCAGATGTAGTCCTGCAACTGGATCATTAGTAACGTGTTGTGACCTGAAGCTAGAATAATATTTTTTAAATGATTGCCCCAATTTAAATGAGCTTTTGGTACACCATGATTTCTAGCTAATGAGGACATGGCTAGCACACTAGCTGGAGTGCTGCTGTTGTTTAGCCATTAAATTATATTATTAATACTATTTTGTTACCACAGAAACAACAGAAGCAGTGAGTTACAGTCTTTAAGGACTTGAAATACAATGCCTGTTTGTGGGTTTTTTGAAAGTATTAGTAATCAATCATTCTGGCAGGACTACCAGCAGGACTATGTTGTACTCCTGCAATGTCCGCCAACCTGCCCACCTTGCTACATGGGTTCTGATTTGGACAAGGGTCTAAAGTGTTTAGCCTGACACATCTCTCCTCAAGCGTGATGAGTGCTGTATTACCAACAAACAGAAACCCCCATCTTGTGGTGATCTGGAGAAGGACAAATACTGACTGAAGCAACATTAACATTGTTTGTGTATGCGAATATGATTTATGTGGATAAAATGATCTTGCACTCAGATTGCGGGGGTAGTATCTACAGGGTTGGAGTAACTTTTTCAGCTGTCCAAATTAATCTCCTAACAACAAAATCAGAGATGTTTTGACTTGTCATTTGGAAACAATTAGTAGCACTGTGGAAGTAATGTGCATGTGATTTTATTTTTTCTACTTCAGCAGTTTCTTTTGTTTCACTGAGCTATGTTCAAAAATAAAATGTACCAAATGTTTAGTGTCAATGACTCAAGGAAAACACTCACTCTCTTCAAAAGAACGCCCAAGCAGCAAATGATGCTTAATTGCATTGCTCTTTTTGTTGCCCTCGGGACTGTTAGCCGCTGGGATATGTACAGAGGTTGCCAGGAAAGGTCAGGTTAGTGCTGCTGGATGAGTACAGCACACAGTATGCTGCCAGCCTCTGTTACAGAGGTGTCATAGGAAAAAGAAACAAAGAAAGTATAAGATTTATTTCCCTCCCCACCACCAAAGTCCTTAATTTTCTCTGCATGGTGATAACTTCTCAGTAGGGGGTGGATTTATTAATGTAGCTTCCCTAGAGCCCTGTAGATAAATAATATCTGCCAGTAGAAACAAGGCATAATTTAAAAAAAAAATACTTCCCTTATTCTTTGAAGTTCCTGAAGGAGCTCCAGAAGAAGCACCTCTTCCCACTTTCCCTGTCCTTGCACCCAAGCTGTGGCCTTTTCTATCTCTTATTTCCATTGAGTGGCAACTGTGCTCAGCTCAGGACTGGAGTCAAACTTGATCTCCGCCTATTCACACACACACAGAATCACAGAATGTTCAGGATTGGATGCTCATATTAGTAAGTGTGCCTACAAACAGCGATCAGATCACAGGGAGTGGGATGTAGTGCAGAGACATTGCTGGTTTCTGGACCAAGGTGGCTTTGGAAGTTCTCTAGGAAACAGTGAGGTGAGCCTGTTCTGCTTCTGCAGTGTGGCACTGGGTGTCACAGATGGAGAGCAACATGGTGTTACCCAGCTGTCTGACAACGTACCCCATTTCTCACTGCTGTGGCAGCTCACCAGAGTGTTTTGGGAAGGAACAGGCTGTGAAGCATTGGAACAGGCTGCCCAGGGAAGTGGTTGAGTCACCATTCCTGGAGGTGTTTAAAAGATGAGGTTCTTAGGCACACAGTTTAGAGGTGGACTTGGCAATGCTAGGTTGTAGGTAGAACTCAATCTTAAAGCACTTTTCCAATCAAAATGATTCTATGAAATTCCTTGTAGCAGGAGTGGCTTGCAGCAGAGAGCTTGCCTCACCAGAGGGTTCCTTCTGCGTGTGGATGTGTCTGTTTGCCTGGATGTAGTGCACTTGTCCAAGCAGATGCGCCCTAGTTGCTGGATAGGTGTTTGAGCAGTCCTCCTCCTGCCACCTCCTGTGGCTTTTCTTTCCTGGGAAAGTGCTGGTGATTTCTTGCTCCACCTGGGAGGAGAGCAAATCTTTTGTTACAGCCACATCAGAGAATGATCCTCAGACATAGTGAGCACCTGAGGCTCCTGATCAGCTGGGTCAGGTCCTGACTTCAGCCAAGTCAGGAATAGCTCAGATATTTTTACTGGGGATATTGCAAACAGGTATGTATCCGTATAGATATATATTTCAGAAAGCATTTGTAGATTGACACTGAGGCTAGCAGCAGAGCACAAAAATGGAGGATGCCTATGAATATGTATTTGTACAGGGAACCTCCTGTTTTCTGTATTTTTGTGTGGCATTGACTGTATGAAGGGCTGGAGAGCCATTAGCAGGGTCTTCTGAGATTGCTTTTCCTTCCTATATTGTCTGGCAGGTGGTGAGGGTGCGGCAGGTCATTATATGCTCTGGTTATTTTCCCCTGCTGTACTGAATCTTTAAGGTTATTGCTAAATCTTAGCAGTATCCTTTATTCGAGGCTTACTTTTTCCCTCCAATCTTGCATGCTTTTCTGTTGTTGCTACTGTCTTCTATAAAAGTCTAAAATTAATCTTGTTCAAAATGTTACCTGAACTGCCTTTCTTGGCAGACTTCAATCAGTAACACAGTTTTATGAGGGCTTAAAATCTTAAATACTGAATTCTATTCTATATATCACTGAAACATCAGAAAGAGTATTAGGCAGGCTGAAAAATAAACCTCTGAACAATTATGTCAAACAGCTATGTATATAGAAGATTGAAGTAAATGTTAGCTGTGAAAGAAGACATGAAAATTTGACAGTGAATGAGCCTGTAATTCATTCTGTCCTATCCTGGCACATAGAAATAAAGAGAAATTGTAGAAGACCCTTGCTGTATGGGACTTTTTTTTTAGAGGGACTGAGTGTGGGAGGAGAGGCCACATCTCAGTCACGACCTGGAAAAACGGATTATGTTTTAGGGAATACAAAATGCTAGATGTTTTTCTTCAGTCAACCACTTTCCTCTTCTTGTTGCTTGACAATAGGACTTCTGAGCCCCCAATGCTGCTTCCCCATCAAATAGCAGATGATTCCAGAGTTTATAGGTTAATTGATTCCTTGCTCTTGCAGATTTTGTCAAGGTGGCACTCTGAGTAGGATTTTGCACATTTGACTTCTCCCTTGTGCTGCCCTGAGTTTGGGAGCATCTGCTGGATCACTAGACTCTTTCTGGCACCCTGGAGGGAGGTCGTGCATGCAGGGCCTCAGCAGGGCTGTTGACCTGCCAAGTGCACCCACCAGTTGTGGTACTGGTTTGGCAGAGGTGGGAGAAGAGACGTCTGAGACCATCCACCCAACCTGGCTCTCCAGTGTTTAACATGATGATTCAAGTAATCAGTTTTAATTGTCTGGTTGCAGGGCAGCCTTCAGTGCTTTTTTATGCTATAAGAGATTTGAGGTTGGCTTTGGCCAGTGCATATATGCTACTCTATGCATAGGAATAACTAAGTTTTGAATTGAATGAAAGTGCCCCTACTCTTTTTCTTAAGAAATTGTTTTTTATTCCCCATTGAGCTTTGCTGTACTATTTCTCTTCTCTACCACTGATAACAATGCTGAGTGATAAAATGGTTCTTGCCTTTGAAGTCAGGTCTAATAACACTAATTTTCAAACCAGTCTGAACTCTT
Source organism: Columba livia (assembly GCF_036013475.1). Classification (NCBI taxonomy): domain Eukaryota; kingdom Metazoa; phylum Chordata; class Aves; order Columbiformes; family Columbidae; genus Columba; species Columba livia. Next base: position 56,508,861 of record NC_088603.1, on the reverse strand, counting down.
TTGTGGAAGAAGATAGGAAAATGATAGGGCGATCATTAGTTTCTTTTTTCCTCTAATCTGGTATAATGTGTCTTATTAGGGCCTTTAATAACTGTAACCACAGCAACAAATAGTGATGGATATAATGCATTAGGGTCTCTCCTCTCAGTAATCATATTCTGCTTCCAGATGCCTTTCAGGCCACAAAGTAAATTAACATTCAACAGCAATATATATCAAGATGCTGCGGAAAATTCCCTCTTCCCTTTCAGAGAGGTGATCCAGGTTGTTAGGGACCTTTGAGTAGTAGCTGACTTTTCCAAAGTCCAACAGTATCCCAACTTGACAGTTACTGATCAGGCTGCTGTGCAAAGGTTAATGAAGTTGTCTGCCAAGATTAGTTGGAGGGGCTATACAGGAATCAGCTTGTGGAATAAAATTCAATATATACCAGCAGAAGAATGAGAGAGTGGCTTAAGGGGGCAGGTTGTACTGGAGCTTTGGCTGTAGGGCACTCCCTGTTGTGGGGTGGAGTTTTTCTTAAACTGAAAGTCTTTCAAAGCCAAAAGGTTTATATTGGTTATGGTTGCTGGTGTTTTGCATCCCAAACCCTGGCACAGGAACTAAAGAGCATGGAGAATTTTTGGAAGGTATTTATGGTCCAGGTGGAGATGTAACAGTTATGTGTCCTGTAATCAGAGGGTGGTATTCTAGTGCAAGAGGTCTTGGGTGAGTGTCAAAGCAACAGTGATTACAGAGGAAGTTAATACATCTCGTTGTCCTCCCCAGCATCTTGTGGAAAAGACTGAAAACAGCAGCAGAAGTGATGTACTGAATGCAATGGAGAAGAGCTGTACCTTATATGAAAAACATATGTAATTAATCTTTATTTGAAGGGTTGTTAAAATAGAATCATAGAATCATTTCAGTCGTAAGAGACCCTCAGGATCATTGAGTCCAACCATAACCTAACTCTAGCACTAAACCATGTCCCTAAGAACCTCCTTTTGACCTCCCCGAAATGAGGAAGGTAATATGTGTGTCCAGTTAAATTTCACATTTGCTGTGTACATAAGCAGGTTTAGAAATGTGAATTTTTGCCCAGCTACAGGATGTCCTGAGATCAGTATGAGAACAAGTGAGATAAATTGCGTCCAAGGAGTGTCTGCATCTTCCTAAAGAAGTTAAAAAAAACATGTCAGCTTTTACATGTCTAAAGTCAGAAGAAATCTCAGTCCTATGGGAAGATTTTTGTAAAACATTCAAGAGGAAGAAACAGAAAAGTGCTTAAACTGTTTGATTGAATTACTTAATAAAATTGTTTGTGTGTGTGTTGTTAAGTCTCTTTGGCATTTTAGAAAATACTACCCTTCTCAAAAGAAACTGAGCAAAATATGCTTCTAGATAGTGATTCCACATAATACTTTTAAGAAGAAACAGAATTTTCTTCACTTTTTTTAACAAATTTGCCTATGGCCTATTTACTACTCTCTTGTTACTAAAATGATTTTTTCTGAACAGTTCACAAATATGTAAATTCTATAGTTATGGAAATATATAAAAAATAAACTGTGATCACAGATATATTAGAAAAAAAGAAGTGCATTACACTTGAATATGAAAAGCTACATCTTGGACATGTTAACAGTATCTGAGTACACAACAACACAGATATGACTGAAGAGAGATACTCATGAGATTGGTTATTTACTTGACAATTGATGACTTGCTGTTTGAAACTATACTGATACTCTTAGGATATGGGGAAAAAAATAATACTTTTGAAAGTCATTTGTGTATGTTTCTGAAGTACTGATTGTTCATGGCTCAAAATACTTGATCTTAGAACATACTGAAGTCATGCAGATATAAAACCAGATAAACTAGGATATTTCTGAGGATTTTTGTGATGCTTGTAACTACAACTCAGAGATCTCTGTGGGTTCCATCTGGTGTATTTGTAAAAGAGGATACATTCACTCTGCTGTTGTCTCTGTTTTAGTAATCCTCCTTCAGGGGTCTGTTGCCTGTCCATGGGATTCTTCTCTACCTGGTTAAACTGCACTGGTTAAACAGAGAACTGTTTCCCAGCATGAATGTCTTGTTTCCTTACAGCTGCACACTGCTGGGTCTCTTCTGTTCCAGTTTGGGTCTAGAAGACTCCACTGGAGCCTGTTACATCTGGTACAGAGTTAGCAACAAGGAAGCCTTGTAGCTGCAGTGCTCCTAGGTGATGCAAATTTGTGCCACTTTCATTAACTGGAAAGTAAAGTTCTTATTCTCTGATACTCACATTGATATAAAGTTGCCTTAATCCAGTAAGAAGTGAGCACAAGCTCCAAGTATACAAAACTCTTAGTGATGCGACTACCTCCACTGCAAGAGTCATACTGCATATTTCTGCGGATAGGAAAGCTGGCACTCTCTATTGACTTTAACTACTGTAAAGTGGTGTGTGTAACATCTAATTATATAGCGATGTTGTAATCTTGGAAACAAACTTCTATTCATTTTTATCAATTAATTACCTATACATTTATTTAAAACTGCTCTTTTTTATATGGTTCCGTTTTCTCTCCCAAGTGTGCATTTGACTTAGAAGGATTCTAAGCCAATAAGAGTCTATACAGTTGCATTTATTTCAAGTGAAGAATTGTCTTACCTGAGTTGGACCTTTAACCTAGGAACACAGGAGTGGAGACTTCCAGTATCTGAGCGTAGGAGGAGATGGCTGTTGTAACTTGGATGGAGTGGGAAGGAAGGACTGAATAGACTGGAGATCTGTCCTTGTGGATTTGTTTTAAATTTGAAATGGAAGGTGGAGAAGGAGGTGTGTATTTATGCCCTACTCAGCCTCTTCTCATGGTGCTTAAATCCAGGCTTCTGTAGCCACTTGTTTGGACCCAAATCGTGTGAGAGAATGTATGGTTTATATATGAGTGGAGTCGGAGCTGGCTTTTGTGGATGGCTGTGTGGGAAATGAGAAGTAGGAATTCTGCTGGTGTGTGTGAAGAGCTGCTAGGAGGCACGTGCTGAGAATGGTCTGGAAGCAAGACTGCTGCAACTGGTCTATTTCTATGAGAAGCTGGGGCATTACCAATCTGCAGGGGTTTGTCTCTGCAACAAGCTTCTTAAGTGTGCATGGGAAAAACAGAGATGGAGTGTTCTTGTGTTGGTGATACTGGAGGTAGAGATAAAGGAAATGCTACCTGGACAGCATCATAGAAATGAATCTTTTGGAGATCTGCATCTCTAAGCAGGTTTTGTTCTTGTTAGAAAATAAATTTTGCCAGTGACTGGAAGCTTGTGTTTC